>NW_006787562.1:161567-196728 GCF_000442215.2 Lipotes vexillifer | reverse complement strand
CAACAGGGAGAGGCCCGCGTACCGAAAAAAAAAAAAAAAAAAAAGAGCTCCCTTGGTCAAGAGAATTAAGGTGAGGAGAAGGGATAACGTGGAGGGGAGAGATTCATGGTTTGGGTTATGCCTGCACTCCAGTCAAGAGCCTCTTAGCTCTAAGCCACCCACTTAGGCACAGCAAGATTCACTTAATCACGCCATCTAGAATCGCATTTAGTATTAAAGCTGAAAGACCGCAGAGATTATTTCATTTTCAGCCAAGCTTCGTGCCTGGTAGATGAGGCATCACAGGGTGACTAACTTGCCTGGCGCCCCACATTAGCAGTCTCCCCAGCCACCCAGGGTCGTAGTTCCCTGGCCTCTTTGCCTTTTACCACTTTGACTCCCATGACCTCGCCATTCTCTGTGGATTCATTGCCCTGGAGCTTTGCGTGGTCAAGGCTGCAGTGATAGACTTTACCCCTCTAGTGCCATCTTCTTCCCCAACACTCTTGCTCTGCTGAGCACCACTTAGTCAAAACCTTTTTTGCTGCCTCCTGGCTGCCCAGGGCCCCACACTAAGGTAAACTCCTTTGGCAAAATCCCATGTCCTAAAGCTTCCCCTATGCCCAATTCTCTATCACAACTTAGCTTTCTTACGTCCCAGCCAACAGTCAAATTCAAAAGGAAATCTGATATGTAATAAGTTCCACCATGTTTACGACTGATAATGAACTCAAATGGTTCTAAGGTTGTTTATTTTTGAAACTGGGCTCCTAGAGGAATGAAATGTTTACCCAAAGAGGTAAGGCCCTTAGGGTAGAATTCTGGGAATTCTGATGCAGAAAATTCTCCTCAACATGCCTCCAAGTGTCCAGTGGAGACAGCTCCAAGCACTGACCCCATGTGAGCTAGCCTTGAGTTAGAGGTATGTGTGGTTTCAAGCATTAGCCTGATGATGGTCTGGTCTCTTTTCTGAATCTAAGAAATTCCTTGGTCTTCTTATCATAGCAAATCTAAAGTCATTTATCATCTCCATTTCCTTGGAGCACTCTTTTTTCTTTTTTTTTTTTTGTGGTACACGGGCCTCTCACTGTTGTGGCCTCTCCCGTTGCAGAGCACAGGCTCCGGACGCGCAAGCTCAGCGGCCATGGCTCACGGGCCCAGCTGCTCCGCGGCATGTGGGATCTTCCCAGACCGGGGCACGAACCCGTGTCCCCTGCATCGGCAGGCGGACTCTCAACCACTGCGCCACCAGGGAAGCCCCTTGGAGCACTCTTTTAACCTCTCTTTTTCACCCAGTGCCTGCAGTCAGAGAGTGAAGGGAAACGGGGGTCTGTCAGGGGAGGGTGCCAGCTGGTCTTTGACTCCTTCTTGTAGCAGCTCTAGAGGCACCCCTTCCAAAAATCTCAAGCACCAAACCCCAAAAGCCTTATTTCCACAGGACTTGACCTCTTTCCCAAAATGCTTCCTAAGATCGATATAAGTGTTCACTATAATGGTTAGAATAGTGGTGCTGCCAGCTGTAGTAGATTTCCTCTCCATGTCATCATGATTCATGGTGGTCCTGAGGGATGCGGAGAACCCAGTGGCCAGGAGCTGGGATGACCACACATCCCTGTTTCTGCCTGCTATCCTGGTGTAATTATTAATAGGGCCAAAGTGTCCTGGGTTGAACGATAAACTCTATTAAGATCATGGGCTTGGGAATGAGTTTGACCTGAATTCAAAGCCTACCCTTGCCTCTTAGTAGATGAGTGACCTTGGACAAGTTTCGTAAAGTCTATGAACCTCAGTTTCCAAATCTGCAGAAAGAGGATATTATTAGCCACCCCCCACCACCACCACACCCCCTGTTCATAAGGTCGTTTGGCAGGACTGGTTTTGCACAGTGCCGAGCACATGCTAAGAGTGCAACCTGAGTTAGCTCTGATTCGAGAATTATAGAGCATCCATGTACATCCTCCTCATTTGCAGACTCACCACAGAGAGGATGTAGACTCCAGTGAGGAATATTTTGCACTGGAAAAACTTGCAACCAGACAGACTAGCATTCAAATCCCAGCTGCACTATTTCTAGTTCTGTGACCCTGGGCAATTGAAACAAACTTTTTGAGCCTCACCTTACTCATCTGTGCAATGGGGATAAAAATCTCAGGGTTGTTGAAAGGAGAAAATGAGATAAAGGTATTGGAAAGCACTGTGCCCTGTGTACTAATAAATGCTGCTGCTTATTATTACATTTGGGGGAAGTGAGGCACAGAGAGGTAGGAAGAACTGCCCACGTACACAACTAGGGTTCCCCAGTGAGAGAGGAGGCATGTCTGGCCCCGTGCACTTTCCACTCTATCTTATGGTCTCTGAGGACTATATACTCCCTCCTCCCATGGTTACAATCATGCCCTAAGCCATCAGCATCATTTCCAATGCTGTATCAATCCTTCACAAGCTCTCCCCTCCCTTATCATGGAGATTCGAAACGAAATGGAAGCCTCATGATGACATGCAGCTGGCCCTGGGATTTCTGAATTAGAACCAAATTTCATGTTTGTGGAATAGATGTCAATCTGCTGGCTGTGCGACATTGGGCAAATAACTCCACCACGCTGAGCTGCAGTTTCCTCCTGTGTAAAAAAAAAATGACACCCCTTGCAGGGTGAGTGACAAACTAAAGTCATTCTGACTCTTGAACCTCTGCTTTTAACTTTGATCCAAGCTCAAGTTCAGTGGCTGTCCAGTCCCCTGGCTGTTTGGGGAGCAGTTAAGATGATGGCAGGTGGTAAGAAAAAACCTACATTTCACGTGTGTGAGGATGACTTCAAAAATTGAGATTTGGGCTATGGTATGAGATAGAATGCTACCTCGTGTGGGTAGATATTTTATTCAAAATTGTCCAAAAGCAGTTGGCCTGTTTTTTGGTTTTTGTTTTTAACATCTTTATTGGAGTATAATTGCTTTACAATGCTGTGTTAGTTTCTGCTTTATAACAAAGTGAATCAGCTATACATATACATATATCCCCATATCTCTTCCCTCTTGTGTCTCCCTTCGACCCTCCCTATCCCACCCCTCTAGGTGGTCACAAAGCACAGAGCTGATCTCCCTGTGCTATGCGGCTGCTTCCCACTAGCTATCTATTTTACATTTGGTAGTGTATATGTGTCCTTGCCACTCTCTCACTTCGTCCCAGCTTACCCTTCTCCCACCCTGTGTCCTCAAGTCCATTCTCTATGTCTGCATCTTTATTCCTGTCCTGCCCCTATGTTCTTCAGAACCATTTTTTTTTAGATTCCATATATATGTGTTAGCATACGGTATTTGTTTTTCTCTTTCTGACTTACTTCACTCTGTATGACACACTCTAGGTCCATCCACCTCACTACAAATAACTCAATTTTGTTTCTTTTTACAGCTGAGTAATATTCCATTGTATATATGTGCCACATCTTCTTTATCCATTCGTCTATCAATGGACACTTAGGTTGCTTCCATTGTCCTGGCTATTGTAAATAGTGCTGCAGTGAACATTGTGGTACATGACTCTTTTTGAATTATGGTTTTCTCAGGGTATATGCCCAGTAGTGGGATTGCTAGGTCGTATGGTAGTTCTGTTTGTAGTTTTTTAAGGAACCTCCATACTGTTCTCCATAGTGGCTGTACCAATGTACATTCCCACCAACAGTGCAAGAGGGTTCCCTTTTCTCCACACCCTCTCCAGCATTTTTTGTTTGTAGATTTTTTGATGATGGCCATTCTGACTGGTGTGAGGTGATACCTCATTGTAGTTTTGATTTGCATTTCTCTAATGATTAATGATATTGAGCATCCTTTCATGTGTTTGTTGGCAATCTGTATATCTTCTTTGGAGAAATGTCTATTTAGGTCTTCTGCCCATTTTTGGATTGGGTTGTTTGTTTTTTTAATATTGAGCTGCATGAGCTGCTTGTATGTTTTGGAGATTAATCCTTTGTCAGTTGCTTCATTTGCAAATACTTTCTCCCCTTCTGAGGGTTGTCTTTTCGTCTTGTTTATGGTTTCCTTTGCTGTGCAAAAGCTTTTAAGTTTCATTAGGTCCCATTTGTTTATTTTTGTTTTTATTTCCATTTCTCTAGGAGGTGGGTCAAAAAGGATATTGCTGTGATTTATGTCATACAGCATTCTGCCTATGTTTTCCTCTAAGAGTATTATAGTGTCTGGCCTTACATTTAGGTCTTTAATCCATTTTGACCTTATTTTGGGTATAGTGTTAGGGAGTGTTCTAATTTCATTCTTTTACATGTAGCTGTCCAGTTTTCCCAGCACCAATTATTGAAGAGGCTGTCTTTTCTCTATTGTATATTCTTGCCTCCTTTATCAAAAATAAGGTGACCATATGTGTATGGGTTTATCTCTGGGCTTTCTATCCTGTTGCATTGATCTATATTTCTGTTTTTGTGCCAGTACCATACTCTCTTGATTACTGTAGCTTTGTAGTGTAGTCTGAAGTCGAGGAGCCTGATTCCTCCAGCTCTGTTGTTCTTTCTCAAGATTGCTTTGGCTATTCGGGGTCTTTTGTGTTTGCATACGAATTGTGAAATTTTTTGTTCTAGTTCTGTGAAAAATGCCATTGGTAGTTTGATAGGCATTGCACTGCATCTGTAGATTGCTTTGGGTAGTATAGTCATTTTCACAGTGTTGATTCTTCCAATCCAAGAACATGGTATATCACTCCATCCGTTTGTATCATCTTTAATTTCTTTCATCATTGTCTTATAGTTTTCTGCATACAGGTCTTTTTGTCTCCTTAGGTAGGTTTATTCCTAGATATTTTATTCTTTTTGTTGCAGTGGTAAATGGGAGTGTTTCCTTGATTTCTCTTTCAGATTTTTCATTAGTGTATAGGAATGCAAGAGATTTCTGTGCATTAATTTTGTATCCTGCTACTTTACCAAATTCATTGATTAGCTCTAGTAGTTTTCTGGTAGCATCTTTAGGATTCTCTATGTACAGTATCATGTCATCTGCAAACAGTGACAGCTTTACTTCTTCTTTTCTGATTTGGATTCCCTTTATTTCTTTTTCTTCTCTGATTGCTGTGGTTAAAACTTCCAAAACTATGTTGAATAATAATGGTGAGAGTGAACGCCGTGTCTTGTTCCTGATCTTAGAGGAACTGGTTTCAGTTTTTCACCATAGAGAATGATGTTGGCTCTGGGTTTGTCATATATGGCCTTTATTATGTTGAGGTAAGTTCCCTTTATGCCTACTTTCTGCAGGGTTTTTTATCATAAATTGGTGTTGAATTTTGTCAAAAGCTATTCTGCATCTATTGAGATGATCATATAGTTTTTCTCCTTCAATTTGTTAATATGGTTTATCACATTGATTGATTTGTGTATATTGAAGAATCCTTGCATTCCTGGGATAAACCCCACTTGATCATGGTGTATGATCCTTTTAATGTGCTGTTGGATTCTGTTTGCTACTATTTTGTTGAGGATTTTTGCATCTATGCTCATCAGTGATATTGGCCTGTGGTTTTCTTTGTGACATCTTTGTCTGGTTTTGGTATCAAGGTGATGGTGGCCTCATAGAATGAGTTTGGGAGTGTTCCTCCCTCTGCTATATTTTGGGAGAGTTTGAGAAGGATAGCTGTTAGCTCTTCTCTAAATGTTTGATAGAATTTGCCTGTGAAGCCATGTGGTCCTGGGCTTTTGTTTGTTGGAATATTTTTAATCGCAGTCTCAATTTCAGTGCTTGTGATTGATCTGTTTACATTTTCTGTGTCTTCCTGGTTCAGCCTCGGAAGGTTGTGCTTTTCTAAGAATTTGTCCATTTCTTCCAGGTTGCCCATTTTATTGGCATATAGTTGCTTGTAGTAATCTCTCATGATCCTTTGTATTTCTGCCGTGGCAGTTGTTACTTCTCCTTTTTCATTTCTAATTCTATTAATTTGAGTCTTCTCCCTTTTTTTCTTGATGAGTCTGGCTAATGGTTTATCAATTTTGTTTATCTTCTCAAAGAACCAGCTTTTAGTTTTATTGATCTTTGCTATTTTTTCCTTCATTTACTTTTCATTTATTTCTGATCTGATCTTTATGATTTCCTTCCTTCTGCTAACTTTGGGGGTTTTTTGTTCCTCTTTCTCTAATTGCTTTAGGTGTAAGATTAGGTTGTTTGTTTAAGATGTTTCTTGGTTCTTGAGGTAGGATTGTATTGCTATAAACTTCCCTCTTAGAACTGCTTTTGCTGCATCCCATAAGTTTTGGGTTGTCGTGTTTTCATTGTCATTTGCTTCTAGGTATTTTTTGATTTCCTCTTTGATTTCTTCAGTGATCTCTTGGTTATTTATTAGTGTATTGTTTAGCCTCCATGCGTTTGTATTTATTACAGATTTTTCCTGTAATTGATATCTAGTCTAATAGCATTGTGGTCGGAAAAGATACTTGATGTGATTTCAGTTTTCTTAAATTTACTAAGGCTAGATTTGTGACCCAAGATACGATCTATCCTGTAGAATGTTTCATGAGCACTTGAGAAGAAAGTGTATTCTGTTGTTTTTGGATGGAATGTCCTATAAATATCAATTTAAGTCCATCTTGTTTAGTGTATCATTTAAAGCTTGTGTTTCCTTATTTATTTTCATTTTGGATGATCTGTCCATTGGTGAAAGTGGGGTGTTAAAGTCCCCTACTATGATTATGTTACTGTCGATTTCCCCTTTTATGGCTCTTAGCATTTGCCTTATGTATTGAGGTGCTCCTGTGTTGGGTGCATAAATATTTACAATCGTTATATCTTCTTCTTGGATTGATCCCTTGATCATTATGTAGTGTCCTTCTTTGTCTCTTGTAATAGTCTTTATTTTATTTTATTTATTTATTTATTTATTTTTGCGGTACGCGGGCCCCTCACTGTTGTGGCCTCTCCCGTTGCAGAGCACGGGCTCCGGACGCGCAGGCTCAGCGGCCACGGCTCACGGGCCCAGCCGCTCCGCGGCATGTGGGATCCTCCCAGAACAGGCCACGAACCCGTGTCCCCTGCGTCGGCAGGCGGACTCTCAACCACTGAGCCACCAGGGAAGCCCTAGTCTTTATTTTAAAGTCTATTTTGTCTGATATGAGAATTGCTACTCCAGCTTTCTTTTGATTTCCATATGCATGGAATAAGTTGACCTGTTTTTGTTTTCCATACCTATGAGCCTCTAGCAGAACCTGTATAGCCTGCTGACTATTTCTGTAAATAGAGGTCTATTGGAGCACAGCCATGCCCATTTGTTTATGTACTACCCATGGCTGCTTTTTCTCTGCTGTGCCAGAGATGAGTGGTTGCAACAGAGACCACACAGACTGTAGAGGCAAAGTATTTACTATGTAAACCTTTACAAATAAAGTTTCTAATCCTGCTAGACAGTAAATACCACTTAAGTTTTAATAATGATAATTACAGTAATACCTGCTGCTATCTTGTGCTTGCTCTGTGCCAAGTACTGTTCTAAGGCTTTATATGTACTGTCTAATTTAATACTTGCAACAATCCCATGGCACACACGTACTTTTATTCCCGTTTTATGAGTGAGGAAACTGAGGCAGAAAGAGATTAAGTAACTTGCTCAAGGCAAATGACAATTGGAATTCTAACCTAGGTAAAGTATTAGACTTCCTTAGAAACTTTCACACCCATTTTCTTTCCTGATAAACTTTGTCACTCATCATATGAGAGAGGATTTTAAGTGGTCCACAGCACATTAAAAAACATCATCTCCTGTGAATTCCCTGGCGGTCCAGTGGTTAGGACCCTGCGGTCCCACTGCCAAGGCCCCGGGTTTAATCCCTGGTCAGGGAACTAAGATCCTGCAAGCCACGGTGCGGTGCAACCAAAAAAAAAAAAAAAAAAAGAGTCCTCTCCTATTTAAAAGGTATTCCCTTTTAAATTCTCTTTAACATTGCGACTCTCCCTTTTAAAAGAAAGAATGAGTGGTCTCTTCACATAGAGCGGTAACTTGCTAAAATTTGTATTGCTTTGTTTCATAGCATTTATTTTTATGGTTGCCTTTTATTTGTGGCAAACGATCCTTGCTTTGCCTTTGCACCAGTTTCCTTTCATAATTAATTTATTTAGGAATAAAAATGGAGTCAATTCAATTATTAAAGAAACAATGTTAATAAATGTACAGATGGTGTGTATATATGACAAAAATCATGACAATGGCACAGAAATGAATGACAGTGCCCAGAGCGCTGGCCCCTGTCCCAGCCAGCAGTAATTTGGTTTGTGGCCGTGGACACACCAGTGCCCCCTCTCCACCCCCTGAGCCTCAGGTTCCTTTATCTTCTGAGAGAAGGAGTTGAATTAAATTATCTCTAATGTTCTATGGCATGCCAGTTTATTCTTCCTGGCCTGGAATTCACCATACCTTCACTTGAGCCAAGATTAAATTAGACTTGTTAGAGCTCCATCCTTACAAGCGCTGTAAACACAGAGGACTCGATGGCACTCCTTACGTCTCTCCCTCTTAGAGTGAGCCCGTTAATCCCCATCTAGATTCTTGCAGAAAAGGGAGAGGTAACAAATGCATATGGTACAGAATTCAATTTGTGCTTCTGGCCTAGAAATTAAACAGGTCCAGGTTCGTCCAGGGCATTTACCAGGAGAAAGAGAAAGCCCTCGACATTACCTCGTTCATAGTTATTCCACCTGGGCCCAGCAGGCCTGGCCTGATGGGCTTTCTCACCCTCTGGAGGGCTCTGTGTCTCCTTACCCAGAGACAGCCATGGTCACAAAGCTCACAATGGCTGGAAGGAAAAGAGTAGGATTTCTATTAGAAAATACAAGATGCAGCACTTCAAATGGGCTCCAAGTCTATATGAAAAATATCCTGATCAGTAGTGGCAAGAGTGGAAAGACCCATTCTTCTTCCCTTTAAGGAGACTTAGGGGTGGGGGGGCACCTGGGATGGGCCAGGGACAATAACCTATTTACAGCACACTGCTATATTTAGTACTTTAACACACCCCTCCTCCCTCCCGCAACATCAGTTCTGAGAGGTAAGAGTGATCACCAGTATCATCATCATCATCATCGTTTATCATTCATTTTATTACATTATATTGTATAGATGAAGAAATTAAGACTCAGGAAGGTTGCAGTCCCCTCTAACTTCAGTATAGTCCTAATCGGTATAGGTGTTATCACTCCCTATTTTATACTTAAGGAACTTGAGATTGAGGGTAAGTGACAGAGTCAGGTTTTGAACCCGGGTCGACTCTCTTCAAGTCTTTTCCCTGTGCTTCCTCTCATGCAGGCCTCAGGAAACATCTCCTCTCTCTCGGGAGAGAGGGAGGGAGAGGAAGAAGCAAGCAGGCTGGATTCCAGTGGAGATGATAGTAAGAGAGGGCAAGGGGTTTTCCCCCTCCGGTCACGTCTTCATAAGGGCACTGACCCCACCCAGCAACACTGTCATTTTTCATTCCTCATGTATGTCAAAAATTCCTACACGGTCAGTACAATGCACACTTCCCCCCAGCCACTCATGCAGATTTGAAACCATCTATCAGTCCTTCCCAATGATAGCTGATGGAGGTATCTGTGGCCAAAAGCCACATGAGTCCCTCCTCCAACTGCCAGCAAGGAGCAGGTTAAGAGCCATGTTGTCTGTCTTGACTAAAGTTCTTTCCCACGGGCTATTACTTAAGCCCCATCCATACACAGTCTGTGAAGCCCAAGGTATCTGAAGTGCCAGGACCTCTGTCTGCAGGGAGTCTCTATCCGTAGTGGGCACTGTCAGTGTTCCACGCAGAGTCCTCAGATCCCCTTCACCATTTCTGTGATCCCTCGGCCAGCTTCTGTGTGCTCTGTTTCTGATGAATCACACCTGCTACTTTCTGCAGAGGCCTGCCTCAGGCGGTCGGATTTGCTCTGCCCTCACTTTCAGAGAGCCAAAAGTGCCTGAGAGCCAGTGACCAACTAGAGCAGGAGTCTAAAAATCCAGCTCTCTTGCCACAAGTCAGGGCCAACTCTAAGGTGTCAATTATATTCCAGAGATCCCCCTGGGGTCAGGCTCAGATTGAGCCTGAAATCACACCTTTGCCTGGCCTCTTCCTCATCATGTTTTACTGCCCACACTCCCTCACCAGTTTCTCCTTGGAGCGCTCCCTTAATAAATCACATGCAAGCACAGTATCATCTGCCCTGAGACACCATCTCTCATCCTTCATCTACCTTCTTTTCCTCCAGGCCCACAGACTATATTCCCTTGAATAAATATTCCCTCCCCATGATCATCTGCATCAGTCTCCCTTATGGAAATGTGTCTCATGAATGTAAACATGGTAAATGGGAATGTCACTGTTCAAAGTTATCTACTCTATCAGCAGATTTCTAGGCAACAATAAACTCAACTTGGTGGTGTTCATGTCCATCTTATATATAAAGCCTTTTCAGTAAGGAAATTTCACTACATATAATGGTGACCTCATCCCATTCCTTTTATAGAAAAGAAAAGTGAGAAATTTACTTTCTTTTTTCTTAAAGTTGAATATTCTTTTTTAAAAAAATTTTATTGGAGTATAGTTGATTTACAATGTTGTGTTAGTTTCAGGTGTAAAAGTGAGAAATTTACTTTCTTTTTTCTTAAAGTTGAATATTCTTTTTTAAAAAAATTTTATTGGAGTATAGTTGATTTACAATGTTGTGTTAGTTTCAGGTGTAAAAGTGAGAAATTTAGAGTTGGGGTTTTTTTTTGATCCATCCACTTATTAACTTGTCCATTCGTTTATTAACCATTGGTAAGTGGTATGACCTTTACTTTATTTTAAAAAGTAAAAGGTTTCTTTCTCCTGATTCTTAAGGTAATATACATATATCCTTTGTGAAAAAAATTTTTAAATTTAGAAAAATATTATAATTCAAGCATGCTAACATCAATCAGTGCTTTTTGGTAAATTTCTACCCAATTGTTTTTTTCTATGCAGATATTCTTAAATAATTGTGATAGACATTACTCACGCCCACCACCTGGTTCTCTTCTCCTTCTAAATACATGGGACAATTATACTTCCTTTCCCCCTTGATATTAGGCATGGTCATATTACTTGGTTTGGTCCATGAAATGTGAGCAGTGTATTTAAGAGCTTGTGTGCTGTTCTCCATGCCCTCTTCCATCACTAAGGTGAACCCTGAAGCTTCAAGTTGAGATGGTGGCTCCTCCATCATTCTGGGTACCTGCAAGATTACAGGCTCTCTGATAGCAGAGCCCCCTGCCAACCCAAAATGGACATGTAGCATATGCAAGAAATAAACCGTTGTTTCAAGCCATTGGAACTCAGTGGATATATTAGTTTGCTAGTGCTGCTGTAACAAAGTACCACAAACTGGGTGGCTTAACACCAGGATTTACTGTCTCATAGTTCTGGAGGTTAGAGGTTCAAATTCAAGTTGTTGACGTGGCCTGGTCCCTTCTGAGGGCTGTGAAGGAGAATCTGTTTCATGCCTCTCTGCTAGATTCTGGTGGTTTACTACTGATCTTGGGCATTCCTTGGCTTATAGAAGCATCTCCCTGATTACTGCCTTCATCTTCGCCTGGCATCCTGCAAGTGTACATATCTGTGTCCAAATTTCTTCCTTTTAATAAGGACACCAGTCATATTTGATTAGGGCTCACCTTAATGACCTCATCTTAACTAATTATATATGTAATGACCCTACTTTCTTATAAGGTTACATTCTGAGTACTAGGGAGTAGGACTTTAACATATGATTTTTAGGGAGACACAATTCAACCCATAACAGTGAACGTTTGTTACAACAGTGTATCTTAGCCTAAACTGACCAGTATAGAGCTCATCCTTCTTGTGCTTTTTTTTTTTTTTTTTTAAAATTGGAGTTACCTAGTGGACAGACATGCACGTAAGTTACAATATGAGTCCACATCATAAAAGAGGACTTTCCTTGGCTCTGCTCTACCAGTATTGTGGGTTATTAAGCTGTTAGGATTTTGTCAGTCTAATGGATTAAAATGGAATAAGACTGTAGTTCTAGTGTGTATTTCTCTTATGAATGAGATTTTGCATCTTTTCTTATTCCTAAGGGCACATTTCCTTTCCTGTGACTAATCTCTTCTGATCTTTTCTATTGACTTTCTTACCTCCTTGTAGGTTTTCTTTATATATTTGGGAGTAATTAAACGTGATATTAATCATGGTATTTTCCCAGTTGGTCTTTGTTTTTAGCTTGTGTTTTTTTTTTTTTTTTTTGGCTACGTTGGGTCTTCGTTGCTGCATGCGGGCTTTCTCTAGTTGCAGAGGCTACTCTTCGTTGCGGTGCGCAGGCTTCTCATTGCGGTGGCTTCTCTTGTTGCAGAGCACGGGCTTCAGTAGTTGTGGTGCATGGGCTTAGTTGCGCCGTGGCATGTGGGGTTTTCCTGGACCAGGGATTGAACCAGCGTCCCCTGCATTGGCAGGTGGATTCTTAACCCCTGTGCCACCAGGGAAGGCCCTCATGCTGATTTTTAACTTCCTATTTTCAATTTATGAGGTTAAATAATTTTCCCAAGGTCATAAAACCAATAAGAGGGAAAACTGGAATTCTAATACAGGTTTTTCTGATTCAATAGAGTGTACTTTCAGCTAGTCTCCAGAGGTTGATCCCTGACAGTCCAAGTGCTTTGCCGCTCAACACAGTACCTGTTATATCCCAGACATTGTGGGTCAGTACTGTTTGTCTTGGGCTTGGCCTGTTGAGTTTCCTACATGAATCAATTTATTTGTTTATGTTACCTGTTTTCTCCCTGTGGGCATTGCTTTTGCAACCTTGCACTATGCTATAGTTCCTCTAAAATAAATATTAAAAGTATAACACATGACCTTCCAGGTCACCAAAAACCCTAGAGTCAGTAAGACAATCTGAACCACTCTCACCCTAAGCTCCCCTTGCCCCTGACTCTCTCCTCCCATGAGCACAGACCCATGGACTAGGTCCCCATTACCCTTCTTGTACCTATTTTCTGCCAAGCAAATTTCCCCTCAAAGGAATGAGCCAGGAATAAAAATATTTGATCGATTAAAGCAAACAGGTTGTCAGGTAATGGCAGCTCCTCCTGTGTACATCCTTTATAAAAGAATCACCCCATTACAAGGGACTCAATCAAATGGCAACTTTTTCTCATTCCTGATGTTCGCATCTCCCAGTGAAGAGAAAAGAAGAAACCCCACTTTGTGAAGCTTATACTCAGGCAGAGAATCACAGAAGCTCTTCAATCTCTTATTGCTTTTTCCCTCTTGCCATTCCTATTGAGCATGATGTCTTTTTTATCTGACACTGAGAGGCTTTGTGTGTGTGATACTCCTCATTAATTTGATCACAGAGGGCAGATCTAAGATGTGATTCAAGTAAATGAAAGGTTCTCCAGAAGCTATCCAGGTATAGGCATTCTTTTGTAAGCCCTTATCCGTGCCTTTGAATTCATTAGCTCGGAGAACATAGCACTTCCAAAGAGGCACGTAGACCACATATCCACACCCCGGAGAGCCCGACTCTGCAGACTGGCACCAAGTCACCTTCTCCTAACCCAGGTCGACGAGACACACATCGTGTTTACTCCAATTTTCTCATTAATTTTGCTGGCTGACAGCCTCTGCCTCCCCGGATTAGATTTCTGAAATTAGGCTGATCTTCATGCTGCGACAGGCCCAACTGCCTCCTTGCAGGCAAAAAAATCCCCATCCCCATTTTGGCAACTGAAGCTCTGCCAGGAAAGATCCGTCTGAAGTGGTAAATGCTGGGGAGGCTTGCCTTCATGTGCAGGTCAAGTGATTTGCCTAACCAGAAAGAAAACCTTACCAAAACATCTCTCAGATGCCTGCCACTATGCTGCAGTGTACAGCATTGGTCCAAGATTTAAATTAGGTGTTTTAAAATGCAGCACTTACCCGGAAGGATTGCTATAATAAGCCATTAATGCTTTAGTGCAAATGAGTTTGATCAAATTGACTTTAGCCACCTGGCAGGGTCAGGAGGGACATAGCGAGATAAATTCTAGTGAGAGAAAAGGATTCAAAAAAGGCAGCAAAGGCAAGAGGAGTAATAAGGTGCCCAGGACCCCAGGAACATCAAATGGACCTTGGGTCCATGAAATGTGAGCAGTGTATTTAAGAGCTTGTGTGCCGTTCTCCATGCCCTCTTCCGTCAGTAAGGTGAACCCTGAAGCTTCAAGTTGAGTTGGTGGCTCCTCCATCATTCCGGGTACCTGCAAGATTACAGGCTCTCTGATAGCAGAGAGCCAACAGTTTATTTCTTGCATATGCTACATGCTCATTTTGGGTTTTGCCAACCAGGTGGGGGAATGAAATGGAGAGGCCAAGAGAACGTAGGGAGATGGTGCAGACAATCCTTAATCACCTAACGGTCTTGGTGGGGTGGAGCGGGGGGCGGGGGGAACTTGAGATGATGTCAAACAAGCTGTGACCTTGAACGAGCCCCTTAAAAGTCTCTGACCCCATTGCAACTATCAGAAGCAGAAAATAGTGGTTTATCTACCCAAAGGCAGAGGGGCGAATTAAAAGATCCCTTTCTCCAGGAAGATTCTGTGAGTCAGAGTGAAGTCCAGTCAGTGAAGAAATCCTCTGGTTTAAATCTTCCAAGCCTTAGCATCATTGTTAGAGCCAGGTAGACTTGGTCTCAATGATTTTTTTTTTTTTTTTTGCGGTACGCAGGCCTCTCACCGCTGCGGCCTCCCCCACCGCGGAGCACAGGCCCCGGGCGCGCAGGCCCAGCGGCCACAGCCCACGGGCCCAGCCACCCCGTGACACACGGGATCCTCCCGGACCGGGGCACGAACCTGCGCCCCCTTTATCGGCAGGCGGACTCCCAACCACTGCACCACCAGGGAAGCCCTGGTCTCAATTCTGAGCTCTGCCGCTGCGCAGTTCACTGGGCAACCGTGGGTGAGTCTAAATCTCTATGGGCTTCAAGTTTCTCATCTACAAATAAATCATAAAACCTACCTCACTGGGTTGTCAGGAGGTTTCAATAGGACCATGTATGTACAATCACTTAATAACAATGATGGGCACAAAATAAACCCTCAGTAATAACAGCTTAGCTTCCATGTGTCATCACCATCACCACCACCACCACCACCATTATGCCATACCCACCAGTGATTGTGTGCCTCCTGGTGGGTGGAGTTCAGCAACATCATGGTGAAGGGAGTGGGTTCTGGAGTCAGACCATCCTAGTCTCAAATCTGGGCTGTAATGGGGACCAGATATCTGATCTTGGGCAAGTTATTTATTCTCAGCTTCAATTCCCTCATCTGTAAATGGGAATAATAAAATTCCCTACCCCAAAGGTGAGGATTAAGTGAGACAGTTCATGTAACTTGCTGAGGCTGGTGCCTGGCACACAGTCAGAGTTCAATAAATGGGAGATAGGGACCCCAAAACTCCCTTTCTCATCCTCTGCCTTTCTCTGCAGTTCTTTTTTGTTTTTTTGTGTTTGTGACAGATGTGGTTGGGTAGGGATTATGAAATCCAGTTCTGTGGATGATCAGAGTAGATGCAAAAAACATTGCTTTCAACCAGAGAGACAAAGAAGACCCCCGTGAGCCAGCTCAAATCTGGTTTCATCCAGCTCCCATAGTATTCTGGCTTTTAGGCTGCAGTACAGAAAATTAGTTCCCCTGAAGCTGTCCCCTTCAGAGTGCAACTGGGGAAGATAAAGAGTGGCAAAGGAGCTCTGAACAATGGCTAATCTTCTAATTAGCACTTCAGAGAGAAGTGTTAACAGGAATCCACTCTCAGCCATAAACCCCAGGAAACGGCAGGATCTGATCGATGTTTTCCTGGAATCTGACTCAAAGCCACTGAGCTCCTGCCTTCTAAGTTTGTGTCTCCCTCCTGGAACCTTACCTTCTGTCTCTCTCTTTTTTTTTTTTTTTTTTTTTCCCCGGTACGCGGCCCTCTCACTGTTGCGGCCTCTCCCGTTGCGGAGCACAGGCTCCGGACGCTCAGGCTCAGCGGCCATGGCCCACGGGCCCAGCCGCTCCGCGGCATGTGGGATCTTTTCGGACCGGGGCACGAACCCGCATCCCCTGCATCGGCAGGCGGACTCTCAGCCACTGCGCCACCAGGGAAGCCCCTGTCCCTCTCTTTTATTATCTTCTCCTTTTTCTTTTTCCCGTTTTCAATCTTCCTGTTCCCTTCTAACTCTCAGAACTAGGCAACCCCCTTCCATCTCTTTCTCTCATAACTACCGTAATATGGGGTGCATGTAATCAGGTGTTCTTTCATTCTTGAGGCATTTACTGAATACTTACTAAGTGCTAAGGATATAGAAAAGAATAAGATGATCTCTTTGTCCACAAGGAGATAGACTAACAAACAATGGACAGTGCTTCCAAACAACCTCAGTTGCTTCAGCAAGTGCTTTTTCAGAAGTATAAGTGGGGTGGGTGTATATACGAAGTGCCAAATTCTGGCTGAGTGGGGCACAGAAAGCTATTCTAGAGGAGCCGGTCCTGAGCCTGAGACATGAAGACTAAGTCTAGGCTTTTTTTTTTTTTTAAGATTTTTTGATGTGGTCCATTTTTAAAGTCGTTATTGAATTTGTTACAACATTGCTTCTGTTTTATGTTTTGGTGTTTTGGCCCCGAGCCATGTGGAACCTTATCTCCCCAACCCGGGATCGAACCCACACCCCCCGGCAAAGTCTTAACCACTGGACTGCCAGGGAAGTCCCTAAGTCTAGGCTTTTAAACAGTATAAATCATTCAATCAACTGCAGTTCTTGGTCTTCATTCAAACAGCTGTGACTTAGATGTGCATTTGTCTGTCACACAGGAACCATATTCCTAAACCAACCAATTGAGTTGTTTCAGACATTTGTATAACCCTCAGTTTTTCCCTCTATATATGTCAGTGACCCAGGAGGAAAAGAAGCTTCCCCTCCTTCTGGGCTCCTTAATCCCAGTGAGCGTAAAAGGTGAGGTGAGTGGGGAACTGACCAGGAAATTCAGTAATAAGGCTCCTCACTCATAGTATCTGTAGAATGAGGGTCCTGTACTTTTAAATCTCTAAGGTTTATTCCTTGTGATTGAGGCAAGGTTTTCAAAATAACCCAATGCCTTCTCTCCCCCATCCCTCTCCAAGGCCAGAGATAGCAAGAAAGAGAAGCATGGACTTGAAAGGCAGACCTCTCCCTACCCAACCATTGATTCATCCTCACTCTCCCCAGATCAATGCTTGGAGCGATTTCTGAGTGACAGCTCACAGAGACAGCATTTTACATTTAAGCCATTTGGGTTTTGAAGCCATTTAAGTTTGTCAAAACAATGCCACCCCCTGCTGTGTCTCTGGCATAATAATAAGGCTGAGCAGGCCAAATCTTGACTCAGCTTGCCTGTGACCATTTGAACATATGGGGATAAAAGGAGAGAGAGAGAGAGGGAGAGAGGGGGAGGGAGTTCTTTTTTCTTTTCTTTTCTTTCTTTTTAAAATTCTTAACAAATACAAGGAACTTTTTGGTCCAGTTTTCCCTCTGATTCAATGCCATGCACCAGTAAATCTGGATCTAAGTAGAGCCCAGTTTATCTTGGAGTATTAAGAATTTAGCGAAGCAAAGAAAATGCACTCCCAGGGTTTAGAGGAAGTTGAAGAATATCCGTTTACCTGTATCATGGTGGGGACCCTAAATGCCTTATTCACTGGTGTATTCCACAGATTTTCCTGGTGCCTGAGGTGTGGTAGATGCTCAAAAAATATTTGTCGAAGGAATCAACGTTTTTACCAACACCAGCTCTACCACCCGCCCCCACAATGCCATACGGGATTTCTCCCCATTAGTCCATTCCTGGTGGTGTTGTCGTTCATGCCACTGCCTTGTGTTTCTAGGCAGCTGCTCTGAATGATCCATCTTCATCTCATATCTGAGTAGTTTTCTATCTTGCAGTTGAAACCATTTGTTTGTCAACCCTATATTTGTATGGAGGGATTCTTTGGGTCAAGCTTCCAATTAGTGACAGGAATGCAAAGATAAGAGACATATGGGAGAGGCCCTTGAAGAGATGACAGTTTGGTAGAGGAGACAGGGATATGGACATTTAAAATCAAGGGAATGAGCCTGGGCAGGGATGAGTAAAGATGGAAACAGGAAAAAGAGGACAAATCTTCAAGGCAACTTCCTCAAAGGGTTTAGAGAAATGAGAGCTGTCTAGTTTGTGGGGTTTCAAGTTAAGAGTGTGGACCTGTGAAAGAACTATAAAAGGAGTGGCTTTGGAGTTGGGTACATGTGTTGCCCAGAAACAAGCTAATTAGGACCAGGATCACTCCCCATTCGCACAACCAAAGGGGCTGTACCCAAACTCAGCTCCCCACAGAACTGATGGTTTCCTTCATCTGGTAAGGAGAACTCTAACTTTCTATGCACCCCAAGTTCAAGTGCAGGGTAGCTAGTATCCCAGACTATTGCTGTAAGTGGTTGGCACCCCATGTTTGGACTAACGGCACAAAGTAGCCTGTGTGTTCCTCTACCAAGGCTGTTTTCTCACTTCTGCCCTATCAATGGGAGAAGAGCAGGGGGCAATTTTTCCTGCTGGAAATCACACCCTAGCTGTGGGCCCCTCAGTGGCTTCTCTCTGTGGGCTATGGAAGCACTAGCTATGTAAGTTTTCCACTTCCCCAGTAAAGCCTATTTCTTAACCCACAGCCAGTTGAACCCAAACCCTGATGCACAATAGGCAGAGACCAGGAAGAGGTTCCCTTTCCATGATATGGGCTTGGGGAACATACAGAGGTAGGCAGGAAGGGCATCCCAGAGTGAGCAGGACACAAACCAGAAGAAATGGGGAATATGGTAAAGAAGAGGGGACAGCATGTGCTGGGAGTCTTGGGAAGTAGGCCAGTAGGGTGGCTGGAACCTCTGAATGCAGGGCCTTTGTGCAGACAGCTGCTGTCTCTGCCTGCCTTCGTCCTTTTTTTTCTGGTAGCAGTACATCAATATTTCTTTGGGAAAACCTGCTTCCCCATAACATGCAGACTGGTGGGCCTGTCAGTCCCGGCACACACTGGGCAGGAGAGAGCTGACCTACACCGTAAGAATCTCTCAGGGATTTCCATCCATGAGCAGAATGACACAGAGACTGAAAACCATTGCACCAACGCACCAGATGGTGTCCCCAGGGAGTGAGTTCATGTTCATTTCTGCCCTGGATCTCAGAGCTGCCTTTGCCCGCCCTGTCCAAGGTCTCAGCCCTTTTTTGTTTTGTTTTGTTTTGTTTTTTTATTCTGTCAGCCCCACAGTCTTCCATTAGGCCCCCTTTGGGCCTGAGTTAGCCGTTAGCCTGAGTCAGTCTGGGCTTGCAAACAAAGAGCCTTAACAAACAGCCTTGAACACCAGGCTGAGGCAAAAGAACTGCAGCCCAGGACCCGAGTAGTGTCAGAATCCGTGCCCTCCATCAGTACAGTGCTGGGCAGTTCCCTCACATGGTCCCCCTAGAGTGGCACAGTTGGAGCATTTTACCCACCCTAGAGACACTAAAAGTTGTGATTCAGAGATTCAGGTAGACCTCCCAGCCTACCACTGTGACTGCAGCCTCCTGTTGGGGAAGTTCAATTAGAGAGAGATGTGTTGGTGATCAGGCATGGCTCTTTATCTCCCCAACTCCAAGCTGCTGGTGAAACTTGATAAAGAAATTAAAGTTCTGTGTGAGTGTGTAAATGTATGCTGAAGTGTGCTTGGATAGTATTCCAAGAAGCTGTGCAATTATTTGTCATTGCCATTTACAAACATTGATCTTACTGATAAAATTCAAACCTGCCACATCCTCTGGTGACCAGCGCTCCTCCCTAGAGCTCTGCCTGGCATCAGGCTTGCCCTGACTCTGCTCTGTGCCTTTCTGGGTACGGTCCTGAGGGTGGGGAGATATTTGATGTGGTCCTGGGAGGAGGCCCTCCTGAGCAAAAGCCTTCAATCTTCAGGTTCACCTGTCTAAAGACAGTGACCTGTACTCACCTATACCCTCCCCAGATTTTACTCCCCTGAGTAGAAAGAAGGGCACCCAGCATCCCAGGTGCCCATCAACAGACAATTGGATTAAGATGATATGGTATATATATATATATATATACATAAAATAGAATGTTACTCAGCCATAGAAAAGGAAATACTGCCATTTACAGCCACATGGATGGACCTAGAAAATATTATGCTTAGTGAAATAAGTCAAACAGAGAAAGACAAATACTGTATGATATCACTTCCATGTGGAATCTAAAAAATAATACAAATGAATGTATATGCAAAACCGAAACAGACTCACTTATATAGAAAACAAACTTGTGGTTACCAAAGGGGAGAGAGAAGGAGGAAGGGACAAATTAAGGGTATGGGATTAACAGGTACAAACTACTATATATAAAATAGATAAGCAACAGAGATATACTATATAGCACAGGGAATTATACCCATTATCTTGTAATAAACTTTAATGGAATATAATTTGAAAAATACTGAATCACTGTGCTGTACACCTAAAACTAACACAATAGTGTACATCAACTATACTTCAATTAAAAAAAAAGAAAAAAGGAACCACATTTGGAGTTTCAGAAGCTCAGGAAGTGTTAATTCCAAAACTCTTGAGAAAATTGAGCAGATACTGGGGCTTGATTGCTGGGGCTCTTACTCCTTGGTATTGTGCATAACCAGCAACAGGGGCCTTTTTCCTGACCACAGTGGTTTTTGCTGTCAAGCATAGTTGTCTTGGAGCCTGCTGTCATCTTATCAACCATGCATTCTGTGTGAAGCATACTGGGTAAGGAAATTAAATCCAGGTGAAGGAAGGCAACTCAGGACTCTTTTATCATCCTAGAATCTCAGAGCCAGAAGCAATTTTAAAGGTCATCTATTTCAAACCTTCATCTAATCCCCTCAAATTAAAAAACATACGTACATGGGTACGTATATACTGAATGCTTCCAGGCACGGTACTAAGTATTTTATATGGATTCTCTCATTAGTAGACTTTGAATCCATTCAACCCTCTGTAGTAGCCACCAGTATTCTCTCCACTGTACAGACTGGGAAGCTGAGGCCCCGAAGTTTCCATATTTCACTCCAGGTCATGCAGTGAGTGGGTAGCAGAACTGCTTCAGAGATGGTGGCCTGGCAGGTCTCAGCCAAACCTTACTTGTATGTGTGTTTTTTTAATTTTCAAATATATTGTCAGGAATATAAAATAGGGAGTTTGACATTTAAAGTATCCAGATTTCCAGCTTTGCCTGAGAAGTCAGAAGAGCTGGGCACACTGGGCTGTGTGGCACATTTCTACAAGGCAAGTGTGGGCTGCAGCTGAGAAACCATCGCCCCTTCGGACACGAATCAGATCACGCTAGCAGCAGGCTTCGACTTTCCAGTGGCTCTTGACCACACTTGGAATAAAATCCGAAGTCCTCATAATAGCCTGCGGGGCCCACGGGCCCAACCCCTGCCGTCTGCTACGCCCTCATCCTGTCTACTCCCTGTTCTCCCACACCCCGGGGCTCTCTCCAGTGCTTGGGCTTAAAAAGCTCTCTCCTCAGGGTCTTTGCCCTCACTGTTTGCTCCATCCAGAAAGCTGTTCCTTCTACTCTTCTCATTTCTGACTTGTGCTCGGTCTTTAGCTTGAATGTTATTTCCCCAGGGAGGCTTTCTTGACCCTATGGTAGGCAGAACAATGCCTACTCCCCCCACCCCACACAAGATGTCCACATCCCAGTCCCTGGAACCCGTCAACACGTTACCTGACACGGCAAAAGGGACTTTGCAGGTGTGATTAAGGATCTTTTTTTTTTTTTTTTTCTTCTGGCCACACTGCGTGGCTTACAGGGTCTTAGTTCCCCGACCAGGGATTGAACCTGGGCCCTCGGCAGTGAAAGTGCAGGGTCCTAACCATTGGACCACCAGGGAATTCCCTGATTAAGGATCTTGAGATGGGGAGATTATCCTGGATTATTTTGGTGGGCCCACACAGAGGTTGGCCTGGTTCCAGGAAAGGGTCCTGAGCCAAGTAATGTGGGTAACCTCTAGAAGCTGGTAAGGCAAGGAAACATTCTCCCCTAGCACCTCCAGAAGGAAAGCAGCCCCCAGACACCTTGACCTTAGCTCTGTGCAACTGATTTAGAACTTCACATCCATAACTGTAAGAGAGTATATTTGTGTTGTTTTCAGCCACTGTTTGCGTTGATTTGTTAAATCAGCAACAGGAAACCTGTACAATCACTTATTCTAAAATACTCCCTTCCCCTTCATTAGTCTCCAGCTTAGGCCTTTGTTAGTGTCCGTCCATGAATTTATCACAACTTGAAATTACTTTGTTTGCTTAGTTTTGGTGCCTTTGGCTGCTAGCCCAAAGTCCCAAGAGGACACCATCTAGCACATTCTAGGAGCTTGACAGATATTTACTGAAAGACTAAATTGGTTATTGAATAATTGGCCTCATTATCCATCCCAGGTGCCTTCATCTGAGCACACTGAGGTTGTTAATGTCCCTATTTAATGGTGGAACTTAGGATCGAACTCAGCCAGGTACAAGTGTTTCTCTGAAGCATAAGACATAATCAGAGTTTTAAGGAAATTAGACAGCAAGCCCAATGACAAAACAGGCAATGAGCCCAATATAAATTCATTTTCTGTTTCCTACATCCTTGCCACTCTCAGCATCACCTGGGAACTTGCTAGAAATGCAGACTATCAGGCCTCACCTCAGACCTACTGAATTAGAATCTGCATTTTAACAAGATGCCCAGGAAATCCACATGCATACTAAAGATTCAGAAAAGCTGCACTACATAATTGGTTGCGGGGGGGCCACTTTTCTGAAGGACAGGCTACAGGTATGTTTGCCACAGGCAGGTACAATAAGCATTAGCTACCCCATCACAGCATGAGCGAGCCCATGAGCCAACAGCTCTTTGCTGCCACATTCCATCACCTGCCCCATGTGCTGAATTCTCTGACTCTGCTGATGAAACTCAGTCCCATCTCTCCACCCCCAGCCACCTGCCGAGTCTGTGGAGACAGGCAAACAGATCCTGAGTTTTTACCCACAAGCCCCATGAGAACCAGACCTAATCAGGGGAAGAAGCCCTTCCCACCAATGCTGGCGATGGTGGGGTCTGGCTTTGTTGAATCCTGCCCTGCGTGATTGTTCCAGGGAGTGAAAGAAGCTAGAAACTACCGAGGGCCTCTGGGCAGCTGGGTCTGCAGTTGGAGACAGTAAAAATATCAGTAATTGCCAAGAGTTGGGGAGGTGGAGAATAAATGGGTGGAGTGCAGGGGATTCTTAGGGCAGTGAAACTGTCCTTTTGATACTGTAATAGTGGATACATGTCATTATATGTTTGTCAAAACCCATAGAATGTACAACACCAAGAGTGAACCCTGAGGTAAACTATGGACTATAGTTAGTAACCATGTATCAATATTGGCTCATCAAATGTACCACACCAATGCAAGATGCTAATAATAGGCGAAACTGTTGGGGGAGGGACAAAGATAATGGGGCATATGGGAACTCTCTATACTTGGCACTCCCATTTTTCTATAAGCCTAAAACTACTCGAAAAAGTAAAGTCTATTAAAAGTAGTAATAAAAGAGGGGGGAAATGCAGACCACTTCAGTTTAGATCTGGGTTAGGCACTTAAAAACTGGGAGATCTTAGGCAGGTCGTTTAATTCTCAGCGTCAGTTTACTCAGCTGTAATATGAGGCTGTTAATACCCACCTCACAGGGCTGTGGTGAAAGACAAATTAATGCATGAAGTGCCTAGTATAGTTCCTGGCATCATGTAGTAAGCACACAAAAAGTGTTAGGCTTGGAGATTGGGCAGTAGAGGTGTTGTTTGTTTTCTGTAAGCACTCAAGAAGTCTTGGAAATTTTATATGCTGGGAAGCTGCTGCTCAGAATTCCCCTTCAGTAGTCTTCAAATGGCAGCTCCCTACAGAATGGATTGTCATACAGAGAAGTTAGAGGGAGGAAGATAAGTTAGGACATTATTCCAAAAGGACGTGGCAGTGGAGGTGGAAGAGAGGTAATGATAGTGGAGGTGTTGATCAACGGTGGACATGGAAAGGGGCTTTGGGAGGGGAACAGGGTGCCTTGTACGAAGACTGAAAGGGTGAGTGTGGAGGCAGCCCGCACTGGAATCTTCAACTGGTGAAGGAACTGGCTGGATTCCTGAGATTGTTTACCTCTTCCTCTCTGGCTAAAGGCAGTCCTCCTGTCTGATGGCTGTCAAAGAATCTTACATAATCTCCTTGCTCTAAAGCAGAAAGAGGATTTTTACGCAGAAATTTACCTGCCAGTTGCACTGCTGCCTTGACATTTTAAGTGGTACCTGCCCTTCTGTGTCAGACATTTCCCGCAAATAAGAAAGTGACAAGCTTCCCTAATGGGCATTCAGCGTTCAATCCAGTGAGAACCCTGCTAGGGATGGGGAAATGTGGTGCCTGCAGAGACAACGGGAGCACCAGCAGCAAACGTATTCTGAGCAATTATCTTGGTGCCCTCCCACCCAGTCTCCCATGCTCAGCCAAGCAAAGGCTTCAGGAGGAGGGCTGAGTGGATGGGCGCCTCCTCCCTGCCTCCTGCTGAGCCACCAGAGCAAAATACAGCAGGCAAATAGAACTGCCTTGCAATCGGCACGACGGAGCTTCAGGGAACACAAATGCTGGCCTCTTAGATTTAAAAATAGATGAAAAAACATATTGGCATCAGACTCTAATAGGAGAGAGAACCGTAAAGGTCATGGCGACCCATCTCACCATCCCGTGATTGAATCCCCTCTGTGACTTTGTTGCCGTGGACTTCCCTGGCTATGACTCAAGCTTACATCCAATGATAGGGGGCTGACCCCTGAACCAAGGCTACCTGGCCCATTGGAGGATTTAGAGCCGATCCACTAATTTAGCTGGAGAATTCAAAACCCAGATGAGAAATTTTGCTTGCCCTAAGTCACCCAGTGAGCTGGAGGCTGACCTTCCTGGGTCTTCTAGAATGCAGTTTTCTTTCCCACCCCCCCCGACCAGGGATCAAACCCGTGCCCCCTACAGTGGAAGTGCCACATCTTAACCGCTGGACCACCAGGGAAGTCCCCTAGAATGCAGTTTTGAGCACATTCGCTAGGCCTAACATGGTAGCTAAAAGGTGGGTTCTGAGGTCAAAACTCAGCCTCTGCCCTGGGTCAAGCCATTTTTCTTTTCAACTTCCAGTTTTCTTGACTAAAAAATCGGGGTAATAATAGTACCTAACTTACTGGGTTGTTGTAAGGATTAAATGAGAAAATTGATGCTGAGTACTTGGCCTGACATATAGCAAGTATACAGTACTAATAGCTGCTAAATATAATTAATACTGATTCTTCTTATGTTTACCTACAATTCCAGTTGAACGTTAGGAAGTCATATTTACCATCCTGACTCTTTACTGCTCATCATTTGGTTCCGTTTGGACCCCAGCATCTCAGAGAGTCAAGATGGCTGTGAACTTCCAAGAAGACATGCTGTCAGGAAACAGCCCAGGATAGACAGGGGCATCCCCTCTTTACCAATCTTTGCAGCCCAGCACCCCACCCCCCCAAACACTCATCTCTTTGGGATTGAGATCTGTGCACATTGCAATCTTTGAGATCTCTGAGATTTCCATAAGAATACCAGTTATCAACACCTCGTATAGTGTACAAGTGATTCCGCATCTCTAGATATCAGGGAGGTGTCAATTCTTTGACACAATGCCAGTGTGGCTAAGATATTTGGGAGCCAAAGGTTTCCCCCGCCTCCCAGACCAAATTCTAAGGGAAATTGTACAGACAAGGGAATAAAACAAACAAACCAAGAATAAAACCTCCCAGATATATAGCTTTCATTCTCCTCTTTCCACAGAAAGCCCACTGCTTATTAAAAGTTTGAGATGGAAAAACAAAGTTGGTAGCCATTTCAAAGAAAGTGATTGGAACAAAGTAGGCACATTTCCTGGGACAGGCTGATCTGCCAGCTCCACCTCTGTGGCACTGTTACAATTACAGCTATTCTTGTGGATGCAATTCATTATGGACCCATTATTCCCAAGAAGCAGAGAAGAGCAAAAATCAAAGATTTATCATCTGGCTGTGGTACGTAGAACACAGCAGGCTGCCTGCTGGGCACATGCCGGGTGGCAATCAAAAACCAGAGATCAGGGACAAATATACACTCCACTGAGCTCCTGCACCCACCCAGATGAAATGATACCATTTGCAACAAGGAAAGAAGGCTGTTGGCCTTCTGGGCAATTTCCAATCAGCTGGCCAACAGAGGAGAAGCTGCTGCCTGCAGAGAGAGGGGGATACTACCCTCACTCCCAGAGCTCAGGGGAAGGAGGACCATTACCAGTGTGGAGCTCCCACTCTGGGCCAGCACTGTGCTAGACATCTTACATGTGTGGGAGAGGTACTGTTAAACCTTATTTAGCAGAGGACAAACCTGATGCTGAGAGAGGTTCTTTAGGACTCTTTCGGTGACAGAAACCCAACTGTGACCGGCTTAAATAAAAAAGGGAAGATATTGGCTCGAGTAACTAAAAGGTCTAGGGGTAAGCTGGTCTTCAAGTTCAGCTGGATAAAGGGGCTCAAAGATGACACTGTCCATCTCCTACCTTGGCTTTTCCTTTCCCTCTGTGTTGCCGTCACCCCAGACAGGATTTTCCTCTTGGTTGCAAGATGGAGGCTACAAACTCCTGGCTTCATTCTTCTAGTCTGGCGATGTCAATAAAGAAAGAACTTCTCTTCCTTAACAGTTCTAGTAAAAGTCCCAGAAATGACACCCACTGGTCTGTCATGGGTCACGTGCCCATCTCTAATGCAAGCCCTGTGGTCACTGTAGGTCAAGTCTGTCCGACTTGAAGTTAGTGTTCTTGACTGTGTACAAAAATCTTTAGGAACCTCCGTTCTTGCCAGGAGATGAAATAAAGTTTTTTTGGAGAAGGTAGCATTTGAGGAACGCATCAGTCAGAAATTTGGGGCTGTAAATGACAGAGATCCCACTCATACTGGCTTAAACAGAAGCAGAGGATTTTTTTTTTCTGTCTTACGTAACCAAAAAAAAAAAAAAAAAACCAGGGAGAGATGGAACTGCAGGCACAGGCTGATCCAGGGACCCGTGTCGGCAGGACTCACTCTCCGTCTCTTGGTCCTCTTTTCTGTGGGAGCTGTGTGAGCACTCGAGGCTCACCTTCTCCTGGCTTAGCCCCCCTGCTGGAAAAAGAGCATTATTGTTTCAGGAATTTCAACAAAAATCCCAGATCTGAGTCTTATTAGACCATTTGAGTCATGTGCCCATCGTGGTGGCCAGAGATACACTGATTGACAGTCCTGCAGTCGGAGGAGCAGGTAGACTAACTTCACCAGAAGGATCTAACTTAGGATGGTGGAGGATGTTTATCACTATAAAAGCAGGTTGCTAGCACCAACAGAAGGGGTAAGAGATTAGACTGATAAGACCCATCGATGGCTGCATTAGGTATCTACTGTGTTTAAGAAACCACCTGAAAAGTGTTACTTAAAACAACGACTATTTATTTAGTACAGGATTTTGTGGTTGGCAGTTTGGGCTCACTCATGCATCTGTGAACAGACACACCATCTGCTTGGGGCTGACTGGTCTAGGGCCCTTGGTTGAGCCATCATTTCTGATTCACAAGGTCTCTCAGCTTCCAGCAGGCTAGCCCCGGCTCATTCACACAGAAGCAGAAGGTTTCCAAGAGAAACAAAATGAGTACAAGCACTTTTCAGGCCTTCGCTTGCATCACATTTGGTAATATCCCATTGGCCAAAACTAATCACATGGCTGAACCCAGAGTCAGAATGGGAGGGCACGCAGAGTTATAGGTGAGGGGACGTGGATTCAAGGAGGGGAAGAATTTGTGGCCTTTTTTGCAGTCTGCCACTATGGCCATTTCAAACAGCATCAGAATAGTCTCTGCCACATAATAGACACACCAAGCAAATAAACTCTTGTCTAATAAAGTGACGTGATTAGGATGAGGAAAGAGCAAGGAAGGCCTTCAGCCAGAGGAAATAGCATCAGCAAAGGCCCAGAGATAGTAAATAGGGGTTCATTTGCAGTGAGCATGTATGCTGTGGTTAAAACATGGACTAGAGGAAGCAGTGGCACTTATGGGCCATATCAGGGTAAGCCACCTTGGGTGCTGAGTTTAGGGTTTGGACTCTATTCTGTATGTTTGGGGCAGTTGTTGAAGGTGTTTGAGCAGTGACATGATTCATCTAGCAAGTCCTAAAGCAGGGTTTTGAAGGGTAGCTGTAGGTGGGGGACTCCTCTGGCAGACAAAATCCTGGGGAAGGGGGAGGAACAGTGACATCCTTGAAGGCACAGAAACAGAGCAGCTGCAGCGTCTACTGTGCTCCAGTGGGCACCACAACTGAGTTTTGAGCTCATTTCGCCTTGGCATATCCCAGATAGTGAGCTTCCTCCTGCCTCCCTCAGGCTGTGAGAACTTGGAGACACTCTGTATCCTGAGTGCCAGACAAACACTGCTTGCTTCCCATATCACCTTGTATGCAGCCACCCCCAATACCTGGGGTCAGCTGGCTGTTGATCCTCCCACCCCAGATGTTTCTTAGTGGGTTTTTAGTGCACTAGAGCCTCCTTGAGAGTGAGATTTCAGCTCTAGGTTCCCAGCTACTGCTCCGTCCTGAAATCCAAACTTCCAGTCACAGCTAACTTGTTCCTGTCTTTGCCAGCCCCTCCCATGTGATGCCAGCAAATACCAGAGACCTGAGACCCAATTAAGCATGGAGTTTCTGTGCAGAACCTCCCCAAGCCCAGTCACAAGCACAGCAGGCTTTGAAACTGGCTGTGATGGACTGTTACTATCTCCTGATTTGCCCAAACATGCGTCTCGCCTCTCAGTGCTTTGCAGTATGGACTTTTTGTTCGTTTGCGTGTTTTAGCAAACGAAATAAATGTTGGCCTGTGGCCAACAAAAACAAACCCACAGGCCACGTGGTTGTCTTTTGAGAAATAATTAGCCTCACGTTCCTATACCCAAACGATATCCCACAGCAATCCTCACAGCAGCGCTGCAGATTAACCATGGTATGGGCTGCGTCCACAGACCCCAGCTCACTGAGGCTGGACGTGGCTCCTGCAGCTTTCAGGGGCAGGATTCGGAAACTGCAGGCGTCTGGATTGCTGCCGTGGCTCATTCGTACCCAATTTCCACCTAATGGTGTCCTCTGGGAAGGAAGGCAAGAATCACAGCATATAGTGTAGGGCCTCGTTCTAACCACTGTGTATATTTTAACTCATTCAGTCTTCCCAAGCCCCCTTTGAAGAAACTGAGGCACAGAGAGGCTTGAGGATCTGCTAAAATTCACATAGCTTTGATGATAACGCTTTCTTCATAACTACATATTCAAACTTAAAGAAAGCTGAAGCTAAAAATAAATAAGTGAATCTTTTTACTTTTAATAAAATGAGTTTATACAAATGAAAAATTTGAATATCTTTTACTGGAAAGAGCAGGAGAAAGCTCAAGCATGACCTTTGCATTAGACCTTCAAGACCCCACCCACTGGCCTCCCCTCTCTACCACTGCAGAAGTGTAGATTCCCTACTTTGGGGACCCCCAGAGGTCACCCACACCTATTCCTATCACATCACTTCTAAGGTAAATAACACTCATAACTGTTCATGTTTCTTTCTTTCTCAGAAGACGTGAGCTCATCAGCATTTAGTACAGCACCCGGCACATAGCAGATACTCAACACTTGGTTGAAGACCAAGACTTAGAAGGGTCCCTAGTCTAGCCAGAACTCATAATTGCAAATGACTATGAGTAAGTCATTGCCTGGTCTGTGCCTCCATTTTTCCATAAGGAAAATTTTAGACAGCAGGTACTACTGATTAATTTCGAGTGGTGGTAAACTCAGAGACATTATATCTATGGAATCCTGAGCTCAGAAGCCAAAGACTGAGAAGAGCATGTGTGCTAGGCTGCACGTGGGAACCAGACTGCCTGGCACCCCCGTGCATCACTGGTTCTGCGTCTGGAAGTGAAGGCCCTCCCTCAGTGCTCATGCTGTGGGTCTGTGGCTGCCACCTGCGGCAGGGAGGTGTGATTGAGTTAGCAATGGCGCTCCCCTGAATCACTGCATCATCCAAAGGCTGCCAGGTGACAGCTGGCATCTTTGGCTGCCACAGTGGACCAGGCAGTGTGTGCTGCTCCAGGCACCCAGCTGTCTCTCTTAGGGAAGGACTGGTGAGGATTACCTTCCTCCTGCTTGTTGCATTGGCTGGTAACACTTGGCAGTTGGGTCGGGGGTCATCAATGACACTGCCTTAAAGATGGTCATATCCCCAACATGGGAGCTGGGGGTTAGGGTGGGTGAGGCAATCACCTGGATTCCTGACATCCTCATCTGAGGTCTTCTGCTGCCCGGTGCCTTCTGGGTAACCGCCAAACAACTGATTTTAAGTCCCAGTTCCTTCCTCTGCTACGTGGGGCATGGTACCTGATTTCTCTGAGCCATGGGTTCCTCAATGGAAAAAAGGAGAGGAGAGGTGAGAGAAATAAGAATAGGTACTTGGCAAGGTTGTTAAAAGGTTCCAAGATAAAATATATCACTTCCATACTCTAGCTAAACACCTGGACTCCTGGGTACCTATTCTCTTTGCAGTCACTGGCCCTGATAACCCATCTAAAAAGTGCCCTCAATCCTTCCCTGTCACTCAATCCTGTTCTATTTTCTCTGTTGCACTTACCACAGTCTGTTTAATTAAGCTCTTATTTAATTATTTGCTTGTAAAATATGTACTTTTAAATATTTGTTTAGAATATTAAGTTAATTAATTGTTAAGTTGTGTGGTCCTTCCTGCCTGGAACCCAAGTCCCATGAGGGCACAAGCTTTCCCAGTCTTGGTCACTGCTATTTTCCCAGCACTTTAGGCAATGCCTGGCATATAGTGGGCATTTTAAAAATAAAATTTCAATAAATGAATGCTGAATGAATGAATTGTAACTCATTTCATAAGCTCTAAAATGCTCCTTAGAAGTTATGGATTATTATTACTATTAAGGTCAGACCAAGAGCTGCAAATGAAACAGGTATCCATGAGTTCGGGTGTTTAAGAAACAAGCTAGAAGAGTCTACCAAGAAGATTCCTGGGGTACAATGCCAAGCGCACCCCAGCTAAAGTGCACAGAGATTGCCCTCGCCAGAGTTATCATCATTCTCATCATGGTCACTATTTATTGAAAGCTCGCTGTCTACTTGGCACTGCATTAAGAGCAGGAAAAACTATGATGGTAAGAAAAAATATTGACTTGCTCTTTATATCATCTATATGTTTGTACACACTTACACATGTGTTTGAAGTTGAGTTCCTTGGGAGTAGTGCAGACTGAACAAAGCAGTGGTATACGGAGATGCCAACAGCCAGGTAACACATGCATATTCTCAGTTAATCCTCAGTGTTGTAACTTCTCTGTATCAGTCAGCTATGGCCACAACCATGGTAGTTTGTGCATAACAAACTACCCCTCAAAACCCAACAGTTTACATTAAAGAGCATTTCATGTTCTAGTTTCTGAGTCTACAGGCCAGTTTGGGAGGGGCTCAGCTTCAAGCCATAGGTAGTCTCCAGGCTGTTGATGGTCTCTAGTCTGTTCCACCTGTGTCCTCATTTTCCTTAGACAAGACACTATAATGTTTATGTTCTTTCCACGGTAGGTCATAGGTGCAAGAACCAAGCCAAACCTCGGAAGCACATTTATGGCCTCTGCTCACACCAAGTCCTTATCATTCCATTGGCCCAAGCAAGTTATATGGCGAAGTCCAACATCCATAAGGTAAGGAAATATATTCCTGTGCACATGTGTGCCCTGCAAGGTTACATGGAAGACCGAGGGTGTGAAGAATCAAGAACAACAATCCCATCTACAACAGCCCAACTTTACCCCATGGTGAAGCCGAGGCTTCAAACAGTTAAGCTATTTGTCTAAAGTCACAACTGTGTGTGGAATGCATCTGCGTTTTGGACCCAGCTATGTCTGACACCAAAGCTTGTGTGTTTAATATGCTGAACTCTGCTAAATGCAAGGTGAGCTAAGCCCCACAGGGAAGAGGGTCCTGGAGTTCAGCCTCAGAGGCTTCTCCTCTGCCCAGCACGGTGTAAGAGCACCCAAGTTAACCAGAGATCACCTGTCTGCTCAAGGTCATGCCATGGGTCAGTGTCGAGGAGACCCTGGAACCCTTTTTTCCTCCCCTTTGCACCATTCTCCCTGGGTAGAATCATGTGCTCTTGGCTTTAAAATATTACCTAGAGGGTAATATTTCTCTCTGAGAAATGTTACCAGAGGCTTTTGAAGCAGGCCCAGGAGACTCAGAGGTGACAAATAGTTCCCTTTTCACTTCCTGGAAAATTCTCCTAAATGTGCTTACTCTGCCAACCGTACCTGCAAAAGGAGGAGGCGAAGTTTACGCCCAGCTGTTACCATGCAGCCCATCCAGACACCAGCAGGCCCGGGCAACTCTGGCTGCTTTTGCAATGGAATCAAAGAGGGGGAAAATAATCAGCAGGGGAGCAAACTCTTGTTTAAATGCAAATACCTTTGAGAGGAAGCAACTGAGGGAAAGGAGATTATGAAAACCCCAGTTAAGAGCACAGAGTTGGGACGAAGGCTCATAAACCATGCCAGTGCCCCAGCGGGATTGTCCCTGCTCCATCTCCCGTCAAAGTGGGAAACTCGTTTCCAGAAGCGATTTGCCAATGGTACACATCCCAGTCACCCCTAACAAGACTCTTAGAATGGAGCAGAGCGGACTTCCCGATGGGCAGAGAGCCTGTCAGAGCCGAGGGGTGCTGATGGAGGGCTGAGCTGGTTTGCACTAGAATTTAAAGTGAAGGAAATGAAGGTTGAGAACTGGAGCCCAAGAGGGAGGTTTCAGAAGGCAATGTGGGTACATCTATCAGGCTCCCCAGAGAGGAGGGTGCATCAGGGGATGTGGATGGTGGGGAGGGCGTCTGGAAGCTCAATCAGAGACAGCAATGCTTTAGAGCTTTCTAATAAGAATTATAGTAGATTTTCATTTGCTAATCTTGTTTTTATTAAAAATAAAGCTATCCATTTTTAGCTTAAAATGTGCTGAAGCTCAAGGATTTAACCACAAATGAGATTATATTTTATAATTATATTGCATCAAGGATTATTTTGTCCTGTAACCTTTTAAAAAGATACATTCCAACTAAAACTCATTTTGTAGCTGATCTCAGGGAAAGTGGGCAGAGACGGGAGGCATGGAGTGAGGGGAACAGCTGCGAACACTCGGAATCACCCCTGCCCCGATCTGAGCCACTGTTTGACTGTGGGGGTTATGCAGGCACATAGGTAGAGGTTCTGTGCATCATCTCAAAACACAGTTATCTGTAAGCACTGCAGGAAAAGACATGGGAGAAAAGCAAGGATTGTGGCTCCAGGGCAGCTCACCATCCAGGCTGTGAGTTTCTAGAAGGATTCCTGTGACTTGGCAAAAGGGCACCAAACTAAGTGTCAAAAGACCTGAGTTAGAGTCCCATCTTTAACATAATAAAGCCATGGAACATTGAGCAAGTCATTTCACTTTTCTTAGCCTTGGCCTCAGTTTCTATATCTGTAAAATTGGGTGGTTGAGAGTGCTTGAGAGTGCTAAATAAGATGACCAGCGTTTTCCCCATCATTCCTTGAGCATTTAATGGTTACAAACTGAGGTTACCAACTGAAACACTGTGGGCCACATCCTGGCAGCAGCCATGTCTTATTTGCATGTTTAAAAAAATAAATGTGAGCCAGTATTTTAAGATTAGGCAATCTCACATAAAAATCGAGATTTCTGGTTTCTCTTGAAAAAGAAAAAAATCAGATCTGGCAACACTGAGACCTACAGTGTTACAGTCAGCTGCAGTAAACTGCCTCAATCCCCACTGCTCCATGTGTCCCTAATCTTAGGACCAAGCGTCATTTGCCCATTTATCAGAGAAACTATGTTTTATCTTACTGTATGATAGAAATTTGGAAAGCACTGTGTATTTATTCCTCACAATGACTCTAAGCAGCAGGCATTATCTTCACTCCCATTTTACAGATAAGGAAACTGAGACTTCTTGCTTTTCTGCCTAAATAGAACTATCCATGCTTCATGTTGATTGGCACTTGCTCAAGGCCACACAGGTAGTAAGTGATAGAGACCAGATTTGATTCCAGACTGCCTGCCTGAAAGCCCATGCTTATAACTACTTTGCTACCCTGCTGGTCTAGAAAAGACACCCTTAAACATGTTAACTTTATTCAGATCACAACACTGAGGTTCAGGGAGGTGGTAGCCCACCTGAGTTTCTTTTTCCACATCTCACTTGTTGCTAGAGATAACTGACCTGCACAAGGATCAAAGTCATGAATGAAAAAGACAGAGAAAATGAGAGCTGAAGGGGCCCAAGGAGACGATTCAGTCGGAGGTCTGCATTTTAAGAAGGGGAAACAGACACTTGGAAAGGCTAAGTGACTTGCTTGTGGTCATATATTGCTTAGGAATATCAATGCTAGGACTAGATTAGGAAAATGAAGTGAGGAAATTATTTAGCTTGCCAGATATATTTTAGGCTCCCAAACTCACTTAGGTTGCAAATGTGTGGATTTTCCAGTACAAATGTGTTGAGAGGCAGTGAGAATTACTGGGGAGTTGCCTCCATTTTCCCCTTTGTTCTTGATAGAAATCGTCCCCAGAATCTTACCAAAGCAATAATGTAGCCTTTTGGAGACATAGAATGTCAGAAGAACAAATGTCATCATCTACAACAATCATTTCATTTTACAGGTGAGAAAACCAAGACCCATAGGTGAGGGGACTTGTCCAAGACTGTTGGCACAGAGCTAGACAGGAACCATTCCCTGCCTCGCATTCCAGGCTACATCGCTTGTTGCTGGTTCTGCCGTTAGATTCTCACCTGCTCGGCTTGAGTTTCTTCTTGGGAAGCATTTTAATGATGTTGTTCAGAGGCTCTGCACCTCATTCCTCAGGGGCTCACGATGGTCTAAAAAAATGCTCACAGCTGGATTAATAAGAGAAGCAGCACCTCTGAATTCCTTCACTTCAGCAGGAGGGAAGGAAACGCAGCTGTTTCACTCTCCACCTCCCAGATGCTC
>NW_006787562.1:146092-161481 GCF_000442215.2 Lipotes vexillifer | reverse complement strand
AGGGAAGGAAACGCAGCTGTTTCCCTCTCCACATCCCAGATGCTCCCAGGGAGGTGAAGATGGTCCTCGCTTTCCTTTGCTTTCCTGCCTGGCCAGAATTATGTGTTGGGCAACTAGATGCCTCCCCCTCAAACAGCCTTCCCTTACTCCCCACTGGAGTCAGCCTTCCCTCCTCTGAGCCCTGTCGGCGGAGAAGCTATGGCACACTTGCAGACTAGATATTGCTGATCCCCTCAGCGATGTTAGAAGCTGCTTGAAGGCAAGGACCAAAGCTGATTCATTTCTGTCCCCAGCTCCCAGCAGCGGTACACCTTGCCCAGTCATAAAACTAGTTGCTGCCATTTATTCCAGGGTTGCAATAGACCAAGCTCTGGGCTAAGCACTTTATCTTAAAATGGCATATTTTATCTCAGTGAATCCTCAAAGCCACTCTGCAAGGAAGGTATTCCTATACACATTTTATGGATTAGGACACTGAAAGTCAACCAGTTCACAGACTCTATTACAGCATTAATAAATTCAAAACTCCCCATTATGTGTTGCTTCTCCTACCCTCCTCCAAAGCCCTCAAACTTACCCAGCTTCCTTCTGCCTCAGGGCTTCATCTGAACAGATTCATTTGTCTCCATTAGGCCCCCATTTTCCACCCAGTGCAGCCTCTCCTAACCCTTAAACTAGTTCATGCCCTCTTGGAATTTGCTCTCATAGCTTCCCTGACTTTTGGTCCCTGGCATTTGCCACATTTTGTAATTCAATATATTGTGGGATTATGCAGTTCCCTTCTGTCTCCTCCATCAGTATAAGCTCCTTGGGGACAGGCCCCATATCTGTGTTGCTTGTCATTTTGTCCCCAGTGCCTGGTTAAGTGCCCAGCATAAAGTAGGTGCCCAGTAAACATTTATTGAAGGAATGACCATCTGACTTTAAAGCATATGCCCTAGTTACCATGCCAAGTAGAAAAAGGAGATGCTCACTAATCGATGAGAGAAGAGATGGAGGAGATGATCAGCCACAAGGTGCCAGCGAGGAAAGATCAAATACTTGGCTAGTAGAAAATATGAAGACCCAACAGGCGGCTGGTTCACTTTCAGCAAAGTAGGCTTCCTGTTTGGCAATCGTGAAACTGATTTGCTCTCCCACTTTCTCTTTTCAGTAACTGCTAGGAGCCCACGACTAGAACAGCCATCAACTGCAAATGAAGGAACAGCTCAGCTCATGTCAGAACGGAGTCTTTAAGGGCGTCTCCATTACTTCCTCCAAGCACTTCACACCCAGCCTCCTGGAAGGGCTGCTCCATCAGCCCAGCCCCTGAAATCACGTGGGTGATCTTTTTTTTTTTTTTTTTTTTTTTTCCAAATTGCGTTTTCAAACTTTCACTTAAAGGAAGATGACGGGTGGGAGGTTTTTTTTTTTTTTTTTTTTTTTTTTTTTTCCAAATTGCGTTTTCAAACTTTCACTTAAAGGAAGATGACGGGTGGGAGTGTATGACCTGAAGTGACAGGAAAATCAATAGCAGGCTTTCAAAGTCATTCTGGATAAAAGGCCCAGGGATCACATGATAGAAAGGAAGGGGAAGGGAGGGACAGTGGGGGATCCGCTGCTGGCCTCCCAGATCTTCTCAGAAGGTGTGCTCCCTTTGCCTGGGGGTGGGAAGAAATCGGCACACACAGATGAAAGGGGTGGCTGGTTAGAGCCCCAAGCCTAAAGCTTATGTATTGAGTCCTAGAGCGTGGAGGCTGGGAGGCGCCTGTGAAATGGATCACATCCTAGCCCTTCGTTTTATTCAATATATCTGCCAAAAGCCCAGTAAGTCAGACTTACTACCCACAGTAAGTCAACCCAGGGGCCAGACCAGGACCCTGGGTTCCTGATTCCCACACCAGGGTCTTACCGTTACATCAGGAGAGTCCAATGTGTTAGGCACAATAATGGTCCCCCAAATACGTCCATGTCCTAACCCCAGAACCTGTGAATATGCTACCTGACATGGCAAGACTTTGCAGATGTGATTAAGTTAGGATCTTGAGATGGGGAGATTATCCTGGGTTATCTGGATAGGCCCAATGTAATCACAAGGGTCCTTACGAGAGGGAGGCAGGAGGGTCAGAGTAAGAGGAGATGTGATGACAGAAGCAGAGAGGGACCCAGGCAGCCTCCAGAGGTTGGAAAAGGCAAAGCAAGGGATTGTCCCCCTACAGCCTCCAGAAGAACCATAGCTGCCAGCCTATTTTAGACTCCTGACCTCCAGAACTGTAAAGTAATAACTCTGTGTTGCATTAGGACACTAAGTTTGTGGTGATTTGTTATAGCTGCAATCAGAAAGTAATACATCCTGTGATACCACTCAACCCACGTGCTAATCCTGCAAATCCCCCAGAGACAGAAAGAGTCAGGGAGTGCATCCATACTTGAGTGGCAGTATGTCATAGTGATTATGAGCACACTCTGCAGAAACAAGCCCAAAGACCATCCACAGGAGAATGGATAGATACATCGTACATACTCACACACTGCAGAAAAGCATACGACGGTTCAAAAGAACAAACTTCTGAAACACGCAACGACATGGATGAAGCAATGACATTGGAGAGAAAGAAGCCAAGACACAAAAAGATTATGTACTGAATGATTCCAGTTGCATAAAATTCAAGCACAGACTGGGGACTTCCCTGGCGGTCCAGTGGTTAGGATTCTGCTCTTCCACTGCAGGGGGCACGGGTTCAATCCCTGGTTGGGGTACTAAGATCCCACATGCTGCATGGTGCAGCCAGAAAAAAGAAAAAAGAAAAAAAAAATTCAAGCACAGGCAAAGCAAATCTATGGTGATAAAAATAAAAAATGGTGGTTACCCTGGAGGGAGAGTATCAAAGACAAGAGTGATAAAAAGAGCCAGCTGGGACTGGAAATGTTCCCTATCATGATCGGCTTACATATGGTATACATACCTAAAACTCCACTGAGCAGTGTGCTTAGGATTCGCTCACTTTCCTATAAGTTATACTGCAGTTTAATCTCAGCTCCATCATTGCCTGTGTGACTTTGGGCAGGTTACCAAGCTCATCTGTGACTGCATTTCTCATCTGTGTAATGGGAATATTAACAGCTCCTGCCTCATAGAGTTGCTGTGGGTTAGTATATATAAAGTGCTTACCACTGGGCCTGGCACATGGTAAGTGCTTCCTAAACCCTGCTCATTGTTCCTTGGGTGTGAATGCAGTGGTGAGCTGGAGCCAGTGCCCACCTGCACATGGGAGCCGATCTTGTGCCTCACCTCCCAACTCCACAATCACACATTATGCTGGAAGCACAAAAAAAATCAGCCGTGGTGGGAGTATTTACACCCCCACTACTGGCCAAAGTGACAAGTCAGTGCCTTTTGTGTTGCCTTGTTTGGAGAACCCACATACCGCTGTGTACATGGCTGACACCAGACCCTCTCTGGACGGTGTTTCACTTTAGGAAAGGGGAAGAGAAGATGGGGGACCTGTGGTGATGAAAGCAGGACCTGCCACCTCCTCTCCACTCCTCACTGGTCCAGGAGGCTGGAAGGCGCTCAAAGAGCCAGCCTCTAGAGACTTGAGTATGGGCCTCGTGATGGCATCAGAGTCCCCCACCAATGTCTCTTTTCTCTTCTCTCACCCCTGGGCTTCACCCACTTAACCCAGCCTTTCAGACCCCATCTCCCCTTAATATGTGCCTTGTGAGAGGCCTGGCCCACCTTCCCACCCATCCCCTAGCACCAGGGACCCCTCCAGCCAACCCCTCCCCAGCCCTCAGAGAACTTGCCCAGAGTCACACTCCCTGTTCCTTCTCTGCCTGGAACCAACCGCCCTCAGATCCTCTTTGAATCAGCTCTTTCTCATCCTTAATGTCTTAGCTCAAAGGTCACCTCTTCAGAGAAGCCCTCCTTGGCCTCACTCTCTCACTCTCCATCACGCTACTCATCCCTGACTGAAATTCTTGTATGTGTGACTGTCTGCCTATTTAGTGTCTGATTCCCAACTAGGACGTTAATTCCAGGATACACACTATTTTCATCATCCCTATTCTATATATCAAGAAACCGAGGGCTGCAGAAGTTAAATAATTTACCCACATGGTCACAAAGCCAAGAAGTGACAGAGCTGGGATTTGAACCCATACAAGCCGATATGCTTAGCTGCTCTGTCATGATGGACTGCCAGAAAAGCAAGGCAGTGTAGGCAACTGGTGAGTCCAGAGAGAAGACAGGTGAGCAGGAGCCTAGGTTGGGTGTAGGGGGTGAATAAGGGGGACACCTGCCAAGCTAAGGAGTTTGACAGTCTGGCTGGAAGTAAGTCTGACGTCCCAAGGCCAGTGAGTAACAAGGTGTAGAGAGCAATAAAAGGCCCATAGGAGGCGTCGAAGCAGTGGGTGCAGAATGTGCCTTTATTCACTTATTTATAGAGGATGAGAAATTAATCAAGGGCCCATGCTTTGAACTACCAGCGCCTTCTCTTCTCCTGCAGCAGGTCAGTTGGTATGATGAGCTGGCACCGGGGAAGGAAGTCAAATTCTCTGCTTTTCTCTGAGACTTGCAGTCTCCCTGCTACAGGGCCTTCCCCAAGCCAGGAAATCAGTCCTTTGGCCAGAGAAGCATTGGCTCCATGCAGGAAAGCGGGGATCAGGAGCGGGAATGGGGGAAGCCAGCTGGGGCAGTGAAAAGAGTACTGGACAGGAGGAATCCTCAAGCCCCATAGGACCATGTCGAGCACTTAGCACAGTGCCTGACACGTACTGAGCGCTCAGGAAATGCTTGGTGGTGGTGGTGGTCCCAGGTCTCTGTGACCTTAGGCAAGTCATAGTCTTTCTGTGTTCCCCTTCCCTCATATGCAGAAGACAGTTGAAAAGAATTGCCTGCTGAGCCCTCCTCTCAGAGAAGCTAGGAGGTGTTCAGCACAGTGAGTGGTAGCAGCCTCCTAAATGCTTATGGAATGACTATAGTGCGTGTTAACCGTAAAAACCTTTAAAAATCTAAGTTTTTATTTCAACAGCCATCTGAAAATACAATAAGATGCCTGGGCAGGTGCTGAGGTCCCCTCACTGGGTTCACTCTGAGAGCAGCTGGGAGGGGAGACGCTGGCATGGAGTGCCAGCTGAGGCTCCCCTCTGGGGACAGTGCTATTTAGAGAATTGGCTTTAGAGCCCAACAGTGAGAGTTCAACTCCCAGCCCAGCTACCTGTTAGCTGTGTGGTTTTAAGTTCCTTCCTCTCCCGGATCCTTGGTTCCCTCTCCTCAAAAACTGCAATAATAACAATAACTCCCTTATATGATTGTTTGGAAAATTCCTTGATACAACGGACAAGTAACTGACATATTGGGCCATTAACACGAAATGGCTATTTTTTCCTTCTATTTCTGCCTCTAGTTGTACCCAGTCAGATCCATCATCTTACCCACTTGATGATGATCACTTCAGCAGATGCCAAACATTCTGGTCATTTAAAGCCCATTTCTTCCCTCCTCCTAGTGTGGGTTGGACCGATGGCTCAAGAAACAGGACCAGAAGTGGGCAGGGGCTTGGCCTGCTCATTCATGCCCCCTCCTCCCTGCACCTCCCTCCCTCTCTGAGTCTGGGTCTTTCCTTCCTCCTCTGACATCTAGTGTCCAAGGTGGGTAGCTGATGTGTCACCCATCTGACCTCCTGGGGGTGGGGGAAAGTGCCCCTGGCCTCCCAGAGGGTCAGCAACTTTCCATGAGGTGCTGGTGGTCTCTGCGGATGTGGTGGTCCTTGTTTTGGTAGTGCGTCTTCTTTTCTTAGGGTGGTATTTAACTTCACTTAACGGCAGCCCTGCAGACCCCCCAGAGAGCAGCAGCCTACTCTTCCTCAGCCCTGCCAGGAGTCCATGATGGCCCTTCTCCTCTCTTGCCCGCTTCAGGCCCTGCCATGTGAAGGAAGCCTCCAGGCTCCTTCACATGGAGCTGCAGGACCCAGGCCTTTGGGTCCTTAGGCATCTACTGCACACCAGCTCCCTACTCACTGTAGGGGAGGGAAAAATTTTCCTCAACCCTTTTAAGGTCCCTGACTGGGTCTGAAAATTAAACTGACAGACAAATTAACAGGAGAAAAGCATACAAATATATTTAAGTAAGTTTTACACGCAAGCCTTCCAAAGGAAATGAAGACCTGAGGAAATGATTAAACCCACATCTTTTTTTAACTTTTAAAATTTTATTTATTTATTTATTTATTTTTTGCGGTACGCGGGCCTCTCACTGCTGTGGCCTCTCCCGTTGCGGAGCACAGGCTCCGGACGCGCAGACCCAGCGGCCATGGCTCATGGGCCCAGCCGCTCCGTGGCATGTGGGATCTTCCCGGACCGGGGCACGAACCCGTGTCCCCTGCATCGGCAGGCGGACTTTCAACCACTGCGCCATCAGGGAAGCCCTAAACCCGCATCTTTTCATGCTAGGTTTGATAAAGAGTGGACATCGTGGAGGAATATGGCAGGTCGAGGGGTACAAAGCCAGTGTAGGAAACTGGAAGAAACTTAGCAAGGCCAGTGCGTTTGGATTCTTCTCCATGATCCTTTATCTTCAGAGATGAGGATGCCCCTTTCCTCAGGGTGCAGGCAGGCAGAGGCCAGGTCAGTGGCAAACAGCTAAGTTGCCACGAGCACTCAGCACCTTGTCCGTTGCAAACTGTAGCAGCACTTCCGCGAGGGGCTGCAGCCAGCAGATGAGGGACTCAGGGCGCCCTGAGAGGAGAAGGGCTCTCACATGAGTGCCTTATGACCCATATCAGGGGAGGGAGGATGGGGTCAGAGTGACCTTCCTGCTTCTGCTGTCTTCTCAAACTCCTTCGGCCTAAAATGTTCAGCATGCCAAGGTGCTCTCTATGGGGGTAGGTGTCCTGAACCCCCCTCATCACTCAGTTGGGCCAGGCTGCTCCAGCTGTCCTCCCTGCCTTCCTCAGCACCAGTCTCCACGTTCATGACCGCCCCCAGAATCCGGGGACCCAGGCTGAGTGCGCCCACACTGGCTCAGCACGTTCACAGTGGCGTAGACTCTGCCGCTCAGCAGTCCACCTGTGAAACTCTGTCCACCAGAGTGACCTGTCAGTCTCGCCTTCTTGCAGGACCGCCCCCATACTGCAGGAGGGATTCCCTGGGAGTCCTCCCACCCTCCACCCTTTGACTGGTCTCTGGGGTGTGTGGTACGAGGGAGGGGGAGCCGGGGGAGCTCTCAGGGGAGCACTGCTCCCCCCGAGGCCGAGGCCGCAATTCTGCCCCTCTTCTTGGTTTTCTATTACAAACCAGAAGGGGAATGCGGGGCTGGCGGGGGGTGGCTGGACTAATCTGCTGCCTTCCAGTGGGCCCTGGGGGGCGGGAGTCTGGATACTGCTGCTGGCAGTCCTCATCAGAACAGGGAGAAAGCAGCACTTCTGGATTCTCTACTCTGAACCCTAGGCGTCAGTTCAAGGGGAAAGGACAAGTTCCTTCATCATCCTGTTACGCGGAGAAGTGTTTACCGCAGCAAATAGCAAGTGCTCACCTCGATTCCAGTGTTAGCTGCTCGACCCTCCTCTGACTGCCTTCTCCTGGCCCCCTTGTCCACATGCCCCAGTCTACCGAGCTTCCTCCCGCTCCTCAGACCCGCCTCTGGGTCCTCCCACATTCCATCCCCTCTCCCTCCTCCCCTAGCTCACTCCTTCTCATCATTTAGGACTCAGCTGGAGGGTGGCACCCTCATGGAAGCCCTTCCTGACCATCCCTGCATGAGGCACTCCTACTAGGTATTCCCATACCCATCCTGTCCTGTTAGAATGCATTTTTCCAGAGAAAGAGAGCTTATATGAGGAATCTAAAAAGAAATGGTACAAACGAAATTATTTACAAAACAGAAACAGACTACAGACTCACAGACTTGGAGAACAAATTTATGATGGGGGCGCGGGGCGTGGGGCGCAGGGGGAAGGATGGGGAGAAGGGATAGTTAGAGAGTGTGGGATTGACATGTACACACTGCTCTATTTAAAATGGATAACCAACAAGGACCTACCGTATAGCACAGGGAGCTCTGCTCAATATTATGTGACAACCTAAATGGGAAAAGAATCTGAAAAAGAATAGATACATGTACATGTGTAACTGAAATACTTTGTGGTACACCTGAAACTATCACAACATTGTTAATCAGCTATACTCCAGTATAAGATAAAAAGTTAAAAAAAATGCATTTTTCTCACAGGCTTATTTTTCAGTTTCTGCTACTAGAATGAGGAACATGTCTACTGAGTTCTCCAAGGCCTTTACTGCTAGCACAGTGGCTGGTACAGAAAACTGCTCAATACCTGTTTGTTGCGTGGAAAAAAAAATAATTAGCTGTTCTTTTTTAAGGCAATTTACTGGTAAAGCTCCCATGTCCTGGGGGGTTGGGAGGCCTAAGGCCTGGACAACTTGAAGCCCTCTGCTCTTCCCTTTAAAGAGGCAAGGAAACCCCTGAGCAGAGGACACAGTCTCCCCCTCGCCCTGCCTTTCTGCAGCTCTCCCCCAGGGTGCTCGCTGTCAGCAGATTTGATGAGGCCTAGGGGAGCTATGTGGAAAGAGAAAGAAAAAGAAAGAGACTCAAACCTAACTCTATGAAGCTAAAAGGTCACCAGGGCCCATTTCTGCCCTGAGGTTTCTGGCCTCCCTCCCTCCTGTCCGTGTTAATGAGGCGGTTACTAACTAAAGTTCCATCTGAGAACAACCAAGTTGGTTAAGGGCTTGGGACCAAGTCTGCGACCATTAACCAGCTAATAGGTGAGAAAGAACGCATGGGCCAGCACTTGGCCGGCTGTCAGACACCGCTGGGCTGTGCAGCAAAGTAGATCCTCCTTTTAAATCTCTTCGTTGGCCACCCTCTGGTCATGTGACCTTTGCTAAGTCAGGGAGACTCTCAGAACCTGATCAGCAAACAGGGATTCATTCATTCCACAAATATCTGCTGAGCACCTACTGTGTGCCAGGGCCAGACAGAGATTTCACTTCCATTTTCCAGTGGTTTTAAGGAGACAAACTACTGACTCAAATGCTTCCAGGGCCTAGACAGATAATGGAAATGAAGAGGTAGGGGGAAAACTGTGGTGTGCCCGCCTTTTCTAAAGGGACAGCAGATACTCAGCTCCAGCTGGTTGTTGCCAGAAACTTCCATTACTTTTAGAAAATCTGAAAACCTGTATTTTTATGTGAAAATCTTACAATTTTTCAATGTTGGCAACTAATTCAAAATTTTAAAAATTTCCATGCAGGTCAAACACATAGGCTAGATTTGTCTTGCTAGATGCTAGCTGGTGACCCCCGGGAAAGGCTATGAAGTAACTGATGTGATACACCCAGCTCAGAGTCTCTTGCCTTAGCTTAGCTTTTATCAGTATACCTGTGATTTATAATACATACCCAGGGCTTCCCTGGTGGCGCAGTGGTTGAGAATCTGCCTGTCAATGCAGGGGACATGGGTTCAAGCCCTGGTCTGGGAATATCCCACATGCTGTGGGGCAACTAGGCCCGTGAGCCACAACTACTGAGCCTGCGCGTCTGGAGCCTGTGCTCTGCAACAAGAGAGGCCCGCACACCGTGATGAAGAGGGGCCCCCGCTTGCGGCAACTAGAGAAAGCCCTCGCACAGAAACGAAGACCCAAGACAGCCAAAAAAACAAATAAATATATAATACATACCCAGTTCCCAGAGAGCTCTTAGCCCAGCAGGGGAAATGGGGTATACATACGTAAAGGTAGGAGCTATAGTCGAAAATGTTCATGTGAATCACAAGATATCTGTAGAGAATGGAGAGATCATTTCCCTAGAAAAGAAGACAGGCTTCTTGGAAGAGGTGGCATGGGCTGGGCTCAGGAAGACTTGTGAAACCCAGTGGTCCCCAGCCACATGATCATACAGAGAATTTCATCAACTCCTTAATCTGAAATGTAATCAGAAATGTCACTTGATACTGTGTTTTTGACTGGGAAGGCTCAGTGTCATAAAGATGACAATTCTCCCTAAAGTTAATGTATAAAAACTTGGTAGTCCCAATAAAAATATCTTCAGATTTTTCCTGCAGCTAAACAAGTTGATTATAAAGTTCATTTGGAAGAACAACAAATAATAGTGAGAAAAACCCTGAAAAAGAAGAACAAAGAGCGGGGGCTTAACCCTACTAAATACTAAAACATGCTATGAAGCCTCTATAATTAAAATGAAACAGAACAGGAAAGTCAGAGAAAGACCCATTCATATGCAAATTTAATATGCGATAAAGACAACAGCTCAAATCAGAGGAAAAATGATGGACTTTTAAATTATGTTCAGATCATTGGAGAGCCATATAGAAAAAGATAAAATTGCATCCGTTCCTGTCACACATCAGGATAAATCCCAAATGGATCAGAAATGTAAAGGTAATAAAGCAAACTATACAAGCACTAAAGAAGAAAAAACATTGTTGAATTCTTCTGTAGTCTGGGAGTGGGGAAATCATTCCTATGACTTAATAGGGAAAATATAGCTAAATTGATTACATTCCAAAAAATTTTGGGCACGGCAAAAGTTGTTATATGCAAAGTGAAAAGATAAACAACAAACTGGGAATAATATTTGCAACTTACATTGCAAAGAGTTCATGTATCTAATATATAAAAGAACTTCTAAAATTAGAGAAGGAAAAACCTATAAGCCTATAGAAAAATAAGCTAGAGAATTGTACCAACGGTCCACAGAGAAAGAAGAGCAAGTGGCTCTTATTTTGAAAGATGCTCAAATTTGCTCATAAGAGAAATGTAAATTAAAACTATACTGAGGTATAATTTCTCACCTGATATTCAACTGGAAAAAATAAAAGTTTGACATTCTCTGTTGGTGCATCTCTGGAGAAACAGGATCTCAAGCTTTGCTGGTGGAAATGCATATTGTACAATCCCTATGGAGGAGAATTTGACAATATCTGGAAAACTTACACATTTACCTTTGAACCAGCAATCCCATTTCTAAAAATATAACTCAAATATACACTGGCAAAATATGAAAAGATATATACACAAGGCTATTCACTGAGAACTGCTTGTAGCAGTGAAAGATTGGAAACACCCCAGATATCCATCCAAGGAAGAATGATTACATAAATTACAGTACACTCATACAATGACAGGGCAGGCAACCAACCAACCTGGTTTGGGACACATGGAACTTTCAGTGCTAACACCAGGAGAGTCCTAGGCAAACCAGGACATGTTAGTCACTCTTACAATTGAGAACTGTGCAACTGTAATGAAGGAATGAGCAGTATCTCTTTATACTAGTATGGAGTGATCATCAGGATACATAGTTACATGAAAGAAAGCAAAATGGAGGAAAGTATCGATATGTAGAGTATACTGCTACTACTTATTTAAATAAGGGGTGAATACAACACATACACACACACACACACACACACTGCTTATGTTAACAAAAGAAAGAATAGAAAATAAACCATGGGGGTTTCCCGGGTGGCGCAGTGGTTGAGAGTCCACCTGCCGATGCAGGGGACATGGGTTCGTGCCCTGGTCCGGGAAGATCCCACATGCCGCGGAGCGGCTGGGCCTGTGAGCCATGGCCGCTGGGCCTGCGCGTCCGGAGCCTGTGCTCCGCAACGGGAGAGGCCACGACAGTGAGAAGCTCGCATACCGCAAAAAAAAGAAAATAAACCATGAATATTATTTTTAATTGTTATATATAAGGAAATGGAGTGAGTAAGGTGGAAGGTATAGGAATACCAGCTAGACTTCTATGAATAAATCTTACTTTGTAGATTTGATTTGGAATCTTGCAAATATTCTATATAATTATAAAACAAAATTATAAAAAGAAACTCCAAAAAATAAAAATATATGAGCTCTGTTTCAGACAACAGAGTAACTGGGACTGGACCAGCCCTTCCACCATGGGAAAGCATATACAGTAACTACTGTTTTTAGATGTTTCACAACAGGCAGTAGAGGACTGTAATCCATAAGAGAAATTTCCCTGGCTCTCTGCTTGGAGGTCCTGCTCCAGACCATGCAACACAGGGGAGGTGGACTGCAAGCAGAGCACAGAAGTTTTGCTTGAGATGGGGGGGCAGATATTAGAGTTGAAGGCTACTGAGGCAGTTGGAACTGCAAGACTGGGTACCAGATAGGAGGGACTTGTGTATTGAAAAAGTTGTGAAATCTGCATAGGGTGCCCTTAAGTCACCTTAAGTCTTTAGCCAAATGTAAAGAGTAGACACACAAGACTAGATTCTGGAAAGCCGGGCAGAGAACAGCTACAGAGGAACTGTGAGCTGAATGCAGATTCCAAAAGTCACAACTCTGGGATACATATGAGATCTGATCATCCAGAGCTGAACACTCTAAACATTCAGCCGTGATACTGGAAAAACCACGCCTTACAGTGTAGGGCTGTTATAGCTCCAGAATAAAGACTATTCTAGACATACCTTAATGAAGCTTAAAAACAAGAGTTCAAATGATCGAGCTGGCCCACTAGTAAATTAAGTGCCTGCCAGAAAAAAAATTCAAAACTCTTTAAAGAAGACAGCACCAAATCCCAGACTCAACAACGTATCATCCACAATACCTATCATATAATCAAAAATTATGAAACCTGTGAAGAAACAAGAAAAGAAAAGGAGACCATAACCAGGAAAAATAATTAATAGTAATCAAGAGAAATAGATCCATAGGTGACACAGATATTGTAATTAGTAGACAACATCTTTAAAATGTCTATTATAAATACATTTTAAAGATTTCAAGGAAAATATAAATATAATGGGTGAACCTATAGAGGAATATCAGTAGACAAATGGCAACTATAAAAATGGAAATTCTAGAACTGAAAAGTATAATATAGGAAATGAAAATTTCAGTGGGACACAACAGAAGATTTAGCACTGCAGGAGGAAAGATCAATGCACTTGAATATATATGACAAGAGAATCAATTCAAAATGAAGCACAGAGAGGAAAAGGTTTTTTAAAAAATGAACAGAGCCTCACTGACTGTTGGGATAATATCAAGCAGTCTACCACATGTGTAACTGGGATTCCAGAAGTAGAGGAGATTGAGAATGGAAAAGAAAAAACATTTGAAGATATACTGGTCAATTTATTTTCCCCAAATTTGTTGAAAAATTCCAGTTTCCTTCAAAGAACTCAGTGAACCTCAAGCGGGATAAACACAGGGAACAGATAAGCTACGTTATAGACAAATTGCTTAAACCAAAGATACAAAGAACATCTTAAAAGTAGCTAAGGCCAGGGCTTCCCTGGTGGTGCAGTGGTTGAGAGTCCACCTGCCGATGCAGGGGACACAGGTTCGTGCCCCAGTTCGGGAAGATCCCACATGTCGCGGAGCGGCTGGGCCCGTGAGCCATGGCCGCTGAGCCTGCACATCCGGAGCCTGTGCTCTGCAATGGGAGAGGCCACAGCAGTGAGAGGCCCGCGTACCACACACACACAAAAAAAAGTGACCAAGGCCAAAAGACAAGTATATGGTGGAGAAAAATGGAAAACCACCAACTTTTTATTAAAAATAATGTGAGGCAGGAAAAACTACAAAGACATATTCAAAGTGCTGAGATAAAGGGGGAAAAACCACCCTGACAAACTAGAATTTTATATTCAGGGAAATAACCTTCAAAAATATAAGCAAAATAAAGACATTTTCAGAACAAAAGCTGGAAGGATTTGTCATCAGAAGTTCTGCACTGCAAGATATAGTAAAGTTCTTCAGGTGAAACATGAATCTAGCTGAAGAAATGGAGAGATGAAAATAGTAAATATGTAGGTAGATATAAAAGGTTTTTCCCTCCTTGTTTCTTAATTTTTGAAAATATAATGGGTGTTTTAAAGCAAAAGCAATAATGTATTGTGGAATTTATAACATGTGGAAGTAAAATGTATCATAGTAACAGAAAGGATGGGTAGGGAGTAAATGGAAATGTACTGTTGTAAGTTTTTTATATTACATGTGAGTTAATACAATATTAACTCTAAGTAGACTATGATAGGTAAAGGATGTATACTGTTTCCATAAATCAACCATTAGATATAAAACAGGGAAGTCTAGCTAAAAAGCCAACAGAGGAGATAAAATAGAATACAAAAAATAGAATACAAAAAAGAATGCAGGAAAGAAGGCAAAAAGGAAGAAAGAACATATGAACAAATATAAAGCAAATAGCAAGAGTGTAGACATAAAGCACACCATATCAATAATTATATGACTTCACATTAAATTTAAATAGACTGAACACTCCAGTTCAAAGGCAGACATTTTCAGACTGTGTAAAAAGGCAAGACCCAAGTACAGGCTGTCATCAAGAAATGCTCTTTAAATATAAAAGCACAGGTAAGATTGAAAGTAAATAAATGTGAAAGGATATGTCATGCATTATTAAGCATAAGAAGGCTAGGGTAGGCAAAGATTCCTTGGCTAGGACACAGAAACTACTAACCATAAAATATTGATAAATTTATCTTCCCCCAAATCAAAAACTTTGCTTATCAAAAGACATCAATTAAGAGAATGAAAATGTAAGCCACAACTAGGAAAAAATATTCACAATTACATAAGTCTGACAAAGGATTTTCATCTAGAATATATAAAGAACTCATATAACAATAACCAAGACAATTCCATTTTTTTAATGGCAACACAATTGGACAGACACTTTCCAAAAGAAGATATACAAATGACAAACAACTGAAAAAGTGCTTTATGTTATTAGTCGTTAGGGAAATGCAAATTAAAACCATAATGAGATACAAGTACAAATCCTTCAAAAAGGTAAAATTGAAAAGATGGACAACTTCAAATGTTGGCAAGGATGTGTATTGCTGACAACACTGTAAAATTGGTCAACCACTTGGGAAAATGGTCTGGCAGTTTCTTATAAGGGTAAATATGTACCTACCAGCAATTCCACTCTTGGGAACTTACATAAGACTGCTCAGAAAAAGACTATGTACAAGAATGTCCTGGATGCAGCTTTATTTATAGTAACCAAAATGGGAAGCAGTTTAACTGTCCATCAATAGGAGCTTGGATAAACAAATGATGAGTATTCGTCAATGAAATACTATTCAGCAATACAACAGAACAAACTACTGATACACACAACATGAATGAATCTCAAAAACATTATGCTGAGTGAAAGGAGTCAAACACAAAAGAGTTCATACTATGAATCCATTTATATACGATTCCACAGGCAAACTGATCTATGGTGAAAGATATCAGAGGGGTGGCTACTTTGGGGTGGGGTATCGGGTGGGGTGAAGGCTGATAGTGACTAGGAAAAATGCACTGTGTTTTCTTTTATTCTCCCACTCACAGTACTTCTGAAACAAGATGTGTGGGGTTTTCCCT
>NW_006787562.1:128171-146068 GCF_000442215.2 Lipotes vexillifer | reverse complement strand
CCTACATGGACCAATTCTCCAACCCGAGCGAGATGTCCTACAATTCAATTCACTTCTGATACTATCTACCTAGAGTTAGTATCAGATGATCCCACAAGTTAAGGGCTCAGTCCCACAAGGCTGCCTCCATTTCAGATGCCAATTTCAAGTCCTGTGTTGTCACCTGTACTTCTGACAGAATGGCTATAAATGGAGTTCCCATGACCCCTCCTTGAGTTTAATAATTTGTTAGAATGGCTCACAGAACTCAGGGAAACACTTATGTTTACCAGTTTATTATAAAGGATGTAATACAAGATGAATAGCCAAATGAAGAGATACAAAGGGTGAGATTCAGAAGCACAGGAGCTTCTGTCCCTGTGGAGTTGGGGTGTGCCACCCCCCTGGCGCAGGATGTGTTCATCAACCTGGAAGCTTTCTGAATCCCATACTTTTGGAATTTTTATGGAGGCTTCATGACGTAGGTGTAATCAATTACTGACTCAATTTCCAGCCCCTCTCCCCTCTCTGGAGAATGGGACCTGGGGCTGAAATTACCAAGCTTCTAATCATTACTAGTTCTTTCTGGTGACCAGCCTCCATCCAGGATCCCACCAAGAGTCACCTCGTTAGAACAAAGAATGCTCCTATTGTCCAGAAAATTCCAAGGGATTTAGAATCTTTGTGTCAGGAACTGGGGTCAAAGACCAAATATTAGAACAAAAGATGTTCCTAACATCCCTTTTCAGAAGAGATTTAGGAGTTCTTAATCAGAACTTGGAGGCAGAGGCAAATATATATATTTATTATTTCACAAGGAGCTTTCTGGGCTGTGGGCAATCTATATCCTGATTGGGGTGTGAGTTACATTGGTATATGCATTTGTCAAAGTTCATCAAACTGTAAAATCATTTATAATGTAAAAACTTTAAGATCTGAGAATGTCACTGTGAAAATTATACCTCAAAAAACAGAAATAAAACAATTAAATGGACTTAATTATGTATGTATTTGTTGGCATAACCATACATATAGAAATATTCCAGGTGACTTCAAAACACAATAATTTGACTATACATCCTAAATAGTATGTACTCTAAGGACAAAAATATTTGCAAGAAAAGATCATAAGTCTTTTCAGTAATCACATCACATTGATGATGGTACTGTGGTGTTCTTATTCTCAGACTGTATTGTGTGATAAAGAAAATGAATAATTCAGTGATACTCTAATGCTGTCATTGTCATTGAGAACCTGGATTCTCATCTTAGGAGAAAGGAGATACAGATAGAAGATTTTTAAAAGTTAAGTAAAAAATTCCTAAAGTACTGAACTTAAATAGAAAGAATTGCTATTGCACACATGACATACTTTACCCTTAAAATAATTATCAATCCCTGTCTACTAAAAAGGCCTAAAAATAATAACCAACCAGTGTCAGTGAGCTCCCTTAATAACTATATTACTGTCTTGAAATATCATTTCCCACCAATAGGAACTAGGGGTTCTTGGAGAAGTGGCTGATTCAGGTCAGGTGTAATAAAAAGAAAATGTACAAGATGAGCCTAGAACATCTTATTCTCGATAACAAGGAGACTATTGACAACTACAGGGACATGTCTTCAACTTGAAGAAGATGTTCCCACTAGTCAAATATGCGATAATTTGAGCATCAGTAAGGACAATAACTGCAAAGGATTGAAATATTCAGTATGTTTAAATTCATGAATTCATTATGATATTAAAGCAAAATAAGACTAATTGAATGGCACAGAAAATGCAAGATAATCAACTTTTGAAAATTGGTGAAGAAATGGAAAGAATCAAGCATCTATTCTGCATTCTCTTTTCAAAATATATCACTGGAAACCTAATAATAAATGGGGAGACACTTCTCTCTCTAGAAATGTTCTACCTAATAAATGAACAAGAATATTACTGCTTTGCAATCCCTGATGAACTAATGAATCTGGCAATGGGCAGCCACAGCTAACATCACAAGCAAGTCAATCAGACATTATGAACCTCCCAGTGGAAGAACACAGCACCGCCTAGGAAACAGTTTTGCTGAAAAAAATTGAAACCGAATCAGATCAAGCCTCTAGATCTAACTACAGAGAATAGGAGAGCATGTTAAACACCACCATGAGGATGCAATCTTAGCAATCTTAAAGTTCACTTCTCTGTGAGCTACTCTACAAGACAATTTGGTTTCTTCCTCAAACAAATTGCAAGGCAGAGAGAGAGTGAGTAGCAATAGATTAAAGAGGCCTAAGTTTGGACATTTTTGTCCAAATGTCCATATTTGGACATTTCAACCAAACCAAATATGTAGAGTTTATTTGGATCCAAATCCAAATAAACAAAGAAAAAAAAATACATTATGAGGCAATTGGAAACAGGAACACTGACTGAAAATTTAATAATATTAAGGAAATATTATTAAATTTTAGACATGGTAAGATATTGTAATTTTATTTTACTTTTTATTGAAGTATAGTTGATTTACAATATTGTGTTAGTTTCAGGTGTACAGCACAGTGATTCAGTATTTTTGCAAACTATATTCCATTATAGTTTTATAAGATAATGGGTATAATTCCCTGTGCTATATGGCATATCTTTGTTGTTTATCTGTTTTATATACAGTACTTTATATCTATTAATCCCATACCCTAAATTTGTCCCTCCCCTCTTCCCTCTCCCCTTTGGTAACCGCAAGTTTGTTTTCTATATAGGTGAGTCTGTTTCTGTTTTTTGTATTATTTTTTAGATTCCACATTTAAGTGATATAGTATTTGTCTTTCTCTGTCTGACATTTCTATTAAGCATAATATTCTCTATGTTCATCCACGTTGCTGCAAATGGCAGTATTTCATTCTTTTTTATGGCTGAGTAATATTCCATTATTTGTATGTGTATATAGATATATAGCTCCCAATATCACATCTTCTCAATCCAATTATGTATTGATGGGCACTTGTAGTTTTTCAGAGTTCTTATTTTTAGAAATACATACTGAAATTTTTACAGATGAAATAATTGTAGGGAGTTCGAGGGATTGGGGTAATGATCAAAGAAAAACATAGGACCATATGAAGCATTAATGTGCAACAGGCTTTACTGCATGATGCTTGGACAGTTGCACAAGAGGGGAAGTCCATCATAACATGAGACCATCCAGAGCTTAGGGCAGGGAGGGGGCAAGGGTACACTCAGGGGAGACAGGGATCAGAGAGAGGGTGTAGGTGTCTAGATGATGTCTGTTTGTCACTCTTCAGTGTGGTGGGGAGTCTGTGGGTCAGGGAACTTGGAGGGCAGCTTGGGGTCTCATAACTATAAGGCCCCATCTTATCAATGGTCAGGAGGTGCTGGGTGAGGTTTCCAGGGTGTGCAAAGCAGTCTCTAAGTGCCTAAAAATCTGCTTGTTTGTGATGTTTTGAAAACAATTGGATGTGTAAAAATTTGGGTTTGGCTTTTTTTTTTAAGAGTTTTATTTTATTTTACTTTATTATTATTATTTTTTAACATCTTTATTGGAGTACAATTGCCTTACAATGGTGTGTTAGTTTCTGCTTTACAACAAAATGAATCAGTTATATATATATACATATGTTCCCATATCTCTTCCCTCTTGCGTCTCCCTCCCTCCCACCCTCCCTATCCCACCCCTCCAGGGTTTGGCTTTTAAGCTAATGGGTCTGAACTGTCAGTGAAGAAATAAACCTAGGAATCAATACACAGAGGCCATCTTTGGCTCATTTATAACAATATACAAAAAGGTATGATTTCTGCGGCTTCCCTGGCGGCGCAGTGGTTGAGACTCCGCCTGCCAATGCAGGGGACATAGGTTCGTGCCCCGGTCCGGGAAGATCTCACATGCCGCGGAGCAGCTAGGCCCGTGAGCCATGGCCGCTGAGCCTGAGCTCCGCAACGGGAGACGCCACAACAGTGAGAGGCACACGTACCGCAAAAACAAACAAACAAAAAAAGTATGATTTCTGAGTTTTCCTTCAAAGTAATCTGGGAGAGGGGAAGTGGCTAAGAGTAATGAAAGAAGACTGGCTATGAGTTGCTAATTGTTGAGGCTGGGTGATGAGCGCATGAGGTTCATTAATATTCACTATACGTTTGTATAGGTTTGAAATTTTCTCGATAAAAGGTTAAATACTCCATGGTTTTTTGAGAACCAGGAAAGAAGGAACAGATGTCTCTCAACACAATCTAGGTCTGAAGATCCTTCCCAAGAGGCTTGGTTTTCTTCTGGGGCTTGAAAGAGTTGCTTTTCTGGAGACCTCTCCTAAATTTCAGTGATGTAAAAGAGCATTTTGAGCCCCTAGTCCCTCGGCAGGGATTCAGCTGGCCACCAGGAGAGAATGAAAAGGGTAGCAACAAGCAGAGGACCAAATAAGATGTGGGATTTAGGTAGCCAGAGGGGTGAAGGAAAGGAAGGAGGCCCAGGAAGGTGAAAGAACCACCCCCCCGCCACACACACATACCAAAACCAACTTTTCTTTCATTATTCTGTTCAACCACAAACCCAGGCAAGGGCATCATAGGAAACCATTCCTTCCAAGTAATCTGGGAGTGGAGAAGTAGGTCAGAGTAATGAAACGCGATTGGCCATGAGTTGCTACTTATTGAGGCTGGGTGTTGGGTACTTAGGGTTCACTGATACTCTGTCCTTTTGTATAGGTTCAATACCAGCCATCCACTTGCTGTGTGACTTTAGGCAGATTCCATGCCCTCTCTGGGCCACCTCCTCCTTATTAGTGTTCTAAGCTCATTTATAGAAGCTGCAGAAATAGCTACTCAGGGTGCAGGGCAAAGTGCTTGCTCGGGTCACATTTTATCAGGAATGTTTTTCATTGAGAGATCAGTAAGCTTTGGGAGAGAGGAGAGAGCTTATGGGAGAGAAAAGGAATAGGGAGGGAAGCAGTGCAGGGGTTCACAAAAACAGACAGAAAAGGTGCCCAGTGTGTTCCCAGCTGGATAAGGAGGGAGAGATGGAGGCATGGGCATAATTTAGAGAAACACTTCAGTGCAACAATGTAATAGAAATCACCCCAGCCCCTCAGTGAGTAATGATGTGGAGCCCTGCAGGCTGACACTCAGATTTCGATTTGAGCAATCAGTCCTGTGATTTGTTTTTGTCAAGACTAACAGTGTCTCTGCAGATCCTCCACTTCAAAGACCTGAGGGTTTGGCAGCTGAGTGCCAGCGGCAGCTACTACACGGAGAGAAGAAAAACAGCTGAAAGGGGTTTTTGCCCCCAGGTGCCAAGGTGAACTTTGGCTCCACGGCCAAGGCTTTTTTTTTTTGCGGTACGCGGGCCTCTCACCGTTGTGGCCTCTCCCGTTGCGGAGCACAGGCTCCAGATGCGCAGGCTCAGTGGCCATGGCTCATGGGCCTAGCCGCTCCGTGGCATGTGGGATCTTCCCGGACCGGGGCACGAACCCGTGTCCTCTGCATCGGCAGGCGGACTCTCAACCACTGCGCCACCAGGGAAGCCCTCAATGTGTAACCTTTAGCAAGTTTCAGCACCTCCTTATCTGTTAAACAAGGTTACTTACAGTTCCCAACTCTGAGTGAAGCTTAAAAGAGCTAACCTACATAAAGCACTTTCGTGATGTTCACTGTTATAAAAAGGTAAACAAGCCATAGTCTCTGCTGGCAAGGAATTCATAATCTAGTAGGAAAGATCAAGCTAGGGATAGAAATGGCAACATTGGAGGCATAAAGTGCTAATGTCTCAAGGGTGGGAAAGATAAAGTGTCAACGTGAATACAGAAGAGAGAAACAATCATTCTTGCGGCCAAAGACAGGATACGTTCCCCGGGGGGGTAGAGATATATTTTAGCTGGACTAAGGGTGGATAATGTTTGGGCAGCAGAGGCCAGATGGCAAGAGCAAGAGAGCGAGACCAGGAGCCGGAGGAGGCCTGGCAGAGGGAGGTGTGTATGAAGATGTCAAGAACCCCATTTGGCTGAAGAGTAAGTTTCGTGATGAGACGTGGGGGAGATAAAGATGGGAAGGGGCTGGAACTCTGGGTTGGGCTCTTTTGGGGGCAAGGAGCAGAGAGACACGCTCAAGCTCACTTTGAAAACCAGAGATACTTTAAGGGAGAGATGCAGGAAAACCCCTGGAACTGGGGCATAGGGATTTTAAGAGTATTGGTGTTGTGGGCTGGGGTGAGATGAATTGGGAGATTGGGATTGACTTGTATACACAATTGACACTATGTATAAAATAGATAATTAATGAAAACCTACTCTATAGCACAGGGAACTCTACTCAGTGCTCTGTGGTGACCTAAATGGAAAGGAAATCCAAAAAAGAGGGGATATATGTATACGTATAGCTAATTCACTTTGCTGTACAGTAGAAACTAACACAACATTGTAAAGCAACTATACTCCAATAAAAATTAATAATAAAAAGAGTGTTGGTGTTTTGTACAGGCTGGGCGGTAGGCTTGTTTATTCAACAAAGGATGCCTCAGCATCACTGGGTCCCCAGTCTAGGTCCCTGCCCTTGTGGGCAAATAATAACCATGGAAACAAGTCAGTGAGACAATTTCACATAGTGATAACTTTTGCAAAGAAAATAAAAAGCAGAGTACTGGGACAACAACTGGCAGGGGCAAAGGGATAAGCATTGATTGGGGTGGGGGCGGGGATTAGGAAGGAGATCTCTGAGCTGAAACCTGAGTGGTGGAAAAGCTAGTTAGCAAAGATCTGGGAGAACTGTGAGTGCAGAGGTTCTGAAGTAAGAGTGAATGATATTGGACTGGCAGCTGAGGAAGCCAGAGAAAGACAGAGGTAGGGCCCCATCATGGAAATACCATTCTTAGCCTATGGTAAGGGGGTTGGAATTTATTCTAAGAGTGAAGGGAAGAGATTCAAGGGTCGTAAGCGGAGGAGTGACATAATCTGTTGGGCATGATTACAAGCCAGCCCCGGCTGCTGTGTGGGGACACATTGTCACGGGAAGGCCTGGAAACAGAATACTAAAGAGAAGGCTGCCCCAGTGTCCAGGTGTGGGATCGTGCGTTCTGGGTCCAGAGAAGCTCTGGGGACCTTGACGGGGAATTTGTGTGTCTTCCCAAGAGGGGATCTGATAAGTAATTTATGGAGCATCCATGGTATCTTCTGCAGCCACAGCCATGGTGCAGATCTGAATACACTGCCAGGAAAAGACATCCCTGGACATGCTGTTTGAGAGAAAAAAGCATATTGCACAACTGCACAGATATTTTATGAGCCCAACTACATAAAATTAAACACTCATTTCTGTACCAGTTTATCTACATATAAAGAGACCTCTGGGAAGATACTCACAGAATTGTTACCAGTGATTTTTCTGAGAAGCAAAGTGTTTTGTTTTTGCTTTTTTATTACATTCTTTGAACTTTTCTGAGTTAAATTTTTTTCAGTGAGTATGCATCATTTGTACAAAAGCCTAGTAACTTTTGTAAAAAAAAAAAAAAAGAAACAAAACAGGAGAAGGAAGGAGAGAGGATGGAACAAGAGAAGGAAGGAAATTAAGAAAATAAAAGAAAGTACAATCTCTCAGTGCCCCTAACCCTGCCACACATAAACACACACACACACACACACACACACACACACACACACACACACACACACACACACACACACGGGATGTGAAAGGCAGCCAGACCAACTCCAGATGTGACTGTCCAAGGACATCACCATAGCCTTGGAGAGTTCCTCTTGGAGAGCATGATTAATTCTGCTACAACAAGGCTAGGTGCCCAGAGCAAAGATCCTTCACTCCTTGAGAAGCCAGCTTTGAATTTCAGAGGCAGGAAGCAGAGATGGCACCTTTGAAGGCTGCCTCTGGATACACGCATGCACCACATAACAGTTGGAAGCTGACAAGCTGCCTTTAACCACCTGTAGAGAGTTGCCAGTTCATCCAGGTGTTACCGACCACAGTTCTTGGCTTTCCCCAATCAATAGAAATTGACTACAGGCCAGACAAGAAATTCTGGCAAGGCTTTGTTGGGGCCCCTGCTGCAGCAGCAGCCGGGAGCAAGAACAAACAACAGGTTCCCTTGCTTGTTTGCTCCCTGAGTGGGAGGAGGGCAAGCTTGTTTCTTACATGGGGTGAGGATAGGGGTGCTCCAGGGGTCAGGCCAGAGGGGTAGCTTAGGTGTTTTGCTCACCCCTTAGGTGGTGTTGTGTGCAGGGGGCATGCTTCCGTGCTTTTGCTCCCGATACCCTGTTTTTGCTCCAGGCTTTTCAAAAGTGGAAGTTGGGTTTTTTGGTCTCTTTGTATCTTTTGGGTGCAGAATTTGCCCCAACTGCAATGCACACAGTTATTTTTAGTCCCATATAGTTTCTTTGTATTTTGTTGCTTGAGGAGAGGTGTGTCCATGTACAAGCACTGCAGCACTGCAGCAAAGGGTCCCAGGTCCCTGGCCTGTCTCACAGGGGCAGGAGGGAAGTATCTGAGTAGAAATAAACCAGAGCATGGGATGAGCAGGACCTGCTGTCTGGAGATGCAGGCTCAGCTGGGTGAGCTTGCAAGTCTCTCTTGATCTCTCAGAAAGAAAACTCGGAGCTTACCAGGTGATGGGATGGTCAGGACAGAAAGGAAAGGGGAGAAGGTAGAGCAGGTGTGCTGGTTCGTGGAGCTTAGTGAGCGACTCCTACGTGCTACTTTTTGTCCCTTGGTAACTATGGTTACAAGCTCCTGGCCCTCCAGATGTGTTTTATTTGACCCACAGTGTTTAAAAACTTTGAATTAGTTGCCAAGTTCTAAAAATTGGGATTTTTTACATGAAGAGCTGAATTTCGGTTTTTTTCCTGGAAAATTAGGAAAATCCATTCCCTGGGCTCTCCTTCCCACAGGGGAACAATCAGGTGGAGCCGAGTGGCGGCTTCCCCTTCAGGACTATGTACTGCTCAGTGACCTCTCATCTCAATTACTTTCCTGGGCCATGTAGGCCTGTGCCTTTGCTACCCCTGATATTTATAAGAGCTCCTTTACTCCTTTCACAAACCTGTGATGGAGGAACTGTGTGCATTTTATGGAAGCGGAAACAGGCTCAGAGAGGTTACGTGACTTGGTCAAGATCACACAGCTTTCAGTAGCAGAGCAAGGATTCAAACCTGACCTCAGAACCTATACCCTCGGCAGTGAAGCAAAGTCACAGAACGAGGAACCGAGGAATCAGTGAGTCATCTCCCAAGTTGCTGGCCAGAGTCTCTTTAAGGTTCCTCTTTCCAGAAAGAACTGGTCCTCCAGCTTAGGACATGGTGAGCCCTGGGTGGTAGGTAGCAGGTCCCTTTTGAGTACAAAGCGTTGTGGGCACAGCAGCAGGGAGTCAGGAGGGTTTTCTACCTGTGAATTGGGGAAAGTGAGGGAGCCAAAGGGTTTTTAATCTGGGTTGAGACCTCTGTTGCCTGTGAGGTGTGGCCTGAGTGAGGCGGGGTGGGCATAACCTGAGTGGGAGGGGCACTGTGTCCCCATCCCCATTTCCATACTTGAACTAGAGCAGCTTGCCATTTTCTCTTTTCTGTGTCAGGGTTCTATTTAAAACCTCCTTTAGGCAAAGGGGGATTTTGCTGCTCAAAAATAATTTGAAAAAATTTGACATTTTGAGTTTGTGTCCAAAAGCCATAGATAAATATTTCATGTGTGGCTAAGAAGCTATCACTGGCAACTGTCAAATGAGCCCCATGGGCCATGGCCAGCCTCTTATCTTCAGCTTTCAGGAGGGGCCTCCTGCTAGATTCACCTCCCTGCCATGGCTCCTGAAATGGAACCCGCCTTCCCAGGACTCCAAGCAGGGCCCAGAATTTGTTTGCGTGGATTTGCATAAAAAGCTTCACTGAATGAGATTCACTAAAAGCAGGTGAGATTCAGAGTCCCCCAGGGCAGTGATTTTCTCTTTGAATTTCATTTTCTCTTGAGAAGCACATACTTCACTTCTCTGGCTTTCTCCCTCCACTGGACCTGCACTCCCTTCCTGTTCCCTTATTTCGATATACCACACACTTATAGACACAGATGCACATGCATGGCATGCACACACGTATACAAACACGTGTGTACGCGTGAATGCATACGCATAAGTGCTCATGCACAGGCACCCAACAAGCTTTAAGTCACTGAACAAGTGACTGTTTTTTCAATCACAGACAATCCTGGAGTTTGACTCTGGCCTAATGTCAGGCTGGGGTGCAAAGAAGAATCTTCCAGCCCATTACCTGAGAAGCACCTGTCATTGGTTTGGGTATGGCAGTGTGGCTTCCAAGGAGACATTAGTGAGACCCCACCCTGTGTCACTGAGTCAGCCCTCGGGGACTAAGGCTCAGGAATCTGTACTGGAACCTCAGGAGAGTCTGAAGGCTGGCCAGCTTGGGAACCCCTGAGGAAACCCTCTCTTTCTGTTCCTAGGTTGCATCTATATTCTTGGCAAAGATCTTCAGACACAATGTCACCCAGACCTTCTCATCTACCCTGTGCATGGTGAGCTACTCTAATAGTAAGGAGTCAGGCATCACCACGGGATGGGGTGGAAGCTCTCAGTGGACCCTCCCAACAGCCTGTAAGCCTAACATGGAGATACCTGCCACTCAGAGACCCAGCCCTGCCAAGAAACCCAAATGGCTTTGTCCCTGGGCACTGAGGATGAAATGGATGGACTCCCCCCACCAACCTGCATGTCATTTCCTGGCTAGACCAGGCACCTTGGGGGAGCTACGTGGGGCTCCCTGCTGGTTAAGGCTGCAAGCCCACTTCTGTCTTCTGGGCTGGGTCCCTCACACCCTCCTCTCCTGTATAGTCCCACCCGCAGTGAGCCCAGTTTGTGCACTGCTTCCTATCTCGCCCACCTGCTCTGTCTCCCAGGTGTCTGCCCACCCCCACCCTACACAGCTCTTGGCCATGTCCACTCCCCTCCAAACCCTTCCCCCAGTAATAGTAACCAAAATGATAACCAACATTTACCAAACACCTCTTATGTCCCAGGTAGTGTTATTCACTCCATTTCATTTTCACACACAAAAAACCATGGAGCACTATTGCTGCCATTTTATAGATGAGGAAACTGAGGATCAACAGGGTGAAGCAACCTACTCAAGGTCAAACAATTTGTGGTGAAAAGCCAGGCTTCATATTCAAGTCTGTCTTGTATATTTCATGCTCCTTATTGCTACCTGGCATTATATTACACACTTGATTGGGCTATTATCAATCTAGAATGTGGGCTTCATGGGGGCAGGGACTGTCTTACTCACCACCTCCTATATCAGTCTCTGCCACCTAACTGATATTCAGTAAATATTTGTTAAGTGAATAAGTGAATTGACGGCAAAGTCCATGCTCTATTTTTAAAACCGTTTATTAATTTTCGAAGCAGCAATGCACATGGTTTAAAAAAATCAAGAAATACAAAAAGTGAAATTTAAATATTCTCCCTAGACACCCTGTTCCCTTCCTCCAAGCTTGCATGGCTCTTATGTATCCTTCCAGAGATATTAGAATATTCTATGCATGTGTGTGCTTGTACAAGCATGTGTGTAATATACCTGTGTGGTATCATACTATAGAAACCACTCTGCAACTTGATTTTTTTCGCATAGTATGTCTTGCAAATGTTCAAATCAGCATATTATCTATACACACACAAACCCCTATGCTATTAACTGTCATGCTAAGCTTCATACCCATCATGTGGGTTCCACAAAAGTCCCTGGAAACTTTTGAAGTCTGGAGTAGTAAGTGTGATCTGCTATCATGAATGACCTAGAATTTTGGAGCAGGGGAGGGACCTCTGAGATGGTCTGGTTTACCCCCATCATGTTAAAAATGGGGAAACAGGCCCAGGGATGGTGGTGGTGGGAACAGACATTCCCAGAGTCATGCAGGAGTTAATTGCAGATGTGAGGCAAGAACAAGGCCTCGGGGATCCTTGGCCAGGCTCCTGCTACGCTAGTCTCCTCTCTGCTTGGCAAGCTCAGAAGAAATCATAGCCAGTTCCCAGCAGAGAGAGTGCCTGATTGGGATTTGTCAATGGTAGTGTCCTCCCAGGAAGGCTGGGGTGAGAGTGATTATGTAGGTCGCTTGGTAATCAGGAAAGAGAGCTCGAGCCCTTTAAATGCTGGCTGTTTCATTTGGTCCCAGAAGACTGGATTAGCATAGATTGTCTGTACTGAACTAGAAGATAAAAGGCCCGCACCAAAAGGGAACACCAGCCTGCAAGGCTGAGCCAAGGCACCACACTCTCAGCACAGCCCCACTCTGGCATCTGGGACTTCCTGAGTCCATGGGCAGCTTGCAGGAACCTGTGCCTTTCCTCCAGTTGGCAAAAGTGTGTGTGTGTCGGGGTGGGTGGGTGGATAAATAAATCAAGAAGCACAGCTGGGGGAGCAAAAATTCAAAGAAAGCAGTCTCTGTTGGGATGAATGCCCTTATCTTCATGTGCATTTCCCAACACCTTCCATCCCCATCCTTCACCTTACCCTGCACGCCAGCGCACACACACACACACACACACACACTCTCTCTCTCTCTCTCTCTCTCTCTCTCTCTCTCTCTCTGTAAGCAATGAGGGCAGGGACATAGCACACCTTCTTTGCTGTGATTCCCAGTGCCTACTGCAGTACCTGACATGTTAGGTGCTCAATAAATATTTGTTAAGGCAGTCAACACATGCACACATATATATCATTCCTGCACACACAAACACACACCGTGCACTCCCTCCCTCTGGATTATTGTTTAAACTGTTTTTACTCCCTCGCCTGTCCTTTTCCTGCCTGTGGCTGCAGGTCCAGCCTTCTCCAGGAAACCTTCCCCTCTACTCCAGCTATAAGGGCCTCTACTTTCCCTGAAGTTCTTGTAGGTCCAATGAATAAAGCAATAGCATCTTCCCGCCCCCATACCAGTCATAGTCTGATGGGTATGCATGATTTACAGGACCGATGGGAACAGAGGGTTTAAAAGCCAGACCATCACAGAAAAATCTGTGTTGAAAATATAATTGATACCATACAGGCAATAATTAATTCTGTGTTGCCTTTTGTATAGTGGTAGGGTGGGGTAGTGGAGGGAGCCTTGTGTATATCATCACGGAGACTTGGGTTCAAATCCTGCCTCTGCCACTGGCTAGCTTCCTGATATTGGGACTAGTTGCTTAGCCTAACTTCCAGTCCTCGTCTATAAAATAAGGGTAATAAGACCCTCCTCACAGGGTGGTGAATATGAAAAGAATAAGCACTAATAAGTAACCCTGCAAGAACAGTGATTTTTGTCTGTTTTGTTCATGGATGTATCCCAGCACTTAGAACAGTGCCTGGCATGTAGTTGGCACTTGATAAAACAGTTGTTGAATGAATTAACATGCAGTAGTAATAAAGGTAGCTACAATTCATTAACCACTCAGCGTGTCAGGCTGCACGCTAAGCAGATAATATGTATTATCTCATTTAATCCTCACCATAGTCCTGGAGGTAGCCCCATTTTTTTTAGATGAAAAACTGAGGCTAAGCCCCAACTTCACAGCAAGTTGTCAGTGAGGATTTATTCCCTTCTCTCCCACAACACACTGTTGTTTCTCTTTCCTCATGTTAGCTTTCTCCCCTCATTCAACCCTCAGCTTTTCAGCAACTGCACCCTCACTCAGTCTTTTCCATTGAGGATCCTGGCCTTGGGCCCTCTGCTCAGGCTTCAGGGTACAGACTATGCTTATATCCAGACATAGGCATGGATGCCCATTTACCTCTGTTCCATTTTCCTCATTGGCTACAAAGCAACTGCCTGTGCTCCAGACCTCACTCTGCACTCTCCTTCTCTGTTCATCACTCTAGCTATTTGCTGACCTCCAGGACTTGGGCATTTTCTGCCTAGACTGAACCTCTGCCTGGAACAGCCTTCCTGTCTTCTTCCCTCACAAATGACCAGATCCCTCAGGTTAAGGGTGGCATTCTCTGGGTACCCTTGTCTGACCCCTCCTGTACCATGACAGGCACGCTTTTTCTGTTCCTGTGCATCCCCGCACCCCTCCCTTTGTATTGTCATTGCCTGTTTGCCTGCCTCCCCCTACTCACCCTTATTGACTCTAAGTTCCTATTTGAGACCAAGAACCTTTCTATCTGGCCTGTGGCTGTATCCCCAACACCTCACATGGTATCTGGCGCAGAGTAGGGCTCACTGACACTTTGTGAGGGAATGGTCTGCTCTATTAGCTGACTTCACACTCTGCCAGGACCCACAGTTCTGCTTTATTCTTTCCAGTCCAGTCTGCAACCCTGCCAGCAATCCCTTCCTACTGCTGAGCCAAACTTTTTCTGCAACCCTGCCAAACAATCCCTTCCTCACCAGGCCAGGCCAGTTTCCACCAACCCCGGGAAAATTCTTCTTTACTAGTTTAGAGTTTTTCCAGGCTGTTGGGAAAAAACAGAAGTGTCTTCCTGGAAGGACTATAAAGATCATGTAGTCCAGCCTGTTGACTGTACAGAATGGAAGTGGACTGAGCAGGGGGCAGAGGGACTGCCCAAGGTCACACAGTCTGTTTAGGGCAGGGACAGGAACAAAACCCAGGTTTCCCAGCTCATCATGAAAAATCCTTTCTCTACATTTAGCCTATACGGCACATATGAAGCCAAACCATGAGACTTGTTTAGATGGGATTTTACAATCATAAGAATCAAGAGTACACTCTGAATTGGGGATTTCGTATGTCATCAACATTATGTCTCCTGCTCTGTTCCTTGTTGGGCAGCAGGATAAAAAGCATGGGTGGGACTTCGGCATTCTTGCTCTGGCCTCAGCCCTGCCACTGATGGGCTAGCCGTTTTCCCACTGCTCTTCTTAGTGAACAGTGAACCTGACTATAGCATTAGAGGAAAATAAGGCTGGAAAGAAAGCATGCAACCCAATCAGGGAGAGTTGGGAGCGTGCAGGTGAGCAAAACTTTGTTAGGAAAGCAGTGGGGAGCCTCTGAGGGTCTTTTGATGACCTGATTGGCCACAGCTGAGCCCTTAGGGAACTCTTGGCTAATAAATTTGGGTAGAGAAGCAATCTTTTCACATGAGGCTGTAACCGTACCCACCTGCTAGGAGGCTAATGTCTCAGGTAACAGCCGTCTCCCCTAAGGACTCTTATTTCACAAGCTCCGATTTCCTGAGGGAGAGATTTGAGCAAAGCAGAATGGTTCCCCAGGTAAGTCATTAGCGTAGTGCCTGGAATCTCCATCGAGAGCATCGATGAATAAATCTGTCCAGAGAGGCCGGTCCTTGGTAAAACTTGTCATGAGGCTCTAGGGAACTCACCCAGTTTGTGCTGTGGATCCCGGGCTTCCAGGAGGGGCAGTGAGTAGCACCAGAGAAAGGCCCCAGCAGGACCATTTCTTTACGGAGACCTGACTGCAGGGAAAAAATCATGGTTCCTGTAGGAGAGCTCAGTCTAAGCTAGAATGTTGCAGCACCATTGATGCTTCTGCTACCAACCTAGGTTGTTTTTTGTTTTTTTTTTTTGCGGTTCGCCGGCGTCTCACTGTCGTGGCCTCTCCCGTTGCGGAGCACAGGCTCTGGACGCGCAGGCTCAGCGGCCATGGCTCACAGGCCCAGCCGCTCCGCGGCATGTGGGATCTTCGCGGACCGGGACACGAACCCGTGTTCCCTGCATTGGCAGGCGGACTCTCAACGACTACGCCACCAGGGAAGCCCCAACCTAGGTTTTTAAGAGCTGACACAGGGGAAAAAATCTTGGCCTGCAGAAGGCAGTCCTGCCACTAATGGGTTGCACGTCCCTGGGAAAGACTTCATTGCTCTGGGCTTCTGTTTCCCTAACTGTTGAAGGAGGCATTTGACCCAGTTCAAAACAAAGGGGCTCCAGCTCCCCTTTCCAACTCAGATCTGTTGTTAGTGATTGCCAGATGTATTGTGTTAATGACTCTGAGGTTTCATCCAGAAAAAGAGTACAGCTTTCTTTTTTTTTTTAATTTTTTAAATTTATTTATTTTTGGCTGCGTTGCGTCTTTGTTGCTGCGCGCGGGCATTCTCTAGTTGCTGGGAGCGGGGGCTTCTCTTCCTTGCGGTGCGCAGGCTTCTCATTGCGGTGGCTTCTCTCGCTGCGGAGCACGGGCTCTAGGCACGTGGGCTCAGTAGTTGTGGCTCACGGGCTCTAGAGTGCAGGCTCAGTAGTTGTGGCGCAAGGGATTAGTTGCTCCACGGCATGTGGGATCTTCCAGGACCAGGGCTCGAATCTGTGTACTCTGCATTGGCAGGCAGATTCTTAACCACTGAGCCACCAGGGAAGCCCAAGAGTACAGCTTTCTGTCAGCTTCTCCAGAAGAGGGAGTTGCCTCATATATTAGTTTCCTACGGCTGCTGTAACAAATCACCTAAACTTTGTGGCTTAAAACAACACACATTTATTCCCTTATAGTTGCCGGGGTCAGAAATCTGAAATCATTTTCGGTGGGCTAACGTCAAGGAATTGGCAGGGCAGGTTCCTTCTGGAGTCTCTGAGGAGAGAACCTCTTTCCTTGCTTTTTTTTTTTTTTGGCCGTGTTGTACCGCATGCAGGATCTTAGTTCCCCAGCCAGGGATCGAACCCACGGCCCCTGCAGTGGAAGCACAGAGTCTTAACCCCTGGACCACCAGGGAAGTCCCTTTCCTTGCCTTTTTCAGCTTTTAGTGTCCCACTCCTATTTCTTGGCTTGTGGCCCCTCCATCCATCTTCAGATCACATCATGCCAATGTGTGCTTCCATCATCTCACCATCTTCTCTGCCTCTGCCTCTTATAAGGACCCTTGTGATCATACTGAAGGCCCACTACCCAGATAATCCAGGATAATCTCTTCATCTCAAGATCCTTAGCTTAATCACATCTGCAAAATTCCTTTTGTTGTGTGAGGTTAACACAGTCATAGGCTCTGGGGATTAGGCCATGGATATCTTTGAGGAGCCCATTAGTTAACCTGCCACACCTGACACATGGCACTCATTTGCAGTCCCTACAATCAGCCTAGAATTAGAACTGGGATGGAATAATGGAATTATTCCAAGTTAGCATGTGAGGCCTGGCCTATGGGAGCTGTACCAGAGACAGAGATTGCACATAGTATTTTCTGTTTCAGGAACTACGCCAGCCTCATTGACATTCCACATCCCACTGCCTTCTCCTGACACTGTATCATTTACAATGCTCCTGAAGCTAGTACAGTGACTCATTATTATTAGTTAATGAAGCATCTAAGGCCTAAACCCACAGTCAGCGGCTGGGATAGAGTGAGGACAGAGCTGGACTGAAGGGAGTTCTGTAGCTGGGATGTAAACCGGAAGAGACAGAGGCCATGCTGTCCTCGTGTCTTCATTTCACAGACGTTTACTGAGCACTTAGGGTGTTCCAGCAACTATGGGTACAATAAGAATAAGGGCCACAGGGGTGGTCCTGACCCCCAAGAATTCACAGGCAAGTGAGAGAGACAGACAGGTACATGAATACACCAAGACACTCATGAAAAATGCTCAGGAGGAGGTGGGTGTTGGGGAGCCCTGAGGACAATCTCTGCTTCAAAGGAGGGGAGGCCTTCCAGAGGAGGGGGCAGTTGACCTGGGTCTTGAAGGACGACTAGACATTCTGAGGTTGGAAAAGGGAAGGGAAGGAGACTTGGGCAGAAGAAGCAAATGCTAAGGGGAGCAGTGAAAAGGCGTGGTTTTTCACTGAGCCTTGAATGACATGCAGAGATATTCTGGCAGGAGAAGAGAATCTGGAAAGTTTGCCTTTAGACTGCAGTGAGGCAAGGCGGTGACATTTGGCTGGTAAAGGGAACTGGGCCGACCCTGTGGGGGAGTCTGGCTTTGGGAATAAAGAGCCCCTCACCACTACTGTCTGAATAAATTCGGGGGGGGGGGGGGGGGGGGGGGGGGGTGG
>NW_006787562.1:103504-128046 GCF_000442215.2 Lipotes vexillifer | reverse complement strand
GGGGGGGGGGGTGGGCCGGTGGCTGCAAGGAAAGGCCAAATGCTGACGTGGTGAAGACAGTCTGGGGTTCAAACCTCAGCTCTGCCACTTACCAGCTCTGTGACTCTGATGTTTCTTAACCCCTCTGGGCCTCAGTTTGCTCATCTATAAAATGGGAAAGCTCATCACCACCTATGAGGATGGTTGTGCGGCAAGGGCCTTGTCTGTCTTATTTTCTGCCGTATACCTAGCATCTGGTGCATGTTTGTAAACTGAATGAATAATGTCTGGAAATAAACGCTTGGCAGGATGCCTGATGAATAATAAATGTTTAGCAAATGAGCTGATTATTAATTTTAAGGGAGAAAATTCAGTGATAATCTGGGCCAGCCCCCATGTCTCACTGTGTGCTCTCTAATGTTCCTGATAAATGCTCACTCCCTATGGTCCTGGCAGCCTGGAACCACAGAAAAGATCCCTGATGAATCTGGATTGGGGGAACAGGTGGACTTTAGTTCCAGTGTGGACTGTCACTCATGAACTGTGATTCTGGGGACACCCATGTCTTGGTTTATGCCCTGTGGCTTCCTCCAGGCCACACCCTAACTCAGCTCTGCCTCATCCCAGACAAGGTCACTGAGGGCTGAGGAAGGACACCAGGCCGTTTGCTTCTTGATGAGCTCCATGCCCTTTCCCTCCCTTCTCCATCAGCAGCCCAACAGAACCTCCAGAACTTTCCCTGAGTCTCACACCATAGAAACAGCATGGTCTCTGGAACTATGTCACCACTCTCAAGCTGTGTGACTGGGACAAGTCTAACCTCTCTGACCTCTGTGTATTTATCTGGACATAATAACTACCTGGATTTGAATCCTAGTTCCACAATTCTTGAGCTGTGTGAAATAAGTTTAGAAATCACTTTAGAAACCTAACATCTCTGTCCTTCAGTTTCCTCCTGGCTACTGTGTGGATTATAGCTCCCCACTCCCAGGCAGGGAGGATTGGTTCCCAAAGCTGGTGTAACCACACTCCCACCTAAAGATTGGGTCCTACCTCAGGCTCTTGGACTCAGGCAGTCCAGCTGCTGATCCCACCTGTGTTGAGTCTCTTGACTCTGGGTACCAGCATTTGGGACCTGGAGGCTGGGTTTTCCATCCATTCTAATGATGGAACCCTGTCTCCTTCCCCAGGGCTGGGAGGGTCGTTCTGGAGGAAACCTGAAGGCTGACACTTCCTACTTCCTTATCAAGTTGGGGTGGGGGTGGTGGCCCTGGCCCAGTGTCACATGCCTCATGCCAGAGACCAGTGGGCCCAGAGGGACAATTAATTTGAAAGAAAGGACTTTGGAGGGAATCATCTTAATATCTCTCTGTCTTTGGACTTCACTTTAATACACTATCACTAATTTTTGTCACCCCTCAAGAGAAGGCAGCAGCTTTCCCTTCAAATGTCTCAGAAGACTGCTCCCTTTATAGCACCAACAAGTTCACGTGACCTGAGGAGAGGGCGTCTCCTGGGGCTGCGTGGAGGGAGACTTTTCACCTCTCAGGAACCCACCTCCACAGTGTGCTTTCTCTCTCTCTCTCTCTCTCTCTCTCTCTCTCTCTCACACACACACACACACACACACATTCACACTCATATACACACTTACACACATTCATTCTAACCTCTCCACTAGATGTGCATGACCACGATTCTAAACCAGAATAATATCATTGGGAAGTGTTCAGCCTCCAGGTGACCAGCCCAGGGCAGGAATCCCAGCCCTGCCGTTTCCTAGCTGGGCAACCTTGGGTAAGGTCCTTAACCTTCTATGAGCTTCAGGGTCCTCATCAGTAGCAGGGGAAAGCAAGAGTAGCTACATGGTAAGGTTGACGGGGAGGATTAAATGAAATGAGACACGTCAGTAAAGCACTGAGCACATAGTGGGTGCTCTTGAACAGAAGTCACCGCTCTTATTGTTGTTGTGTTATTGTCATTACCTCCATGAAAAGGTAGCTCTTGTGAAGACAGAGTCATTGTCTGCCTTGTTTACCACTCTATCCCCATCACCTAGGACAGTGTTTGGCATATAACTGGTGCTCAGTAGATATTTGGAGAATCAGGTAATGATCATACTTCTTGCAGTCACAGCTATTCTCTCTCCATGTGATTTCAAGAGCCCTCCTCTGGGCTCTCACGGCACCTGGACACAAGAATTATCACAAGAGCTTCCTGTGTGCCAGGCAGCCAAGCTAAGGGCCTTATCCTACACTGATTTTCTTGCCTCTGCTCCACTCACCTTGTGAATTCCTTGAGGAGAAAGGCTAGGAGCTCTAACCCAGAACAGATACTCAACAAGCAGTCTCTGAAAAAGTGAATAATCGAGCAGCCCAGTTTACTGGTGAGGAAACTGAACCTCAAAGGATTAACACACTCATCCAGAGCTGAAGGGGATCCCTAGTCCACAGAAGCCCAGACCAGCACTCTGCCGCCCACCAACACTGATGACTCAGTGTGGACGGATCCATCGACACCACAGATAGTGAGCTAATTTAGCCAGAGGAGGAGAGAGCTGGGTGCCCTTGCCTCAGTTCCACAGAAACACCTGCCTGACCGAGTGGGAGGTTACCTATATCACCATGATGTGCTTTTCATTAAAGCCGGGCTCCCTCACAGGTAGTCTTTGAAATGTCAATTTTAATTAAAACCCTCATCCTAATAAACACACCGCAGATTAAACCCAGCCAGAGCAGCTTCCTCCTGGGTGAACTTCTCATGCTTCAGCAGACAAGCTTGTCTCCACTAAGAGGGCTTGTTTGGGAACATCCAGTCCATCAGGCAGCTTCACTCAGAGAAGGGTCTTGGCCACGATCCACAACATCACTGACTCCAGGCTTCCAAAAACACAGCCCAGAGTGGAGACAGCTGGATGCCAGTCCCACATCAGCGGCTGATATGGAGTAGATGCTCAGTCAAATAGAATCAGAGCACGATCAGCACTTGAAGGGGTTCTGGAGATCATCTGGCCCTTCTCATTTCACAGATGGGGAAACTGAATCCTAGAGAGAGAAGTGGACAGAGTCCTGTTTGTGGCAGGATCCCTACCTCCTAGCTCCGTACCCTCCCCACTCATCATCTGGGGTTTGCCGACTGGTAGCTGTGCCACACCTTGACCAAATCCATTTCCTTCTGAGCTTCAAGTTCCTTATCTATAAAATTGAAGGGACTGGACTAGCAGGTGGTCTCAACCTTGGCTGCACATTAGAATCACCTAGGGAGGTTTTAAAAAGCCCAGTTTCTAGCTCACCTGAGACCAATTCATCAGAGCCTCTGGCATGGGACTTGGACATGAGTGGTTAATAAAACTCTTCAGGTGATTCCAATGTGTGTCCAGGATTGAGAACCAGTAGACTAGATAATCACTGTCTCTCTTTTGCTCTAAGAGTTTATAAGTTTAGAGTTCCTCAGCCTGCAATCCTCTGTGCATCACACACTCCCATGCTCCCTCCCCACACCTACCCCACAATCGATTTGAGAAATTCCTTCTCATACCTCAAGTCCCAGCTTAAATATGCCTTCATTCGACTGAGTGAGGGCGGTATCACCTGAGTTCTCCCTCTCTCATAGTCTGAACCGCACTTCACAGTGATTCTATTTTATGCCTATCTTCCCTATAAGCTGAGCCACAGCAGAGACTAAGTGTAGTGTACAGACTCTAAGATTGTCCCTAATTATCCTCATCTCCTAAACTCACACCACCCCCTTGAGTCTGGGCAGAACCTGTGACTTGCTTCTAACCCATACAATATGGCAAAGGTGATAGGATATCAATTCTATCACATAAAATTACATAAAACTGTCATGTCTGTCATGCTTGGAAACTCCTTGTCTTGCTGGCTTTGATGAACCAAGTGGCTATGCTGGGGAGGGCCACATGGCAGGGCACTGAGGGTGACTTCCAGACAACAGCTAGCTAGGAACTATGGCTCTTAGTCTTAGCCTGCAAGGACCTGAGCCCAGCTAACAACTACGTGAGCTTGGAAATGGATTCTTTGCCAGTCACACCTTCAGATGAGATCCCAGCCCTGGCTGACATCTTGATTGCAACCTTATAGATGACCCAGCTAAGCTATGCCTGGATCCCTGACCCCCAGAAACTCTGAGATCACAAATGTGTTTTATTTTAAGCTGCTAAATTTGTGTTTTATTTTAAGCTGCTGAATTGTTACATGGCAATAGAAAATGTATACACTGAGCCTATCTTGTCCAACTGCTATACCTTTTGCATCTAGCACAGTGCTTGGTACATTGTAGATACTTACAAATGTTCGGCTAATTAATTAAGTAATCAGAATAATGGCATTAAGTCCTTTGAATGCAACACTTGCCCAACGGTTTTTCCTTTCTTCCTCCTTGTGACAAGCTAACAGCTCAAAATTCAATGTCAGTGCATCAAACAAGGACTGTACTCTCAAACCTTTCACTCTTAGGCAGGAAAGTGGGAAGCACACACTGTTATTATGATGATAACTGTGACCAGCCTTAATGAAATCAACATGTGGTTAAATAACTGTTTGCTGAGTGTTAATTGTTATTGTTATTGATGGACCATTTCATTTACCTGATAAATGCAGTGCAGCTCTCCAGGCAATGGAGCAATCATGGCTGTATCGATCCATAATCATTCCAAAGACGCACAGGATGCCATTGGCCACTGTGGGTTGGCCTTTGGACAACACTGGCCCTCAAGTTACAGCCACGCAGGGACTCTCCCCACACAGCCCCGGCTTTTAGGCCTGCTCAATTCAGTTACTCCAAGCAAACTGCCAGAAGGCCCAGTTCTGCCTGGGCATTTACGGCCAGTTTTTGTGGTCTGAACAGCAACAGAAACTTCCAAGAGTGAAAAAGCAAAAACCACAGCCATTTCCCCTGCTAAGGCTACTGCCAATCTCATGCTGCTCTGCCCAGTCTCCGCAGGGCTTTGACCGGACTCTGCAGGCTCAGGTACGGCTCTGTGGGGTTATCAGACTTCCCAAGGTCACCTGGGGAATCACCGATAGAGAGTGAGACAGCATCACCAGGTGAGGCCTCACTGGCCTCTGCTTGATTTGAGTGGCTTATCAGGAACACTGCTGGCTGGCACTCTGATAGAATTCCAGTGAAGTGAATGTAACTAGGTCTTGAGAATTAGCTCAGGTACTCCATGGAGATGGCTGAAAGCACGTTGCAGGTCCCCAGGGAAAGGGTCGGAGGACTTTCTTAGAGAAGATTTCGTCTGATGCCGGGGAGACAGTGAGTGGTCGGAGGTCCCGGGCAGCGAGGGCTGTCTGGGCCTCTTTCCTCACCCTTGCTCTGCTGCATAGTCTCTCTCTCTTCCTGAGTGTCAATTTCCTCACCTGCTTCTGATTTTGTCTCAGGCTGGTCATTGCTCCCACAAGCCACCCACCCAAAGCTCACCGCCCAAAGGCCCTGGATCCAAGTGACTTGCTTCTTCCTCCCAACGACTGGGCTTGCTGAAGGAGCCCTCCCACAGGGACAGGGCCCACTCGCAACCACGATAATAGCATTAACAGGAGTTCTCATTTTATGACCACTTAGCATGCGTGATGTGATCGGCCCTTATGCACGTGATCTCACTTCATACTCACAACGGTCAGTGAGAACGGCTCATTCGTGTTTTACAGACAAGGAACCTGGGCTTTAGTAAGAGGTCTCAGACTTTGCTCCATGTCACACAACACACAAAGGACATTATGTGTCTCTGTATGGCTGACATCTATCTTAAAACTCCCCAGTTCTCCTGTGTCCTCACCTCACCTAAATAAGGCTGGTTCCCCAAGATCAGTGTGTAGGTTCTAGAAAAGCAAAAGAATGAAGACTGGGAAGGCAATTGCCTGCTTTTATATTTAAACTGCCTTGCTGTGGTGACGCTGACAGGTACAGAAAGCAAAGAGGAAAAAGCAAGTCCTTTTGCCCTTCTCCAGGCCGGCTCTCTCCTTCTCATGCCCCCCCTTGTTGGCAGCTTCTAAGAGGAACTGAGCTGGTGGTGAGGAAGTGGCTTGCAAGGTCCCAGCCTTAACATCACAAAGCAGAGATTAGAATTCTGATTTAAAGCACGGAGACGATAGCTTAATGGCACAGATGGGATTACGGAAAGGTCAAGGTAGTGGTTACCTTAAGGAAGGAAGAAGGGAGTGTGACTGGGAGGAGCCATTCAGGGATGCAGGAGAGCCTCTTTCTAGGGTACAGGCAATAGTTTATTTCTTAATGGGGCTGGCGGTTACATGGGTGTTCTGTTTATAACCACCCACCATGCTTTTTATACCTATGTTCTTGTACTTTGCCGGGGGTGTGTTATTTTTCACCACTAAAAGTGCTATAGAATATTTTTTTATGGCTAGTTCAAGGAGGAGACGAGTGTTGCTGTAGGCTGACAGGTCAGAGCACACCTCCCTGAGGAGGGGATTATTATTATTTTTTTTTTTTTGCGGCACGCGGGCCTCTCACTGTCGTGGCCTCTCCCGTCACGGAGCACAGGCTCCGGACGCGCAGGCCCAGCGGCCATGGCTCACGGGCCCAGCCGCTCCGCGGCACGTGGGATCCTCCCGGACCGGGGCACGAACCCGTGTCCCCTGCATCGGCAGGCGGACTCTCAACCACTGCGCCACCAGGGAAGCCCTGAGAGCTCTTTAAAAGTTAAGAATCGTGGGCTTCCCTGGTGGCGCAGTGGTTGAGGCAGGGGACAAGGGTTCGTGCCCCGGTCCGGGAGGATCCCACGTGCCGCCGAGCGGCTGGGCCCGTGAGCCATGGCCGCTGAGCCTGCGCGTCCGGAGCCTGTGCTCCGCAACGGGAGAGGCCACGACAGTGAGAGGGCCACGTACCGAAAAAAAAAAAAAGTTAAGAATCGTGTCTTATTTAATCTTTGCATCCCTGATGGCCTAGTACCATCTGGAGGCTCAGTAAATCAGAAAGGAAAGAAGGAAGGAAGGAAGGAATCATTTGAGTCAGAACCTCCTGTGTGGCTCCCAGTTAGACGTGAGGGTAATTAAAGAGGCATTCTAAGTCCTCCATACTGGGATTTCCCTGCCCCTGAGAACTGTTCACGTCCCATTAGAGCAGGTAGCTCCTCCATCCTTTAACCTGCTCACCATCCTGTTCTCCCAGGAAGTCCCAGGCATGGCTTTGAGAAGTTTGGGGTCACACAGCCGCCTCATGTTCTCAGCTCCAGTGTGGTCCAACTCTCGCTGGTGGTAAATCAACCAGCCAAGGCTGAAGCCTGCATTACTCTCTATCTCTCGAAACCCCTCAGGGATTTGGGGAATTAGCTGCCAGTTCAAACACTTTTCTTCTTCGCTCCTTTCCTTCTCCTACTCTATCTTTGTCTCTGTCAACAATGGAGGGCTTTTCTGGATGACTGTCTCTGCCTCTCTGAGTATCTTTCTCTGTCTCTGATTCAAAATTATGCCTCTGCTTCCCTTCCTCAGCCCCTGTCTCTACCTTCCCACCCTTCCCCTTTCTATCCCCTGAGTCTAGCTGCAGCCACAGGTCCAGGAGCCCAGCTGGGCCGTAGATCTCTCCGTTACTGCTGTTCTTTCCCTCTCACTTTTAAGAATGCTTTTTATGGTGGCCTCTAGCACAAACAGCTGTTGGAACTTGTTTGAGAAAACCTCGGGGAGCAGATGCTCTGGCAGTCCATCAGATTCTTCTTTCCTCTGCAATCTGAGATAGACTGGGGAAGAAATGCATTCATTGATTAACCCATTAAACAAATATTTATTGAGCTCCTATTATATGCCAGTCACCGAGGTGGACACTGAGAATATAACAGTAGGTAAAACAGCCTATATAGAGTTTACAGTCTAATGGGAGAGACAGATATAAATCTAAGAGCCACTTAAACATATAAATAATTTATAATAAATGGTGATCCATACTTTGAAAAATTGTCCACAGTGTTCTAATAATAGTTCATGTCTGTCGAATGTTTATTATATAACTGCCACTATTGTAAACATTTCACATACATTTATCTTAACAAAAACATAGTCCTATTTTACATATGATGACACTGAGAACAGTGGGGTTAAACAACTTGCTCACGGGCACACAGCTTGTGCATGGAAGGATCAAGATTTAAACATAACGTGAGGATTGGGAATCAAGTGGAGGAAAGTCTTCCCCAAGGCTCCGTTCGCTTCCATGTAGGAATAGAATTTTCTTTCCCAAAATCACATAGAGAGTAGGAGGCAGAAAAAGGCCTGGAATCCAGCCTCCTAAATCCCAAGCTTATCAGTTCTAAGGTCAAATAGGCTGAAATGTGAAGGTCGACTCTGTTACTAAACTACTAAGCCCCATGGGACTTCCCAGAAAAATAAAGAGGAGTATGGGGTTGGGTGATGGTAGGGAATTGACACTTTCTGCTAAGTTGGGCTGGTAGGGGCTTGAGCCTCTAACCCTGGGATGCACTTGGGGATGGTAAGCTCCTTGAAGGAAGGACTGTGTTATCTTCTCTATTTCATCTCCAGAGCTTAACACAGTGCCTTAATCATTATTTATTGAAAAAATAAGTTGAATCAAATGTGAAAAAGATAGAACAGATGGAAGCTCCATGTTTCTTCCAAGCTAGGGGTTTATAATTCCAATAACTTCATTTCTTTCCACTCTCACTAATACTAGCCAGCAGTGCAGAGATATTCTGCCAGGTATCTGGGTCAGTTTCTACCCTTTCTTTTCAATCTGCATATCCAAAATATATCCTCCTGTTTCATAAAACTCCTTTTTATTTTTTTGCTGATTCAGTTAAGAGCTGAGTTTGATCTAGAAAGCTTACCTCTTAAGTCTCTTTCGATAACACAGCCCCCAGAGCATCCATCTCTCTGAAGCCTCTTTATGAGTTTTGGAGCTGAGTAAAACGCCGACTATTTTCAGGATAATTACATTGGAGCAGACACATTGTTCCTGGAATCTGTTTCCCAATCTGAGTAAACAGATCTTGGTCCTTTTTATGCTCTTGTAATATGCATTTCCTTCTCCTTCATTTTTCTCTCTATCTGGAGTGCTGCCTGTGGGTTAATCTCTGGACCAGGGATGAGGGAAGGATTTGTTTGGGGAAACGTCTTCCCAGGACATGTGGCTATGAGGGGGCCTTTGGCTGGGGGGCTGCTCTTGCTGACGCTCGCACGTTCAACGACTCTCTCTATCCCACAAAGAGGACAGGGAAGCCAAGAACTGCTCAGCAGCCTTATGAAAGAGTGAAGAACTAAATGTACCCAGCAACTCAAGAGTCTTTAGGCTGAATCAATTAAAGCAATGCCCGCTGTTGCATCTTTCTTGTAGGTGATGTGTTGCATAAGGAGAAACATGTGGGAACCACAGTAATTGAAGTGGCAGAGTCAGAACTGGAATCCACATCCCAACTCTGCCACTTAAATTAGCTGTGTGACCTGGGACATGTGACTTAAGCTCTGGTGGCATCAGTTTTCTCATCTGTGTAATGGAAATAATAATAGTATTTATCTCAAATACTTATTATAAGAATAAATTCAAGGCTTCCCTGGTGGCGCAGTGGTTGTGAGTCCGCCTGCCGATGCAGGGGACGTGGGTTCATGCCGCGGAGCGGCTAGGCCCGTGAACCGTGGCGGCTGAGCCTGCGCGTCCGGAGCCTGTGCTCCGCAGTGGGAGAGGCCACAACAGTGATAGGCCCGCGAACCCCCCCCCCCCAAAAAAGGAATAAATTCATATAATACCTTTAGTGCCTACAGATGATGATGATGATCTGTGACATGCAAAGTATTTTCACATTTGTGCTTGCATTTGATCACATTTTCCTTGCTTTCCTACTAGAGGACCTGCATCAGAACCATGTTCTTCTGACCTTCAGTCTCTATGCTTTTTTATTCTGGGCCATACAAAAGGAGTTTGACTTGTTCTCTGTGACTCCCAGGACAAGGAGACAGAAGCTACAGGAAGACAGCTTGGATCTAAAATAGGGCTATTTATTTTTAATGGTCAGAAGTATCAAAAAATGACTGCCTCAAAAAAGGAGTGTGTTTCCTGTCCCTGGTGGCACCCAGGCAGACGCTGTCCAGCCACCTGAAGAGGATGTTGTAAAGAGAAGGGAAAGGTTAGACTTGGTGGCCTTCCAATTCTGAGAGTCTGAGTTTCTCATCAGAACAGGAAGTGTCTGTTTCTGCAGCTCTCCACCCCCATACTCCTCATTATTTTTCCGGGAAATCCGATGAAGCTTGAGAGTTTTATCTGCAGATCCAGCCCTCACACTCTAGCCTATTTGACTTAAGAACCAGATTTCTTTGAGATTCAAGAGGCTGGGTTTTAATACTCTTTCTACCTCCTATTCTCTACATGATCTTGGGAAAGAAAGTTCTGTAGTTTGTACCTGCCCAACATCAACTCCCATTCTCTGCTGACAGTTCCTCCATCTCCTTTGGGGACCACTCCTCTCTTACTCTCAGTCCATGTGGCTCTAGTGAGATTGTCTCATCTCCATGGTCAGCACGTGACCTAGGTCTAACCACAGAATGTTCTGTCTGCCTGGCTACAATAATTGGTTCAGGAATGGGCATCTGATTCAAGTTGGAGCAATCTGAATCCATCCCAAGACTTTTGCTGCAACTGCTGAGAAAGAGAGGCTCTTTTTCTGGAGGTTGCTAAGCTGGTAACATGCAAGTCTCGATTTTCTGGGGCCTATACAGGGGCAGAGCCTGCCTGAAAATGAAGTCAACACAGAGCAAAGCAAAGCTAAGAGGTAGTGAGAACAAATCCTGATGACATCATTCAAATGCCTGAATCCAACAGTACCTGAAGTTAGACCTACTTCTAGAGTTTTTCAGTTATGTTAGCCAATAAATTCAGGTTTTTAAATTTTTGGTTACTGAATTTGTTTGTTTATTTCTTGGGTACATTTGACTTGGATTCCTACCACATGTAACCAAGAGTTCCAACGAACACCTATCACAATGCACTAGAGTGAGGACTTCCTGTAGAACATGAGTCTGGAGCTGCTCTCTTCTCTGTATCAAGGTATACCTAGTAAAATCCTTGGTAAAGACTGCTAATTATTTAATGTGTCACTCTGTGCAGAGAGCCATCAGGATCTTAATCAGAGCCATCAATACCTTAACCAGGGTGAAATTTGGGCCCACTTCAATCACTGTCATAGTTATCTCTCATACTCCATGTGCAGAACTCTAGTCTTTACCAGCATTTCCAGGAATTGCCCCCAACCCCGCTTTTTAGTGAATTCAATGACCATTCGTCCACCAAATATTAAAAGCACCTATTATGTGCCAAGCGTTATAACAAATTATGTTTGGAATACAATGATGTGTAAGATACTAAGAAGCTTACAGTGAAACCAGGAGGCGGCATTTACAGGGAACTTTTATAAAACCAACCCCATGTGTCTGTCGTTTTACTAATTTTTTTTAATCCCAATTTCATATAGATTTGCTATTATGAATAGAATATTTTTTCTTTTACATTTTCTAATTGGTTATTACTAGCCCTTAACTTTTTTAAAAATTTATGTATTTATTTATTTTTGGCTGCGTTGGGTCTTTGTTGCTGCGGGCAGCCTTTCTCTAGTTGTGGCGAGCAGGGGCTACTCTTCTTTGCGGTGCGCAGGCTTCCCATTGCGGTGGCTTCCCTTGTTGCAGAGCACAGGCTCTAGGCGCACAGGCTTCAGTAGTTGTGGCACACGCACTGTAGAGCGCAGGCTCAGTAGTTGTGGCTCACAGGCTTAGTTCCTCCACGGCATGTGGGATCTTCCTGGACCAGGACTTGAACCCATGTCCCCTGCATTGGCAGGCGGATTCTTAACAACTGCACCACCAGGGAAGCCCCGTTTTACTAATTTTTTAAACTCATAGTAATACTTTATTAATTTCCTATTGCTGCAGTAACGAACTACCACAAACTTAGTGGTTTAAAACACACAACACAGTCCTGGATATCAGAAATCTGAAATGGCTGTCACTGGGCTAGAATCGAGGTGTCAGCAGAGCTGTGCTCCTTCTGGAGGCTCTAGAAGGGAATCTGTTTCCTTGCTTTTTCCAGCTTCTAAAGACTGCCTGCATGGCCCCTTCCACCATCTTGAAAGCCAGCAGCACAGCATCTTCAAATCTCTCTCTCTCCCTCTCTCTGATTCTAACATTCCTGCCTTCCTCCTGGAAGGACCCTTGAAATTATATGGAGCCCACCTAGATAATGCAGGATAGTGCCCCCATGTCCGGGTCCTTAACTTTATCACACCTGCAAAAATCCCTTTTGTCATGTAAGGTAACATATTCACAGGCTCTAGGGATTAGGATATGGACACCTTTGGGGGACCATTATTCTGCCCACCACAAATACAAATAAGTAGGTATTATTATTACTATTCCCATTTTACAGAGAGAAAAATGAAGGTTTAGAGAGGTTAAAGTAACCCTCCTGATAACTAGTAGGAGCCAGAGCCTTGATTCGTCCACAGCGGGTCTGATTCGGAGTCCACATGCTTATTCACTGTCATTTTCCCTGCCAACCCAAATGATTGTGGATTTTAAAGTCACACAGACCTGGGCAAGTCACGTAACTATCCTGTGCCTTACTTTTGTCATCTGCAACATGGAGCTAATAGTTTTATGTTTAGGAACAGTTGAGGTTATGCATGTGGCACTCTTCGCTGCACTGTGACTGGCACATAGTAGGTGCCCAATATGTGGCCATCATTCCTACAACAGTTTTTCAAACGTGTCAGGGGCCTGAAGAGACAGAGTCAGTGCCCTTGAATGGGGAGAGTGGCCCTGTCCCAGGATGAAATGCTCACCTTTGGCTCAGAGGTATTATATCTCCAAGGACACCTGTGGAGCTCAGGTTGGGGGAATACTTTCTGCTGGCTTCTAGAACACTGGTGAGAAGAGAGCTAGCCAGGTTTAGACATCTGGGGAGCTAGGCTAGGGCCAGACACAGGTGGGGTGTGGGCCTCTCATTGCCAATTGGTGGCCAGATGAGCAGATAAAAGAACCTCCTGCTCTCCCATTCCCCCGACTACTCTCTCAGCTCCTTAAGAAATGGCACGTCAACCCATCTGCTCAAACAAATGACTGGCTAGGCCCCTCTTTGAGAGAATGTACTTGGGGGGTGACCACACACCCCAGTTCCCCAGAACTTGACTGCTGGGGTACCCTCTGCCCTTGTCCCCGGCTGAGCTGCTTTGCTGCAAGGGGCGTCTGACAACAGAAGGACAGCAGAATTCATCACTCTCCTAACTTGTCCATTTGTCTTCGGCTCAGAGGGTCCTGACGGGGGAGTTTCCAGGGGCCGCACTGAAGCGCACATGATTTCTTGACAGAGACACATGGCGGTGATTACACGCGGCGTTAGGCACAGTCACTGCAGCTCGGCGTCTCCAAGTCGTCTCCTGAGCACAGTCTCAGACTGCCTCCACAGCCTCCCTGGCGTCCAGCTCCTTTTCTAAAACACGTGTGGGGATGGAGAAGGGGGAGAGGCGGGGGGTCAGGGGGAACAAGAGGCCGGAGACAGGGCTTTCCTGCCCAGAAGTTGAGATGAGGGGTCCCTCTGTCGGCACAGTTGAGTGGGGCAGCGTGGAATGAGCTTCCTCGCCAGCTTCCTGTCCAGGACACAAACGCATTCCTTCCATTCTCAAGCATGAGACTCGAACCCAGATCACCCTGGGAAAGGGAGCATGGTGACACGGTATGAAGGACTAACAGAGCACTTCCTGACGAGAAAAAGAAGATGGAAAAAGAAGATGGAATCTCAGAGGTTTTCACGGCCATAAACTCCAGTTCCTGTGCTAAGGTTTGAGTCCTTGTCTAACTCTGTCAGGTATTTATCTGGCATTTTCTTGCACACCTTTCTTGACGGGGGCTCACTTCTTAGGGCAGCTGATTCCATTCTTGGGCAGCTTTGACTCTTAGAAAAGTGCTTCAAATTGAACAGGAACCTGTCTCCCAGAGGCTGCTCTTGGTTTGGCCTTTCAGTCTACTTTCCCAATCACAGTGTTTCTCCAGGAGATGCCTCTTTTCTGTGAATCATGTGGGGAGCTCATTAAAATGCAGATTCCTGGACCCAGCCCTGACCTGGTGAATCAGAATCTCTGAGGCAGGAACCTAAGGATCTGCATTGATAAGAATGCCTGATCTGTAAGATGAGCATTGCGGGCCCCTGAAATGAATTCAGGGCGGTGCCCACACACAAAGAATGTCCAAAGGGAAAGCCAGGAACCCAGAGGACAAACTTTCAACTTGTCAAACTCTGCCAATGGTGGGGTTGACTGGGGAGGAAGCCACATCAAATAGGGATGGACTAAACCAGGAAATCCCAAATAACAGCTAATACTAAGTACCCACCCGCACTAAAGGCTTTGACATAATCCCTCTGTGTGTAGGCTACCTCCATTTAACAAGCAAGAAAACATGTTTAGAGCGGTGACTTGCCAAAGGAAATACATCTGGGAAGTGGCAGCGTTGAGGTTTGTCTGACTCTGCACCCCTGCCCACCATCTGCCAACTTGATGGGAACACCAGATCTAAACCTCCCAGGTCCAGGCCCCTTCCTTGATCTCAATGAGCAGACAAAGTTGTTGTCATTTAAGTGTGGAACCTGTTTTCACCCACACCTCTAGGGTGAAATCTCTCCAGGTGCTTTTGAGGGGTATGGGCCAGTCCCAAGGAAGGCAGGGGTACCTGGGGCTTCCAGGTGATGATTCTGGCCCTGGGGAACAGCACAGACGCTCAGGGAACAGTCATGCTTCCACAGGCTGCTCACCTTACCCTGTCACTCCCGCAGTCAGGCCCACCCCAAACATTTGCAGGGCCTGAGCAAGGGTATGAATGGAGGACCACATAGCACATGTCTGAATAGTTAGACGTTAGAAATTAAGGTAACAAACTGTTAAAAAAAAAAAACAAAAAAACATGTCCTAACTTCCTGTCTTGACAAATATTCTTTCATTGTGACCTGGAAGGCCAAATTGAAATTTAGCCTTTGAAGGAGCTCCTCCCTAGCACTTGGCAATGTGGGGAGAGCTGGCCCCCAGCCCTGGCTCCTGGCCCGGCCCCCTTTCTCTTCCACACTTGACTCTGCCCCACACTCCGAAAGCCTCACACACACGTGTGAGGACCACAGGCTGCACATCCCAGCTCTGTCCACGTGCCCTGCAAGCAGTAGCACCCTGGCCCCCCCTAGGGCTGGGTAGAGTCATTGTGGGCAGCCTGCTCGGGTCACGATCCCTATCCGACTGTCTCTGCCCCCTGAATCCATTTGCAGCAAGAGCCGATCATGGGGGCTGAGATGGGAGAGGTACCCTGCATTCGTATGCCAGTCAGCATCCTGGGGGCTGCAGTCCCCTCTCTCAGCCTGGCACCGGGTCTGGCAGAGGGGGCTGGAAGGCAGCCCCTCCCACGGCAGATGCAGCATGGGACAAGGAAATGAAATCTTGAGCTATCACTCCAGCCTGCAAACGAGAGAGAGGGAGAGGGAAAGGGAAAGGGAAAAAGAGAATCTTATGCTTTAGGCAGGGAAGGAGGTCACTAGATCATGAGATCATATCTGCTTCACGCCTCACCTGAAATTCTTCTTATCTTTGGATTTTAAAAAGAGTGTGATGCATCCCACTTGGGGATGATATCAGCTCCAATCCTATAGGTCAGTGATTACCAAAGCACCCTCTTGACTAGCAGCAGCAGCAGCTTCACCTGTCGTTAGACATGCCAATTCTTGGGCCCCAGTCTGACCTACTGAATCAGAGGCTCTGGAGGGGGACCCAGCACTCTGTGCTTAACAAGCCCTGCAGATGATTCTGATGCTCAATGACGGCTAAGAACCACTGATGCAGGCCAAGCGAAGCCATTGATTGTTTCAGAGCAGAGTAGTGATCCGTGAGAGTTGTGTTCATCAAGCTGTATTCATTCAGCAAATATTTACTGAGGGCCCAACACTGTTAGGCACTGGAGATTCAAAATACCATCTGTGCCCTCAAGTTGCTCACAATCTAACTCAGGAGCAGGCTAGTAAACAGATGAGTACTCTAGGATGTAATAAATGCTCACACCAGACAGGTGGAGAGTGGTGTCCCGTGGAGGAGTGTCGGATAAGACTTCTGAGAGGCAGCTCTGCGGAAACTTGGAGAAGCAGGCATTGTCAGACACGGAACAGAGAGCAGTGAAATGTTGCTGGTGACAAAGGCTCTCTCCTTGACCAAACTTTCGTCAGGCCCCGTGACCTTGGCCCCCGTCCTGTCTTTGGTTCACCCAGCCCAGTCTTAGCAAAGACTCCTGCCAAGTCACCCTTGAGATCTGATCAAATTCCTCATCCCTCACCCTTGATGTCTAAGCCCTTGGCCTGACTTTAGTGAGAATCCCGTTAGGCCAGTTTAGCAAGAATCCCCCTACCCTTGACGCCTCCTCTTAATAATTTTCCATCCATTGACCCCTTTGCTCTGCTCATTGTTTATAAATTCCCAGCTGCCTGTTGTATCGTGAGTTGAGCCCTACCTCTCTCCCCTGTTGCAGTACCCCTACTGCAATAGTCCTGATACAGTCTTCCTTATCAGTTTAACAAGTGTCAGAATAAATTTTTCTTTAACACTGGACAGGGCAGCAGTCGTGCCGAGACTTAGAGGAAGGAAAGAGTATGGCCCAGCCTGTTTAGGCCCTTAGGCCAACAAGGAGGTAAGCCTGGGGAACAGGGACTTGGGAGGCTCTCCGAAAGTTTGGAGTTTGTCCTGAAGGCAGTGGGAAGCAGGAGGGAGTTTTAAGCAGAAACATAGCATAATTAGGCTTTCATCCTAGAAAGATCTCTCTGGCAGGCTGCTTCGTGGTGAATGGATTGAGGACCCCAGACCTGGAGCCCTGAGAGACCAGTGAGGAGACTACTGTCCCTGAATCAGAAACTCAAGCATCTGAATGTCTAATACCGTTCCCTGGTCAGTCAGCCGCAGCCAGGGCTGAGAATCACTGAAGTGGGAGGTGAAAGTGAAGAGACCAGAAGAGGGCAACGGAGAGAAAGGAATGTGTGTGTATTCGGGAGGTTGGGAGGATGTCCCCCAGGAGTCAATGGGAGTCATTGGAGAGTCGCTGCATTTTCAGAAGGCAAATCATGAGACTGAACAGGGGTGGTTAGTGTCTGAAAGCTTCATCCTGTTTTTTCTAGGAGCAAGAAAGATGCTGGATTTTGAGGAAGCTAAACCTCCCATAAATGAACCATTTGACTTAAGGAGTTTAAGACTCATTCATTCACTCTTTCATTCATTCATTCAAGAAATGCTTACTGAGTACCTACTGGGTACCTACTCCTGGGTGCTGTGCAAGGTGCTGGGGATTCAGTGGTGAGCAGAGATGGTCCCAGTCTAGTGGGTGAGGACGATTTTATACAAGTAATGACTCTAGTAAATGTAAAATTACAACTGTGCTAAGTGCTATGGAGGGAAAATACTTAAAGGATATGTAATAGGGGTTGTGACCCAGCTGGGGGGATCTGGAAAGCTTCCTGTAGACCCCGTCCCCTGTCCTGAGGTGCAAAAGATGAGTAAGAATTAGCTAGGCTAACAGGGAGGGGGTGCTACAGGCAGAAGGACAGCATCAAAGGCCCTACGGCAGGTGGCCTTTAACATCACCTGTTGGGCTCTTCACAGGTATGCGGGCCCAGATTCTCCAGTCTATGGGAGAAGCCTCCCCAGGCTGTAACCCCTGACACCTCTTTCGGAAAGCCCACTGTGGAACTGGTGCTAGCGGAAAACCCCATGTTTCCCACAAGGGGCAGATGGCCAAAGACCTGTGTGAGTGTCCTGGTGGCCTCCCACAAGCTGGCAGGAGAGGCCCAGGTGTGTGAGCCCAGACAACCTTGCAGCGAGGTCATCGCTGTCTCCCACGCCGGAAGTGCTTCCTGACAGCTGCTCTGTAGCGATTCTCCTTCAATTTCCATTTTATAGTTCCTTGTTCCCTCCTCAGTGGGAGACTGTGTCTCCAAAGAAGTCAGGCTGACATTGCAGGCTGCAATTATCACACCCTTCCCCTGGCTGAGATTGCCTGGTCATCTCCCACCTTCGGTACTAAGTTTCCCTGCATTTATTCTATTACACAGATATTTATCAAGTACCTGCTGGGTGCTACAGCGGATGGGAATGGATCCAAGCAAAATTTGGGATGGCCTTTCCATCACCCAACTCGCAGGTGACCCCACACAGCCCATCAACAAATGTTTGTAGAGATTGGGATTGAAGGATTAAGGTTAATGAGTATTATTTAAAGCCCCAAAGGTACCCACAAGAGAACTAAATATTGCAACATGTCTATCGAAGATTTGTAGGCAGGAGGCAGAAGGGGTAGGTGAGCTAAATCCTCATTAATCACATTAAGAAGTCAATAGATACTGTCTAGAGTTGATAAATCAAGGAGCACAGGTAATAAAGCTTTGACAGGAACAACCAGAGGATGACAATTAGGAGCCCTCAGGTGTCTGGAGTCTAACATCCCGAGATGAAATTCCATTTCTGTTGCTTACCAACTGTGTGACCTTGGACAGATCACTTAACTTCTCTACACCTTAGTTTTCCCATCTGTAAAATGGGCATAATGATGGTACCTACCTCATGGGGTTATGATGAGCACTTAGGGAAACAATGTACATAAAAGGATTAGCACAGGGCTTGACACACACACTGGCACACACTCAATAAATGTTAGCCAAGGATAAAAGCAGGAACAGTTTAATAAAGGTTGGTCTCTGGGGAATAGGACATGGGTGGGGGGTGGTGTTTGGGGAGAAGGCAGCTGCTGTTTATTATAAGTTCTCTGAACTGTTTAATTTTATGACCATATGCACACACCTCATTGCTGAAAATAAAATTTTTAAACATTCATACAAACTGGGTGCTTACCATAGAAAACTGGACGTTGACTGAATTTTCTGGCTTGAGTATCTCTGTTCCCACAACATTCAAACTCCTCCCCCTTCCCTGTCCCATTTTCACCCTCAGTTGCCCTCATCCCCACCTTCTTGTTCCCTTAGTTTCTGTTTGTCTCGATTGTCCCTACTCTTAACTGCTCTCTGTAGCACTTGGTGTCTGTATTCGTTTGTTGGGGCTGACATAACAGTCAGCTAGCATTCCTAGCTGTCAAGATAATGTAAACAAAGTACCACAGAGTGGGTAGTTTAAACACAGAAAGTTATCTTCTTTTGGAGGCTAGAAGTCCAAGATCAAGGTGTTGGTAGGTTTGGTTTCTGCTGAGGCCTCTCTCCTTGGCTTGCAGATGACCGCCTTCTCGCTGTGTCCTCACATGGCTATTCCTCTGTGCATCCATCCCCAGTGTCTCTCTATATGTCCACTTTTTCTCTTCTTAGAAGGACACCAGTCACACTGGATTCGGACCTACCCTAAGGGCCTCATTTTAACTTAATTACCTCTTGAAAGGCCCTGTCTCCAAATATAGATTCTGAAGTACTGGGGGATCAGGGCTTCAACATATGAATTTAGGGAGCGTGCAATTCAGCCTATAACAACGTCCTTGACCCATTTGGTGCCCTGGGGCCCAGGAGCCTGTTGCAATGATATTATGAGGCCCAGGGCCAAATATTAGGCATATATCTGGGATAGACAGTACCACCTGTGCTAGCAGGCTGTGTCATCTGCCACAAGGTGAGTGATCCCAGGGGTTCCTGGAAATGTGTACATCCCTCTCCAAGACCTTGATGCATACTCAGATGTGTGACTGCTCACCACATAAGGGTCCTGGGACTCAGGGCACCAGGACTCCTCCTGTACTCTGCCACCATCTCGTTGTGTGACTGTGGACAAGTCACTTCCCTTTTCTGAGCCTTAATTCCCTCCTCAATAAAATGAAGAAGTCGTTTGTCCTAAGAGACTTGCATTCCGATTCCTGCTCCTCCTTCCTCAATCTTTGTAGTCTAGAAAGCTTGAGTGCTTGTTTTCTGGTCTCTGAGACAGCGAAGTATATCCAACTCAACTATCTGGAGGCTCCTCCACCCCTCATGAGAGAGTTGCCCTCCCCATCCTCCACTGCTTCGAGATCTGGGTGTCTTGCCCAGCCTGCGTCTGTCTATCCTTCCTCTGGTTTTCCTTTGGGGCAGGGGTGAGCCAGTGAGACTCAGTCCTGGGATTTTTAGTGAAGCTATCTGAAAAAAGAAGTCAGCTTCCTCTGGCATTCCTAGCTGTCAAGGTAATGTAAACCTGGAGCTACCAGCAGGCACCCTGTCACCTGGAGAGAGTAAGCTGTCTGAGGGCAAAGAGCATATAAAGATGAAGCAGACTTGAGAAAGTTTCTGGGGCTCGATGACATCCTGTAAACACCTGGATCTTGCTGTGCCTGAAGGCAAACTACCCTTGACTTTTTAGCTAAATAAGGCATAAATTTCTTTCCTTTTTCTTTTTTTAAAAAAATTTATTTTTATTGAAGTATAGTTGATTACAACGTTGTGTCAGTTTCAGGTGTGTAGCAAAGTGATTCAGTTTTACATATATATATTCTCCAGAATCTTTTCCATTATAGGTTATTACAAGATACTGAGTATAATTCCCTGTGCTATGCAGTAGGTCCTTACCGTTTATCTATTTTATATATAGTAGTGTGTATATGTTAATCCTAAACTTTTAATTTATCCCTCCCTACCCTCTCCTTTCCGCTTTTGAAACCATAAGTTTGTTTTCTAAGTCTGTGAGTCTATTTCCGTTTTGTAAATACATTCATTTATATTATACTTTTAGATTCCACATATAAGAGATATGATATTTGTCTTTCTCTAATTTACTTCACTTAGTATGATAATCTCTAGGCCCATCCATGTTGCTGCAAATGACATTATTTCGTTCTCTTTTACAGATGAGTAATATTCCAATAAATATATATATATATATACCACATCTTCTTTATCCATTCATCTGTTGATGGACATTTAGGTTGCTTCCATGTCTTGGCTATTGTAAATAGTGCTGCTTTGAACATTGGGGTGCATGTATCTCTTTAAACTGGAGATTTTGTCTTTTCCAGATATATGCTCTTTCCTTCTTTTTCTCTTTATTTGTTTATTGCCCACAACTTTTTAAAAAATATCTTTATTGGAGTATAATTGCTTTACAATGTTGTATTAGTTTCTGCTGTACCCACATGTTTTTTGAACTGATTTTCTGCTACTTTCTGAGGAGGAATCTTGTCCTTGAACATTGTTTATCTTCAAGAAAATCTTTCTGATGTTCCTTCTTTTTCTTAGCAAACTCCTACACAGCCTTCAGGATCCACCCAAACATCACCTCCCAGTGACCTCTCCCATGGGCCCCTGAGAAAAATGAGAGGTTCCCTCCTCTGGGCTCTCATGGCAGCCTGTATATTGCTCCAATAAAACACTTAACAATTTATATCAACTTTTTGCATAGTTGTCTGTTCAGATCCCTGTATTTAAATGTTTGTTCATCTTTGAACCCTCAGTGCCTGGATCAAGGGATGGCACACAGTTTGCGTTTGATGAATGAGGGAATGAATAGTATATAACCTGAATCCTTCTGCTGTGACATCAGCCCTCATTTTCATTGCTCAGAAGAAATAGAAACCAATTTGTCACTCTGCTCTGCGTGGATTAGTCACAGTTTAATCAAGTACAGAGTGGCGTGATATATTTACTAAGCTAAGTAAATGCTAAAAAAAAAATTCCATTTTAATGCTGAATTGTCAGTGCTTTTATATGCTTACCCTCCCTTGCTGCTCACCCCTCTTTTACTTACTTTGGGGGCCACATGGTGTAATAGACTGGGAGGTTGGAGAGCTGGGTTCTAGTCCCCAGTTTTCTCTAGGGACGTGTGGAGCTCATCTTCATCATGATGGGGCTGGACAAAATCAGGAGTTGAAACTTCTAAGACCCACAAGGACCGCAGTGTCATCTTGGCCTCAGTGACCACTCAGCCCCGGTTTGTTATGACCATGTAGGAAGACAGGTCCAGTGCTGCCAGATCTTGCAGTTTTTAAGAGAAGTTGGGAGTGTAGGTTTTTATATAGAATGAGTACTTAAAAAAAAATATTATGTACACCTAGGCTGTGAAGATTCAGGTGCTCTCATACACTGCTGATGGGAGTGCAAAAAGATTGGACCCCTATGGTGGGGAATTTAGCAATATCCTTCAGAACTACAGATGCATTTACCCTTTGACCCAGCAAATCCTACTTCTAGGGATTTCCTCTGAAGATTCACCTCCACGCTACAGAACAAGGTAGGCACAAGGTTATTCATTATGACATTAATAGCCCAAAATTGAAAACAACTTCAAATCTCCTTTTGAGATTTGGGGGACTGTTGAACCTTGGTTTATTCACACACTGTGGAGTACTTTGCAACTGGAAAAAAAGAATGGGACAATCTCTCTGTATTTTTATGGCAAGATCTCCAGGATCATTTACATGATAAAAGCAAAGTGCAGCACAGTGTATAGAAAGTGCTCCTGAAACTCACATCCCCCAGCTGAGGACAGAGAGCCTTTGCAAAGCCCACTACATTGGTTCTCTCCTAGCTCTCCCTGCAGCTGGGGCTATGGGGTGTGTGTGTGTGTGTGTGTGTGTGTGTGTTTGCCCATGCATTTAGGCCTCCCAGGGTAAATGGCAGGGACCTGTTTACTGCAGACCTCCTACAGGGACAGGCACTGCCCAGAGAGACATTGGCAAGACAAATATCCCATTAGAATGGACTAAGACTGTTGGACTGGATTCCAACACTATTAAGTTCTGATATCAGTTCTGCCCCCAACAGCCATTGAGGACCTTTCTCCTTCCTCCCACCAAATACAATTGTTATTTGTATGTTCATTTTTTACAATACCTTTTCTACCGCTGGACCGTGAGCCCCAGGAGACCATGATTAATCTGTTTGCCCACCACTGAAACTCTAGCACTTGTCATAGTGCATGGCATGTAGTGGGTTCTCAATAAATAACAATTGAATGAATGACTAAATGACAAAAATGGGTGATGGACATAAAGAACTTAACATAGTACCCAGACATGGTTCAATTACAGGTGGTAGTAGATTACTTAATGTTAAGATGGTGGTGATTACAAGTTGTATGACTTTAGGCAGATTGATAAAATCCCAAGCCTTGGCTTTCTTCTCTCTATTATGGATACGATAATACCTATTCCCAAGTGTTGTTATGGGTATTAATGAGATAACATAGGCAAATCACTCAGTGTATGGTTTGGCACGTAAAAGGTAATAAGCAGTGGTTCTTACTAGAGAGAAACAGCATAAACCAAATAAACTGAAGAATCAGGCAAATCCCTAGATTGATGTTGAAATGCAAAGGGCATTGCACAAACAGGCTCTCTTTGCACTTTCCACCATCCTCTTACATAGAAGAGCCATCCATTCTTCAAAGAGTGCTGGTTGAACAGATACCACGTGCTGGGCACCATGCCAGCTGCTAAGAGTAGCAGCAAAAAATGACTAATTAGTGAGTCTGAGTTTCTTCTTGGGGTGATGAAAACATTCTAAAACTGATTGTGATGGTGGCTACACACAGCTCTGTGACTGTACTAAAATCCATTGAACTGGACACTTGAAATGGGTGAATGAAATGAATGGCATATGAATTATATGTCAGTAAAGCTCCTGTTAAAAAGCAAAGAAATGAACAGTAGACTTGAGTCTACCCCTTCCTACTTAGGCAGGTCACTTCACCTCTTTGCTTCGGTGTTCTCTTCTGGAAAATAGGAATAATAATCAAACCTACCTCAGAGGGTTTTGGTGAGGATTAAAAGAGAGGATGTTTGTAAAATGCTAACTTGGAGTTTAGTATGTAAGAAGAGCTCCATCAAAGTTAGCTAACAGCATCCCCATCATCTTTATCAACACGTAAATGCTAAAATAGAAATTACGCAAGTAGTGTGGGGAAAATTAACCTAGTAGTATGGGCTCTTAGCTCCACTGGGTGGCAGGAGGAAGGAGTCAGTAAGGAGGTGAGGGAAGAGCAGATGACAGTCAAGCCGGCTGAGAATGCATCCGGAGAGAAGGATGTGAAGCGAAGCCTAGAAGAAGGAACAGCATGAGCAAGGGCATGGGGGTGAGAGACCACAGGGTTAAGGTAAGGAACTACTAGCAGTTTTGCACAGAGTTCAAGGCCAGCAACTTGAACTTTATTGTGAAGGCAATGGGGAGATGGCCAGCAGGAAGCAACGAGAAGGATGTGAAGCGAAGCCTAGAAGAAGGAACAGCATGAGCAAGGGCATGGGGGTGAGAGACCACAGGGTTAAGGTAAGGAACTACTAGCAGTTTTGCACAGAGTTCAAGGCCAGCAACTTGAACTTTATTGTGAAGGCAATGGGGAGATGGCCAGCAGGAAGCAACTGACGAAAGAAAAACGGAAGAACAGCTTCAGGGCTAACAGCACATTTTGGCTTCTGAAAGAAACTTGCTTGCTTGCTTGGGGCGGGAAGAACCGGGTTCCTGATTGGCTGATTCAAAATTAAACAGCTCCCTCCCACCTTGGGGACTTCCCGCCCTGTGAAGGGTATAAAAGCCTCACCCAACTGTTAGTCGGGGTCTCACTCACTTCTCTC
>NW_006787562.1:89076-99835 GCF_000442215.2 Lipotes vexillifer | reverse complement strand
GCACTGGAAACCTTTTGTACAAAAACTGAAAATAAAATTTCTGGAACCCACATTGCCACCTGGAGACTTAGTCTGGGTAAAGAAGCATAACCCCCAGACATTGGAGACTAGGTGGACTGGACCTCATCTGATTGTGCTGAGTACCCCGACTGCTGTTGAAGTCGACGGTGTCCGGACTTGGATTCATCATAGCAGAATAAAGAGAGACTACACCACAGAGGACGTGGACACTAACAGACGGATTGACTGGGCAAACTTTAGCCCAAAACGAAACATACCTCCTGAATACGGAAGACCAGGAATCAAGGATTTGATTAGTTCCTAGAAAAAGGGGGGAATGTGATGAAAGAAACAGAAGAACAGCTTCAGGGCTAACAGCACATTTTGGCTTCTGAAAGAAACTTGCTTGCTTGCTTGGGGCGGGAAGAACCGGGTTCCTGATTGGCTGATTCAAAATTAAACAGCTCCCTCCCACCTTGGGGACTTCCCGCCCTGTGAAGGGTATAAAAGCCTCACCCAACTGTTAGTCGGGGTCTCACTCACTTCTCTCCGAGTGGGACCCTGTCCGGACAGTTTGTGTAAGCTTCTATACTTGTACTTGTATAAATCCTTTGCTAATCTTTCTGCTTGGTGTTGGTGATTCTCGGGTGTCCTTGGTTGGGACACAGGTGGCATTTACCGGGGAACTCGACTCCAGGCCTGTGGCTCCCAGACCGCAACACAACATGGCAAGTCTGTGTACCAGAATAGTCACTATGGTGGGGAGGATGAACCTTAAGAGATGCAGGACTGAAGCAGTGGAGGAGTTAGGAGACTACTGTAACAATTCAAGTGGCAGATGATAAAGGCTTTAACTTGGACTCTGAGACTAGGGTATCAAGGCCAAGGCTCCTTTGATCATAAGGGACAGAAGCTCGCTCATAACTTCAGGGAAAAGTTATACAACAGGAAACCCCACAAAAGCCCTAGGGCAGGGATCCGGATCCGGGCAGGCATCCCAGAAACAAGGACTTGAACTAGGAAACCAGGAGCCAGGGCAGTTATTTTTCATAATTAACTAACTTAGCATCTCTATTCCTTGCACCTCTGCTCCATTGTCTTTTTCTTAACTAATACGTTTCTTGTGTTACTGATGGTTTCTGCTTCCCCGTAACTTCTCCTTGTGTGTGCCCAAAAAGTAGTCTCCACCCTGATGCCCCCTGAACTTCCACATTCGGGGACCACGACCAACTGCCTTCTTCCCTCTGTGCCACTTGATTCCAATTTCTGAGACAGAATCTGAGTGGCTCTGCTCATCCTTTTGATCCGGGTCAGGTAAATCATAGGCCAAGGGCCAGCCCATAGATGAGGGTCCACAAGGTAGAGAATTTGGCCATTTGAGGTAGACAGTTTTGATCAGGGATTCTTCTTGCAGGCACCTGAAATATGTCTCATACAGTAGGCCTAGAGGGGAAGGGATACATGTAAAATGTAGCAGGCAATAAAATCAGCATTATTAGGTAATTGTTTGAATGTGGGAGGTGAGCTAGAGTGGAGGCAGGGATGACATCACAGGTTGGCTTGGGTAACTGGGTGATCTCTCAGCTCCACTTTCCTCTGTGTTGGTGCTGTTCTCAGGTTCTCTGGAAGCTTCTCCACTTGATTCAGTCAGGGTCTCAGCAGAAAATGCATAGTTCTCCCACACTGGGAAATGTGAGGCACGTTTACTAAGAGGACAATGGGAAGGGTATAGGGTAACAACAAAGAACAGTGCTGTACCCTGGGGCTAGAATCAGTGGTGTGCTGTCCAGCCCTGGCCTGAAGCGGGAGGGCAGGGCAGTTCTCAGAATCCAGAGAGGGAGGCCTGCCTGACAGCAGCTGTGGTCTTTAGTGGTGGACGCAGCCAGCCTGTGACATCATCCCAGTAAGGAAACTGGGAAAAGAAACACCCTGACCTGACTCTGCTCCCTCTTTTTGGTATCCTGCCCTGGCTCCCCAAGGGCTAACCCCAACGGGAAGACAGAAGGCAGGGAAGCCCACTGATGTATGCTATATAGCATCCCTGGGCCAGCGAGGAACAAGGGTAAGACATCCAGTCCACTCCTCGTGGTGGGTCTGGAAGGGACCACTACATCCTGATAAAAGCCACAGAGTTCAAATGCGGTTGTTCTATTATATTTTGCCTTGGGTAGATCAGGTATCCATCCCTGGACCAATCACTGTAGCAGGAGCAGAGAGTGTACTGTGATTGGCTCAGCCAGAAGCTGAGGGTAGAGTCAGCTCTGATCCAACCTCCCAGCTGAGATGCAGGAAGGTAAATCCCCAAAGAATAATCAGGGTGTTGTTAACTGACCAGATTAAAAGAACAGATGTTGGGACTTCCCTGGTGGCGCAGTGGTTAAGAATCCACCTGCCAATGCAGGGGACATGGGTTCGAGCCCTGGTACGGGAAGATCCCACATGCCGTGGAGCAACTTAGCCCCTGCGCCACAACTACAGAGCCTGCAAGCCACAACTATGGAGCCCCGTGCCACAACTCGCGTATAAAGCCCATGCTCCGCACCAAGAGAAGCCACCGCAATGAGAAGCCTGCTAATTGCAACAAAAAGTAGCCTCTGCTCGCTGCAACTAGAGAAAGCCTGCACGCAGCAAGGAAGACCCAATGCAGCCAAAAATAAATTTAAAAAAGAACAACAGATGTTCACTACTGCCCATAACGGGACTCATCGAGGACTTCTGAGCGAGGGTGGGAGGTGCGGGTGGGGAGTGGAGGGTGGTGGTGTTCCTGTTAGACTGATTAGGGGGAAGAGACCAGGGTGCACTGGTGAATGAGTGAGCCCGGTAGTAAAGGATGAAGCTGCGCCCTCTCCACGCCTCAACTTCCTAGCAGGGATGAAATTTAACATTCTGTGTCTCCAGCGCTCACCAGCAAGTTGTTAACAAACAAGTTCAACCTCTCATCAAGAGTGTAGATGTCACCAGTAAAGACCACCAAGTCTTGCTTTCCGAATTCATTCCTTGCAGTTAGACTAGGACGAGACCTCTCCGGACCCACTGAAGTTTGCTGGAAGGTGCCACCTAGTGGAGCATCCAATGACATACCCCTTAGACCAAAGGAAACCGTGAAAAGGGTTTTCGAGCTGAAACCCACGGAGCAGTAGTTCGCTCAAGCTTGGAATCACCTAGGAATGGCTGAGTCCTACCTCCAGAGGTTCTGACTTAAATGGTCTGGGGTGCCGGGTGGGCATCCAGAGTTTTAAAAGGTCCCCAGGTGATTCCATGTGCAGCCAAGGTTAAGGCCACTGGATTATAGCGTACCCAACCCTTTATATTACAGAAGTGCCCCCAGACAATGACACTTCTCCATGAGCCTCAGACTTCTAGGAAGTCCCTTTCCACTGCACCCTACCACCTCTCTGTTTGTATTTTGTACAACTTTCTTCTTTTATGCAAAAATGAAAAGTAATTAAACAGGAAACACTGATATTTATTTTAGCGGCAGTGCCAGGAGGAGGGTGGCTCCCTCTACATCTGATATGTGCATCTGACCCTTCTGACTAACACTCTTGAGATGTACCCATCCAAAGACGTAGTATATTGGCTCTTTGAGACGTATGGCCTTCTCTGTTTGCTCTTTCAAATCGTTGTATTCTACCTGAGGCACCTTCCGCCTCTACTGTCTTGATTCAATAGCATTCCTTTATAGTTGGCAGGATAGGTTTAATTGGCATCTCACTGTGGAAATGACAAAGTAGACTCCAAGCGAGAGACAGGCAATTTTCTGTCTAGAGGTCATTTCAAATAGGCATCCTGCAAACCCTTTCTTTTTCTTCAAACCAGGAGCTGAAATGCCACTAAATGCACACACTGGACTGAACCACCATGTCTGGCTCCCCTTTTCGCAACCTACCTTGCAAGATTGAATCCCAGAATTTTAGAATTAAAAAAGACTTCAACAAGCATCTGGTTCAAAGGCTTTATTTAACGCAACCATATTCTATATTTATCTAGACAGCTCCGATTCCTGTTACCACATACATTCCTGGATCCATTAATGATAAAAGTGATGCTCAGAGAATTGGAGTGACAGGTCTGAAGCTGCATAGGAAGGGAAGGGCAAAATCTGCACTGATCCAGGCTTATCAGAGCCATGTGGGGAAATTTCAGCTCCAGAACTTGGGTTCTCTTGCTCTATATTTAGAAGTTTGAACCTTATTAAGTGATCAGCCTGGTAGAGCAATGTGGGTCACTGACACCAGTGTTAATGAGTTTCGTGAGTGCAGGTTTTAAAGAGGTGAGTGATTCGTTTCCCAAATGTTTGTTGAGAACCTATATTGGGCCAGGTACTGTATTAGGCATTGAGGATATGCTGGGGAGGAAAATGAACAAAAACAAGATGATCTCTGCCAGTGGAGCTCACAGTGCAGCGGAGGACACAGTCCAGTGGAGGACACAGATATCAAACAATCACCCTGTAACTGGAAACACTGTGACTGTTTAGGAAAGGCACTGCTAAGGGGAGCTTACTCTGTTCAGGGAACTCAGGCAGGCTTCTCTATGCGGGTATGACAAGCTTGACAATCTCCAAGAAGAGCAGAAGCAAGGCTTCAGGCTTGCGCACACACAGAAGTCCAACACTCATAGTTTCTTGGGTTTTCCTTAGAGTCAAGTTGACCTCTCTTTTACCAGCTTGGAAATTATTTCATTACAGAGTCACGATTGTCCTCGTTTAACATATGAGGAAACTGAGGCTCAGAGTGGCTAAGGGACTTGGCCAAGGTTAAACAGTGTTAGAGGTCGACTGATTATCAGGCCAACACCTCCTGACTTGCTGATCCATTCTGCTTTCACACCCCCTCAGCTCAGGCCTAGGCCAGACCAGCCAGAGGGTAGAGCCCTTGACAAATGGGGCCAACCACACTGAGAAAGCCACGGTAAGGACATCTAGTAGGAAAGGTTTTCGTATCCTCATCAGGAAGGCTGATGGCCTGCACCCGCCTTGTTGCCTGTCTTCCAATTGACGCTTCTTGCTGAAGGATGCCCTGGGGAGACTGAAAGATCTGTTACTCCTGACAAGTGGAAAACTGAAGAGTGAGCAAGCCAATAAGCAGATCATAAAAATAAAGGAAAAGAAAAGGAAGTAAAGACGGGAAGATAGGGGAAGAGAGGAGATACTTACCATTCATCAAAAGTGTGCATTAAACACTTCCTATGTGCCAGGCACGTATGTTCCAGGACGTGGGGACAGAGCAAGAATGATCAGTTGAGATCTCAGCCCCATGCAGCTGACCTTCTATTTGGAGGAGCTCAATAATAAACAAGTCAAAAAGCAAATACATAAAACTATGACCGAGAGGGATATGCATTATGAAGAGGACACAGCAAGGTGGAAAGGACAGAAGAGAGCACTTTGGGTGGGTGGTCAGGGAGGGTCTCTGTGAGGAGAGGATGTTTAAGCTGAGATCTGAAAGCTGACAGAACGACAGTGGGGGAAGATCTGGGGAAACGGCATTCCCGGCAGAGAGGCCTTGGGTCTGGAATGAGCATAACTGCATTCAAGGACCAGGAAGAAGGTGGGTGTGGCTGGCTTGGAGGGAGTGACAAGGAGCGTGACAGATGAGATGGGAGAGGCTCGGGCCAGAGGTGGAGGTTTTTGCCATGCAGCTGAAATCCTGTTCATCCCTCCTCGGTACTCTTATGGGTGCTGGACTTTTACTTCACCCACAGTTACTAGTTACATTAGGCCAGCATCTGCGGTAAGCCCTTTATGCGAATTATCTCATTCAATGCCCACAATAGGTAGGCCTAGGATGGCTCATTCTGAAAGCAACATTTCTTTTTATTTTTATTAAAAAAATTTTAAATTTTTATTTACTTTATTTTTTAAAACTTTTATTGAAGTATAGTTGATTCACAATGTTGTGTTAATTTCTGCTGTACAGCAAAGTGACTCAGTCATACACATATATTCTTTTTCATATTCTTTTCCATTGTGGTTTATCACAGGATATTGAGTATAGTTCCCTGTGCTATACAGTAGGACCTAGTTGTTTATCCATCCTATATGTACTAGCTTACATCTGCTAATCCCAAACTCCCAATCCATCCCTCCCCCATCCCCTACCCCCGGCAACCACAAGACACAAAACAAGTCTGTTGTCTTTGTCTGTGAGTCTGTTTCTGTCTCGTAGATGTGTTCATTTGTGTCGTATTTTATATTCCACCTATAAGTGATATATGGTATTTGTGTCTTTCTTACTTCACTTAGTATGATACTCTCTAGGTCCATCCATGTTGCTGCAAATGGCATTATTTCATTCTATTTTTATGGCTGAGTAATATTCCATTGTGTATATGTGCCACATCTTCTTTATCCATTCCTCTGTCTATGGACATTGAGGTTGTTTCCATGTCCTGGCTATTGTGAATAGTGCTGCTATGAATATAGGGATGCATGTATCCTTTCGAATTACAGTTTTGTCTGGGTATGAAAGCAACATTTCTTGTTCAATTTCAGTCGATGACTAGATCAGTTTTCCCAGGAAAACAGCCTGAGCTCACGTGCTGCTCACATGTCTCCAATGGTATTGTCTTGGTGCATGAGATACAGCACTGAGAGGATCCCTCACACCCACCCCCAGGCCCCACCACCCCATGCCCAGTGCACCCCTGAGATTAAAGCTGGGTTCATGGGCTAGAGTTTCTGCTGAGGACTGAACCGGCTGGTGTGCAGCTTGACTTGATCAACAAGTCACTCAGGTAAGACATAAGAAACAGCTCAAATCCAATTTTGTGCAGGATCCTCCTGGGAGCTGGAAGGGGTGGGGAGGAGAGAGAGGCACCTATGTATTTTCCCATACATGACCTCAGCTGCTACACTTCGCTCAACTGGTAATTATTTAGCACCACCTACTGTGTTCCAGGCCTAGAAGGAGCCACAGCTTAGCTTCATATGGTAGAGCAGGAGTAGGAGCTGAAATACATGTGCGCTGGCGCCTCTAGCTCTGCTTTGGCCCAGGGGGATATGGGCACCTTTTTTCAAATTCTTCAACCTAGAAGGAGCACCAGTTTTCTGATTCACAAAAAGAGAAGTGTGTTGTGATAGCAGAGGCAGGGCATAATGCAGAAGACAAAAAATTACAAAGTTCCTCCTTGTTTGGAGCTCACATTCCAGAGAGGGAAACCAAAAATGATACCTTTTCTGAAGAAAAATCAAGCAAAAGGAGATGATGGAGGCGATCTCTGGTATTTTATCGATAGATCAGCTGGTGAGGGAAGCTCTCTCTAAAGAACATTTGATTTGGTTCCTGAGAGATGGCAGGGAGAGAAACACGCAAAGGTTTAGAGGAAGAGATGCAATGGCACAGCAAATTTGCAAAGGTCCTGAGACCATTACCAACCTGGTGCATTTGAGGAATATAGCAATAAAATCAGTGTAACTAGAAGGGAAGGAGAGAGGGCACAATCTAGAAGTCAGGCCAGATCACTGAGGGCCTCATGGGTTGGGGTAAGGATACTCATCGACTATTCTAACTTGAAGGGAAGTCATAGGCCAGTTCCCAGGAGCAGAGCAAGCCTCGTGTTTGTAAACGGATCACTCTAGCTACCGTTTCTAGCACTGTGTGTGATGCTGTGGAGGTGCATAAAAGTGTTGCCACATTGTGTTTCCCTCTATAAACTTCCACTTTTGTCAGAGACCGGATGGAAATTCAATTACAGAAACACTACAGCAACTGCAGGATAAAAACCCCAGGCTATTCAGTGCAGTATTATTCACCATAGCCAGAAAGGTGAAAATAATCCAAATGTGCATCCATGGATGAATGGATAAGCAAAATACGTATATATATATATACAATGGAATATTATTCAATCTTAAAAAAGAGTGAAATTCTGACACATGCTACAACATGGATGAATCTTGAAAACATTATGCTAAGTGAAATAAGCCAGACACAAAAGGTCAAATATTGTATGATTCCACTTATATGGAGTACCTACAATAGTCAAATTCGTAAAGACAGAAAACAGAATTGTGGGTGGGTACCAGGGGTTGAGGGGAATGGAGGGGGTGTGTGAATTGGGGAGTTAGTGTTAAATGGGTACAGAGTTTCAGGTTGGGAAGATGAAAAAGTTCTAGAAATGGAGAGAGGTGATGGCTGCACAACAATGTGAATGTACTTAATGCCACTGAATGGTTAAAATGGTATTTTTACCACAATGAAAGAATTTAAAAAGGCATAGGGCTAGGATCTAGGGATGGAAGAGTGGGTATTCTAGGCAGCGGTAATAGAAAGTGCAAAGGCCAAGAGGCAGGAATGTGCCTGGTGTGCTCTGAGGAACAGGAAGAAGGCCAGTGGGCTGGGGCACAATGAAGAGAGTAAAGGGTGAGGGCTGTTCATAAATAGCCTTGTAGGACCTTGTAATTCCTTCTAGGAATCCAGTGGAAGATGCGAAGCCATTGGAGGGATTTGAGTAGCGGGATGATGTTACCTGATCTTTGTTAAACCAGGAGCATTCTGGCTGCAGCTTTCTTTAATCTGAATCTCACTTGCAAACAAGGGTAAGAAAAGCACTTACCTCACAGAGTAACTGTGAGCATTAAGAGAGGTAACGCTTGCCAAGGGTTTAACATGGTGCCTGGCATAGAGTAAGTATTTCAGTAAAAGGTAAGCACTACTGTGACAAATCCAAAGACAGCAGCCCCCTGAGGAGGAGTTTTGGAGCACTTCATGGAGGAGGTGGCAGTTCAACTAGACATAGAAGGATGGACCAGGTTTCCACCGACAGAGATGGAGAAGAGCAGGCTTTCTGGGTGGAAGGAGCTGTGTGGTCCACAGCACATGAAGGAAAACAGCCAGCAACTGGCAGGGCAGAAAGCAGGAGAGAATGTTTGACCAGCTCTAGCCTAGGTGATGGGAGTTGGGTTTTTTAAAAATTAATTAATTAATTAGTTAATGTCTGTGTTGGGTCTTCCTTGCACGCAGGCTTTCTCTAGTTGTGGGGAGTGGGGGCTACTCTTCACTGTGGTGCCCGTGCTCCTCATCGCAGTGGCTTCTTTTGATGTGGAGCATGGGCTCTAGGTGCGGGGGCTTCAGTGGTCGTGGCACATGGTCTCAGTAGTTGTGGCTCACGGGCTCTAGGGCTCAGGCTCAGCAGTTGTGCTTCATGGGGTTAGTTGCTCTGCAGCATGTGGGATCTTCCCAGACCAGGGGTCGAACCTGTGTCTCCTGCATTGGCAGGCGGATTCTTAACCACTGCGCCACCAGGGAAGTCCAAAGATGGGAGTTTTGAAGGTTTTGTAGCAGATGTCAAGATCTGAGCTATGATTGCAGAAAACTGAATCTCCATTGCTCACCCTGGAGCTGGAAGAACTGGGAGACAGGACTCGTCAGGATGCTGGTCCAAGGCTGGGGGGCTAGCAGCTAGCCAGGCACGGCCGTCAGCGGCTGGGCTGGAGACCCAAGAGAATCAAGAGAACGCATGTGAGGATGGCAAAAAGGCAGGCAACCAAGAGGGCGCGTCGTCCCTCAGCATCAGAGAGGAAGCAATTAAGTGAAGACCATTGTAGGAGTCACAGGCATCGCCATCGGAGGCGGACCCCTTGGCGGTCCGTCCGCAGAGCCCAGACGGCCCGACTTCCTCAGAACCCTCACCACGGTTATAGACACATTCGCTTGTCTAATGCGATTATGTGTTTAATGTTGCTGCTCCCAGATGTCAGGGCTCGAGCCTGTTTTCATTTCATCCCGGTGTCTGGCACAGTTTGCTGAGTAGCTGAAGAGGAGATAGGAACCGACAAAAGATTTCGAGAAAGGGCTCCGTGAGCCGAGTGCCCAGAGGCACACGGAGGACTGGAGGGCATTCCAACTCCAGGGAGGCTGTATTCGCGTGAGAAAAAGTCCTGCAGAGAAGTCCCGGGTACCTCCCCGCCGGTTGGCAGGGACAACAGACAGGTGGCGGGGTAGGGGGGGTACAGCACCCCCCAGTTTACAGAGGGCATTCACACCTACTGCCAGGAACTCGGAGGGAAGAAAACCAGGGCCCGCCCCACAGAACCACGCGCGTGCAGCGCAGCCGCGGCTCCTTTTCCCGCCTGGGAACGCCGAGGCCCGGGCGGGGCAAAGGAGGTCCGCAGGTCCTCGGGACCGACGCTCTGGGGGTGGGAAGTCACAGCCCTACTCCCTGGCGTGGAGTGTCCGGCCGGGCTCCAGCACGATTTGCATATCCCTGGGGAGCCCGAAAACTCTCGGCTGGAGTCCGGAGCCGAAGTGGCCGGGCGGGACTTTGGGGGTCCCTGGGAGCGCGTCCCAGCCCACATCAGTTAGCGCCCAACTTGCCAACTCCCCGACTTTCGCAAAGCTCCCGCGGGCGGGGGAGCAGCGGAGGAGCGGGCCGCACCATCGCGGCCCGAGAGGGGGGAGCGGTCTGCACTGGGCCCTCGCCGCGTCCGGGCGGAGCAGAAAGAGCAGCGAGAAGGCCGGGGCTCGCGGCGTATGGCTCTCGGCAGCCGACCCCGAGGAGGCGGGGTGGGACGCGCGGCTCGGAAGGACTAGGGGGCGGCGGTGTTGGCGGCTCCCACCCCCCCGCGGTGGCGGCGCGGTGGCGGCGCGGTGGCGGAGTCCGGCTCCCCGGCCTGCAAACGGCGGAAGTGCCGCGGAGTTGGAGCGGGGCCGGCGCCGCGGTCGCTTCTCTTCGCTGAGGTAGTGCCGCCGCCGGGCGGACGGGCGGACGCGCGGAGCTGGGGGCGGCGCGGCGGGGCCGGCGGGGCGCGGCGGGG
>NW_006787562.1:34340-89066 GCF_000442215.2 Lipotes vexillifer | reverse complement strand
CGCTCTTCCTGAATTCACATCTGGCCTTCGGTTCCTTCCTTCATCGGCCCCTGTCTGCCTCGTCAGAGTCAGGTCCAGAGACTCCTCGGTTCTTCCCATTGTTTTAGATGGGAAAATTGAGGCTCAGGGAAGGGTAGGACTTGTCCTACGCTATTCAGAAACCGAACCAACTGATGCCCAGTGTGATGCTCTGTTTCTTACCATGGTTACCATCCTCTGTTCTGTCCCTGTATGGTGTCCCCTCACCTCTTCCAGCATCCCTTTCTTTTCGAGGATCCTACAGCCCTGTATCCCAGGATGACTTCTCCTGGAGATGTTGGTCCTTCTGTTTGGTGTCCAGGTCTTTTCCGCTTTTCCCCCCACCTGCTGATTGCAATGTTTCCTACTCGGGTCAGCTCCTTTTCTTGTTTACCCATCTGCCCAAAGAGACACCTGGGCCTTCTTCCTCTCCACCCTCCTTTCCCAGCCGTCTTTCTTTCCCAGATCCTGTGAATTCCTCGGAGGATGCAAGGATCACGCTCTCCTTGGAGCTTCAGGCCCTGGGGGATGGTGGTGGAGCTCCTGGTATTTGAGGGGCCTGCTGCCTTTGACTTTCTGGGAATCCAGAAGTGGGGGCTGTGGTGGGAGAACCCTCAAATTCTCCAGAGGCTATTTGTGCCCAGTGCTCTGAGGATGGAACATCAGATGCTTCCCCTGTCCCTTCTCAGAGTACCCATGACCCCTTCTGAACTTGTCCAGGCTGATTAGGTGTTGTGTTTCTTGCAGCCAAGACTGAGATCTTAATTATTTTTGCCTCCTCTGAACTCACCTATGCACATTTGTGTGTGTTTGTGTGTGTGTGTGTGTGTTTGAGAGAGAGAGAGAGAGAGAGAGAGGAGTACATGTAGACTGCTAGCAAAAGCTCTGTCACATCGCTCCTACTGTCCTAGCTCCTAGGTGCCAGTGAGGCTATATATGCATGGACTGTTTCACACAGTGGGACATTTCAGGTTCTCTTGTGGGATTTGCTCGGTCCCGTGGAAAGTGGGTAAGTTGTGCATCAGGGTTGAACTTGACTGATGGTCGGCCGGATAAGGGAAGAGGCTGACTTTGGATGGTTTTCCTTTCTCTTCCCAGGATCAGGCTGCTGTCTTGAGTACAGAGGGCTCTTTGCGACAGGGCTGACCAGTTTGAGGGCAGCCTGTCATTCTGGTAATTGTTGCAAACCATCCTGGAGGACCTGGTTAATCCTTTTGGTAGGTCTACTGTTTGGAAAGTAAGGCCCCAGCTCCTTTCCTAAACCCCTGGTTCAAACCCTGACAGCTGACTTCAACACCTCTCTCTTAAATTCTGTATCTATATGGGGTTTTCCTTCATGAAATCTGTTCCCACCGTGTACTAGCATCATGGTCAGGAGTTCAGGGTTCTGTCCTCAGCTTTACTATTAACTTGCTGTGTGTGTCCTTGATCACCTCCCATCTCCCTCTGTGAGCCTCCCTGTCTCCATCTGTAAAATGTGTTTACTGGTCCAGCTCCAGCTTTCTGTGATACCGTCAGTGAACCAATGTGGAGGACAATGGCCACTTCTTTTTCCTTTCCTGAGGCAGGAGCCCCTTGTAGCATCCCTAGTTGTGAAGACTCCTTACTGGACACAGCCCCAGATCAAGGGGGCATTGTCCTGCCCAAGTGCAGACTCTCCTTTGGAATAGCTGTAGCCTGTTCTGAAATAGCTCCTGACATTCTGCCTCTGCCTGGAGAAAGCCCTCGTATTTCATTTGCTATGGATGCCAGAGAAATCCTGATTTTCATTTTCTATAGACCCAGATGTGTAGAGAGAAGGTCAAGGTTAACTGCCAGTTTAGCCTGAGCTTTCAAAGAAAATTAGTCACTTGCACAAGAGGGGATTGATGGAGTAAGGCAGCCTTTTGGGCAGAGAGAGAGGGGAGCAACAGCTGGGTGCTGCTCGGAGCCCTTAACTGAAATGGACGGAGAGGCTCATCTGGGAAGGTCTAGTTCTTGTTCATTTCTTTTCCTCTGGAATATCATGAAGGGGAAGAGGAGAAAGAAGTGGTAAAAGGGTTTGGTGGTGGTGGTAGGGGGTGCCAACTGATGATCCTTGCTTTAAAGAAAATATCTTAGCCTCCTGGGAGCAGTAGAATGGAGCTGTTTCCCCAACGATCAGCTCTTCTAGGTGCCATAGGATTCAGCATTCATCTGCTGCCTTTCAGGAACACCCTGCCAAATTTCCACACAGCCCCTTTTTGTTTCACTCTCCTGCAGATGCACAGCACTAGGCTTGGCCTCGAGTCCTTTTGAATGTCAGCTGGCCTCAAGGGAGGAGGCTGACTTCTCAGAGCGCTGGAACGTGCACGTACCACATCAGGCTGCTATCTGGGGAATCTGGCATCTCAAGCACACAGAGCTTCTTTCGACAGGGCTGACCAGTTCTGAGCTCAGCTTGTCACTCCTGTAATTCTTGAGAATATCCCAGAGCACCTCATTGATCTTTCGAGTAGAAATGACTGCTGAGGCTCTGGAGGGAAGTCGGACAACAGGATTTTATCCAAATGAAAACTATATTCCTTGTGGATTTGAGAGAAGTTTCCTTGCTGGTAACATACTCACTGTTTTAGTACTTTAACTCCTTGATTTCTCCACTGGATTAAAGAATACAGGATTTTAAATTCAGAAGGTTTATCATCTGCTAGAACGTAAGTCTATGTAACTTATGCTAGCTTATGCTTAGTGTACTCCTGGAGCTGGGTAGGGCAGCTGATTTGTAAAGGACACATAAAGCTTCAAGGATTTGAGCATTCATCTGGTCAGACAGCTGGCTTCTTGGAAAGTTGCAAAACCACACAGGAAAAGCCAGTCTTGAAGCACCTTCATTTTAATTTGGGGGGTGCCTCTCATTTCTAGTCCCAATCTGCTTAACAGCTTGGTTTAATTCTCTGATCTGTTTCATATTCCAGGCTTGGGAACTGGCTATTAAAAACCCGTGTTAAAGAAATGTGATGCAGTGCCTCCCCATTTCTGAGCCATAATCTCTTGTGAAAATGACTTCATTGGGTAATAGCAAGCATGCAATAGAAATTGGTGGGATAATGGAATACCAACGACTTTAATTTTCAAATATCAAAGAGTTTTTCTCATTGTTTCAGAGCTGAACTTTATTCTTAGAACATCTAGAAATCAATACTTCCCTCCCCCCGCCCCGTTTTTTTATTCTTTCTGGTGGCAGAGCCTGACCCATCAGAAAGTTGAGTACCACAGAAATGTGGCCATGGAATGATTTGTTTAATTTTCTACAGAGGGGTTGGGATACTTTAGATTGCTAATCACTTCCCTGTCTGCTTGCCCAACTGAAATCTGATGCCACTGGGGAAGGGTTGTTGATTTACCTGAGCAAATCTGACTTCCTGCATTCTTTTTTCATCCTAGGCTTGCAGTTTCCTAGGGAGCCCAACTGAGAAAGGTCTGGGAACAGAGGCCTGGGTTTTAGTTTATTACTCTCTTGCCCTGAACTCACTGTGTGACCTCAGAAAAGTGGTTTAACCCCTCTGGGCCTTAGATTCTCCACCTGTGAAGTGAAGGCTTAGATTCAGAAGGAGAAAGGTAAATGTGTGTCAGAAGAGTGCTTCCCCTCCCCTGGCCAGGGCAGACATTGCTAATCAGTCACTTTCCCTCGAAGCCCAAACTTGGCCTCCGACTGTTTCTCAACACTGCTACTCAAGTGGAGTTAATGGCATGTTGAATCTTATTTCAGTGTAGGGGATAGATACTTTATTAGGACTTTCCCAACTCCAGCATCCTGGGGTTCTGTGAGTTTGGAAGCTTGTGTTGGAAAGGCCTGGATAGCAGAAGTGTGTTTAAACAGGCCGCCATATCTACTTTGTGATGAGACCACTACTTAGGGATATGTTTATACTCTAATGCCTTCTCTCAGGCTGTGTTCAGCCTTTAATCTGTTGGCTCCAGTGACATGATAACAAAGAATGGAATCAGGAATGTAAAAGCAAAGGCCCATTTAAAGGATAACCATCTTGCTTGCTAATTGTACCTTGTCCGCAGTCAGCTCTTACACAGAGAAGGCATCAGGATCTCATCAGTAAAAGACACCCTGAGGCAAACTTGGCAGCCAGAAATGTGTCCCGTGGCAGCTAAATGCTCACAAGGTATTTGCAGTGGGCTCTGTATTATGCATATATCTGACTGTATGTCATGTATGTGTCAGATCCAGCAAGGGAAAAGCTGATGCCCCCTTGCCCCTGATGCCCCCAGGAAGACTTAATTTGATTCCTGCTTCTCAGAGAACCATTGTCCTCCTGCCCAGGAAAGGAGGTAGCCTATACATGCCTGAGTTCCTGTGGCTAAGGAGTGCATCATGGCCTCTCTTCCCGGAAGTGTCTTAGAGTAGAAACCACATCCTCTTCTAGCACATAACTTAAGCCTTGGCACTTGGAAGACAGTCAGAACGTGTTTGCTATAGGATCTATGTGTGTCAGAGCAGGAAGGGTGCTACAGAAATTATCTAGTCCAAGCCCCTCATGTAGTAGATACGGAAACTGAGGCCCAGGGGAGGGGAAATCAGTTCTCAGAGGGAGGGAGGCAGACCAGAGCCCAGTTCTTCTCCAGGTTCTTGCTCTGTTTCACCGTGCATGTTTTTTCCCTTCACATCCTAATATTTGATCCTTCTCTATTATGTCCCTCATAATCGATCCTTCTCGATTATATAATCGATTCTTCTCGATTATATCCCTCATGAGCCAAGATTATCACTCCCAGTTTTGGAGGCCAGTACGTATTGAGACCTATTATCTGCTGGAACTTACCGGGCTTTTTTGCAGATCTATTTTTGTAAATTTTCTTTCCGAATTTTTACAGTTTTAAAGCAAGTGAAATGTATTAAATTTTAAGGTGGCAATGGGATCCAGCAGGGCAATAGAGGAATTAAAAGGATGCATAGCATGTGGCACCATTACTGCTCCCCATGGCAGACAGAGCCAATCTGAGTCTAAGAGCCACCTCAGATTCTCTCAGTTGCAGTTAACAGAAGGAATTAAGCCACATAGGCTGAACTGAGTAAGGGAATATATTAACTCCTGTGACTGCAGTAGACTTCAGGTGTGGTATGATCTAGAGGTTCACATCGTAGACTGAGCCCCCAGGGTAGCAAGAAATGGTTGTAGCTCTTTCTCACCTCGTATCCACACCCAGATCCTACAGGAGAGAGTCTGCTTCTTCTGGTAGCTTCTTTATAAGAGAGTGGAAACTTGTTTCCTATAAACTCTAGCAAGACTCCTTAGGTGTTATTGGCCCAATTTGGATCTAACCATTCACACTTGTCAGCAGGATGAGCTGTGCTGATTGACCTAACCCCCCCTGCAGCTAGGGGTGAGGTCAGGCCACCCAAATCATAGGAAGAGCAGTTTCCAGGAGAAAAATCTGGATGCTGTCATGGGGAGGAGGGGAAATGAAATCTAGGGATGAAGCCAACAAATGTCCACTGCAGAATCCTGCTGACACAGTGTCCCGGGCAGTCACTGCTGGGCATCAGACCTGGGCCTTGAGATAAAACCTCTCTGCCATCTTGGACTCAGTTTTAGTTACTGAACCTGCAGTCTGGAGGTCCGTATTCTCATCCCAGCTCTGCCACCCCGTGGCTGAGATGATTCACTCTGTGGGCCTCGGTGACCTCCTGGGGAAAGCCCGGGCGCAAATGCTTCCAGCACAGGGTAAGTGGAGGGTTAAGATAAGGAGCAGTTAAAAGCTGCTTTTATTTGATCTTATGAGTTCTGCCGCCGCCTTCCTTTCCCCTCACAGGTGTTCTGAGAGCTGGTCCCTCTCCCCCACTCCCACACCCCCCGTTCAAAGGCAGTTCATTGAAAATTTGTCTCAAGCTGAAAAAGAACTTCTGTCTCTTCAGCTTCGACTTTTTTTCTGCCTGGCCCTTCTTAGCTGGAGGAGGCGGAGTGTTCATACTTTGGAAGCTAGAGGAAGCTAAACAATTCCACTTGCTGTGGTGGGTGGGTGTGTATTTATGAGTGTGTAGCTTTCTCTCCATGTGTCTCTCTCCTCTCTTATCTTTGGATGGCTCCTGTTTGCTGCCCTCTGCTGAGTATAGATAGGAGAGGGAAGGGGAGAAGCAGGCCCATTTCTTCCTTCTCTTTGGTTTTGAGAGAATTCTGAGCTTCAGATGCTGAATGGTCTTCAGATTTCCTAGATGATAAAAGCCACAGTATGAAATGACACTAACAAGAAAGATGATGATGTAGATGATAAGGTGGTAATGTCAATAATAATTAATAGCAGCTACCATTTATTTAGCACTTATTCTGCTAGGCATTGGACTCATAAGCCCTTTACCTGTATGTCTTGTTAAGCACTCACAGTTATAGACAGGTGGGAGCCAGTGAGGGAGTGGAGGCTCACAGAGGTACAGGTATTTGCCCAAGGATGGCCCAAGGATGCACAGCGTGTGGTTGTGGAGCTGGTGTTTGAGCCTGTGAGTCTCTGACCCAGCGCTGAGGCAGGAGAAAGACCCTGCTTTCCACACCGCCCCTCCACCCCTCCCGCGAGGCTGCCACGGGAGCCCAGATGTCTGCACAGAGGGGAGTGACCATTGCTCTAAGACTGAACTTCCTCGGTGAGCCCACAAGGTCATTTGGTGACCTTGAAGAGGAGCCTTCACCCAACCCCTGCCGAAGCCCCATTGGCATAACGACTCGCCAATCTCACTAGATTGAGACACTGTGGAGCAACGTGTAGGGCTTTGGCTTTGGAGCTACACTTTCCTGGTTCAGGTCTCTGGCCTTGGGCAAGTCACTTGACCTCTGTGCCTGGAATTCTTGGCCTGTAAGATGGGCATAATGTTAACTCTCTGGGGGTAGGCATTCTGAGGGTTGGATGAGTCACTGTGGGTGAGACCCTGAGTACCAGGCCTGGTACAGAAATCGCTCAGTGAGTGTGGCAGTGCCTGGCTTAGAGTAGGGATCCATTCTTCTTGGCCTCCCTGTGGCGGAGGTAGAGAGGGATGCTTATATTGTCTCTGTCTGGAAGGTGGAGGATAGGTGGTTGGCCTCATGGCACAGGCTGCTGTTTGTACCCCACTCCCTGACTCTTTGGAATCTGAATCAATCAGTGGGGATGCCCACCTACTTCCTCCCCGAGGAGAGAACACAAATCCTCTGCATCCTTCTAGGCAATATTCTTTGCTGCTTCCAGGAAGTATTCTTTGGTCACTCTAGCCCCCAGGGGTCTTGCACCCTGCTCTAGTTCCCCTGAATCCCTGGCTTTCTCTGCCCATTTAGACCAGAGGCCTTTCCAGGAAGGCATTGTCCTGTCTTTCTGCTTCTCCCTCCCTGCCCCTGTCTGTGTGTTCTGTGAGCCTCTGGACCTCCACATATGCTGCTCCCTTGCCTCTGACACCCTTCTTCCCTGCCATCTTGCCACTAAACCTGACTCACCCCTGCTGGGGCAGCCTGGGGTAGGGTCTCTCCTCAGGGGTCCAGAGCCCCTTATGAAAACATGCAGTATAGTCATCGTTTTTGATCTGTCCAGCCTGTCTGCTCCTGAAGGAACCTCCATCCCAGTCACCCTCTCTTGATTGCCCAAGGTATTTGCTGAGGGACTGAAGGAGCAGGTGAGTGAGTGAATGATGTGTGGGTGCTCGGTGACTGCTGGCCGAGTGCAGGAAGCCTGGCCTCAGGGAATGGTACTTCTGGAACTGCGGGGCACTTCGGCGTCCCTGGGGAGCCTGGTAACGGTGGAGGCTCCAGGACCCGTGCCCAAGGAGCCTGCTTGGGTCAGTCTGGGGTGGGCCAAGGAGCCATGTATTCAACAGATCCTACTGAGAATCCAGCAGGGAAATCTCTCCTCTCCGCCCATGTCCCCAGCTTGTCAGCACCCCCAGGAGGCAAACCTCGCCTTCCTCCGCAGGTGCTTACTCCTTTCCCCCCAGGAGCACTTGGAACATCTATTCCTGGGGAGTGTGTTTAGCCGCAGCTTCCCCAAGTTGCCAGCCAGCTCTCCCCGGGGGACTCTGGTGCCTGTTAATAGTGGCACCGTGTCAAATGCAAACAGCTCAGAGTCTGGGATTGGCATGTGGGATGGGCCGTGCCTTTTGCAGATCCCTCTGCAGTGGGCCACAGGGACTCTCTGGGGCCCTAAAGCTTTGCTTTCTGCTGGTGCCTGTGATCTGTTGCCTTTCTCAGATGGGTCCTCTGCCTTCCTGCTGTGTGGGCAAAGGTGAGATGCCCACAGAGGGGGCAGGTATTGAACTCAGGGCCTTCCCAGGAAGGGTCACATTATGGAGACCCTAGGGGCCTCTCCCTTGAGTTGGAGAGAGTGTGTGATTGGGAACTGGATCCCTGATTCCCAGGCCCAGCTCTGCCTTCTCCTAAAATGAGCACAATCAACATTCCTTCGTCGTGTCGTGGTGATGATTAAATTACATTAAAGGTAAGAGAATGAGCAGAGAGGTTCTATAACGTATCTGGGCCCACACAGCTGGGAAGTGATGGAAATAGGGTTCCAGCCCAGGTGTCTCCCTCGAGCAGAGCAGAGCTCACAGCCCAAGGCTTCCTCCTGCTGCCTTGCCATCCTCTGACCTTGGGTGAGTCCACCCTCTTCCCCGGACGGACTTGGGAGGTTATCACTGAGAGCCCCACGAGCCTGGTTCTTGGATCCATTGTGTTGGCTCTGGAATGCTCTTCTGCGAGCCGAATGCCTCGATGAAGTATTGCAGCAAGTCCCACGGGCCGCCTGGGAGCCTCACTCCTGGGCAGCTTCCCAGTTAACTGGGGTTGTATGTTTGGGCCGGTCTTGCCCTGTTACAAATGTCAGCCTCCTGGAAGAGGGAGAGGCCAGGGCTGCTGAGCAGAGGGGGCTGGCGGGGCTTTGGAGGAAGGTGGTTTCCTAAAGGGAAACAGGTTGGAAACATGTTGGCGGGGGAGTGTGTGAAAATTACTTCCTGCTGCTAAAGCACATTGTATGTGCTCAACTGAAAACTGTTATTTTTGCATGCCTCCTCCTGAGTATTGATCAGTCAGCTGCTGACAGTTAAAATGCATACCTGTGTGCATGCATCTGTGAAATAACCAGTTTCTAAATTCAGCACCTAACTTTACTGAAAAATTAGTGACTGTTTTTGGGGCACCAGGGGCTATAGTTTGAATTCCTGGTTATTTTATTGGTAATAAACCTTAATGGCTGTCTCCTTCAGATAACTTCTTTTATTACTTTATTTGATGTTTGTATTACTTTAAAAAAAAACAACAACCTTATATGGTATTTTATTGGAGGTTGCAAACTGGTGGCCTGTGGGCCACATGTAGCCCAGAGACATGTTTTGTGTGGTTCATTCCAATGCTGGCCCATAAATGGTTGAATGTCTTTATTTTTAAGTGTTAGTAAGTTGTTGTCAGTACCTAAACATTGGAATATCTCACATTTTAAAAAATTTATCTTTTCTGACTTTTGGGGGAAAATGGAAGGGTCTAGCAGCTGGGCCCGGGTTACAGCATCACAAAAAGTGGCTGGATCTGTGTAGCAGCTGCCCCGTCTAGACAGGCTCTGGCTCTTGGTCCCTGCCACACTTTGTGATCTCAAACCTGGGTCCCTCACCCTTTCCTGTAGCTGTGCTGGCCTCTGGGGACATTTGAGTTTGGGAGCCCTGCTTTATAACCTGTGTCCAGTTTGTCACTTGACAGATGAGCCAACCGAGGTTCAAAGAGCATAAGTGACAGGACAAGTTACAGATACAGTAACCTGAGGCTGGTCCTTCTGACTGTAAACCTAATGCACTTTCCAGGGGGGAAAAAGGTGGTTGCTTGGAAATGTAAAATATAAGCCTTAGGCTCTTGAACAGACTCACTTAAGTTTATATCTGGATGTTTCCTGCTCTATGTGAGACTAAGAACCATTTGCCTTGCCTCTCTGTGTCTCTAGGAGTTCTGAATCTGAGGTCTACCCTGTCTAATATAGTTTGTTCCAGCTGTGTCAGGGGTGTGTAGGTTCATTAGCAAGGACGTAAGCACAGAGTCCACTTTGTTTTCTGCCTGTGCTCCTTGGCATGTTGGGGAGCCCCAGTATGTACACTCCTGTTACAGGGGGAGTGTTAGGAGTCTGTGAAATGAGAGGGAAGATGGCTTTCCCAGCAGAAACGGCACATGCCTTTTGTGGGGGGCTGGGGGGCCCTCAAAGGCATCCGGAGGGCATTTCTAGAAAAGAGCCTGTGTGAAGGCAGTTCAGCTGAATGTAGCCACCCAGGTCTCTGAGGACAGGGCCCTTTGCCAGGGCAGGAGTGGCTGCAGCTCCATCCCCCTCCCTACTGGAACCTTCCCTTAGAGGTTCCAGGTGGCTGCTGGTACAGCAGTGGGGTGTGGGAGGACAGGGCACAGTTGGCGTGGTGGCCAGTGCTGGGCTGAGACTTCGTCACTCTTTCTGCCCTGGCACCACAGAGGTACCAATAACCTGCATTAATCATTGCACTCTTGCTGCCTTCCGTGCCTGGGGCCCATCTCATTTCTCCACTGTTATGAGTGCTCTTACTGTGGTCATTTTGCAGATGGGAAAACGGGGGCTCAAGAAGTGTTAAGTAACCTCTCGGGCCTGCAGAGCAAAGAAGTGAGTGGTGAGACTCAGACTCAGATTTCTGACTCTCAAACTTTGCTTAACTGCCTCTTAACTACCACGTTTTATTGATGCCCGTGGCAAGTCATTTGACCTCTCTTGGCCTCCATTTCCTCATCTGTAAAGTGGGGATAATACCTTCCTGGCATGTGAGCAGAGTACAAGTAAAAGGGCCTCGTCAGCTTTGAGACCTGAAACTCTTCCTGCGCCCCTCACTTTGGGCAGTTGCCAGATCTTGCCATCTGGTGTGTTCACTTTCCCACTGGGGAGGGCGGTAGGGTCTCCCTGCGGGGTCATCCCTGTGTGTCTGGGGTGTGTCTCTCCGGGCCTCCCTCCCCAGCCTGGATCCTGGCTGGGCCACTGCTCTTCCCCTCCCCTGGCAGCGGGAGATGCAGCCAAGAGCCCTGCCAGGGAACAATGGGTCATATTAAGAAGGCTGCCAGGTGCCAAGCCAGAGGTAGTAAAGGGACATTTGATTAGTTTTAACTAATTGTCAGGGTTTTGCTCTCTCTGTTTTTCCTCTGTAGCAGTTAAGGGGGCAAAAAGCCCTGGTGTGGATTTCCTCCCTCCGTGGTTTGTGTGGGCTCTCTTTGGCTTTGGGTGTGAGTTCGCCTCTTTCACCCTTTCTGACTCTCAGCCCTCTCTTTTCTCTGTGTATGTCTCTCTCTCCCTCCACCCCCACTTCCTCCCTAGGTGTCTCCCCTCTGCTGTGTGTGTCTCTCTGAGCAAATATGATGAGATATGAGACTGAGGAAGCCATCCGCCTACCACTGTGGAATCCACAATTCCGAGGGACTCTCTTTCATCTTGCCCTGTCTCCCCCAACTGCATCCCTGCCAAATGGTCAGCCATTGTTGGCTTGAACACCTCCAGTGATGGGGAACTCACTTCCTTTAGCTGAGCAGAGTCCTAGGTAATGTGCTGTGGCTCAGTGTGGCCTAAAGGATTTCTTGAGAGTCCACTACTCATCTTTGCAGGCTCCTCTCAAGTCTTTCCCTTCCCAGAAAGTCTTCTTTGACCTTCATGTTAGAACTAATCTTTGTCTCTCGGAAATGCTTATAGAATTTAATCTCTCCAGCTTCAGTAGCACGAATGTTGTAGTGCTATGTTTTGCCATTTCTCTAGGCAGAGGGAAGTTATACTGAAGGAGCTTTCCTAGCAGGACAGGTGAGAGGGCTTCCAGCTGGAGAGAAGGGGTCCCAGAGAGCTTCCATTTGGGCCTAGGCTTCCTCCTGTCTCTAGAAATTCCACCCCAAAACGTGACCAGTGTATTTTATGTATTCTTGTAGCCCAGAGAATATTTTAGGCTTTGCAGGCCATGTGATCTCTGCTGCAGCTCCCCAGCCCTGTCATTGTAGTGTGAAAGCAGCAGAGACAATATATAAATGAATGGGCATGCTCTGTGCCAGTAAAACTTTATTTGCAGAATCACGCAGCAGACTGGTTGGCAGGCCCTGGTTTGCTGACCCCCTGTTCTGGTGTTTTCCTGGTGGAGGAAATGCCTTCACTTGCTGTGTGACCTTGGGCGGGTCTTTCTCCAAGGACCACATCTCCCATGGATGAATGGACTGCTGTGGGTTGAATCTTGTCCCCCCTGAAAAGATATGTTGAAGTTCTAACGCCAGGCCTTCAGAATGTGACCATACTTGGTCATTGCCGATGTATTTGGTTAAGATGAGGACATGCTAGAGTAGCATGATCTAGTGTGACTTAATCACGTGTGACTGACTGGTGTCTTTATAAGAGGAGGGACACAGTGAAGGAAGATGGCCATGTGAAGTCTGAGGCAGAGATGGAAGCTGTGCTGTGTAAACCAGGAGGCCTGGGGCGACCAGCAGCTGGAAGAGGCAAAGGCGCATCCTCCCCCAGAGGCTTTGGAGGGAGCATGGCCTTGCCAACACCTCACTTCTGAACTTGTAGCCTCCAGAACTGTGAGACAGTAAATTTCTTTTTTTAAGCCACGTAGTTTGTGGTAATTTTTTCTGGCAGCCCTAGGAAATGAATGCATGGACCGTTTTCTCATCAGATTGTTTTATGTGTGTGCATGAGTATGTTTGTATGTTGTGTTTGTGTGGAGATGGACAAAACACTGTTGGCAAAGGCAGGGATAATTGTCTTAGTCTCTTCCAGCTACTTCAATTCCTTTTTAATTCATGGGAAAAATCCTCACTTCCTGTGGAGGATTAGCTTATTACCCTGCACATATGTATTCTTTAGCTAAAGCCATTCTCCTTGTTAAGAGATCAACCTCTTTCAATTTTTTTTTTAACACTTAGCTATTAGCCTTGAATACCAATGAGTAAACACATGTTACATTCTGCCTTTTACGTAACTGCATCGTCTCTTTGTTTTTGAGTTCCCACTACAGTGGTTTCAACAGTTGGTTTTTGTTCTGGGTCCCACCTCAGTTGATTTGGGGTGGGGGTCATTACTGTGTGATAGGTACAGAAAACAGCCCCTGCCTTCAGAGAGCTCCTAGTCTACAGGGTACACAGTCAAGTTCACAGTGATGTGGCACACAGGCAGAGCAGCCTAAGCACTGAGGGAGGGGTCAGCCAGGCGACGCCAGGAAGAAGAGGTCAGGAAGGACTTCTGAAAGGCAGTGACTTATAAGGTGGCCCTGAGGAAGGTTAGGAATTTAGCAAAGCACCCATACTGGGATTGGGGTCTCTCAGGTGGCAGAGTCACTGCACCTTTGGATGCCCTTTAGAGAGTCACTGCAGGGAATGAGGGCTGTGTCACGGGGGCTCTGATTGGGAGGCTGGGAGGCTGGTCCTCAGGACACAGGGAAGCCGGGGAAGGAGTTTGCACAGATGATGGCCTGATCCGAGGTGTGCCTCAGAAAGGTGGAAGTGGCAACGCAGGAGGCACCGGAGGCCGGGGCAGCAGGTTGGAGGCTATGGGAGTGGAGGGAGAATGAATCCATTCGTCCGTACACTGCACCCTGCTGTGGACCAGATGCCGTGCCAGGTAGTGAGGCCACCAAGCTGCGTGACTGTCAGCCCCTGAGCTTCAGACACTCATCATGGTAACTCCTCTGCAGGCTGCTTTGGCCAGACACGGTCTTAAGCACCTTACATACATTATTGTTCTTAATCTTCATAGCAATCCAATGGCAAACACGCTATAAATATCCCCATTTTATAGATGAGGGCACTCGGCACCAAGGAGATGAAATATTGCACCCCAGGTCACACAGCTGGTCACTGATGGAGCTGTGGTTGGCCTGCAGGGTCCTGAGCTTTCACCACTACCTTGGCTCCACGCGCCAGCCGAGTCACTCGGGATCCATGGGGATCTCCCTCTGGTGGCCGCAGGTACGGGGTTATATGTGAGCACACAGGATAGCCAGTTAGCCCAGATGGATGGAGGGACGGCGGTGGGAGCAGGGAAGGCTTCCAGAAGGAGGAACTCCTGACCTAAGTCTTTGAAGGCAGGGGCAGGGCTGGGGATGGGTGGGGAGCATAGGGATTGCCAGCAGAGGGGAAGCACAGTCAAAAGCCCAGAGTGGGGAAAACCATGTGGCGTGTGCAGGGTCTCCCAGGTTCAGTGTTGCTGGCCCCTAAGGAGTAGAGCCAGGAGTGGGCCTGGGAGAGGCTGGGGTGTTGGTGAGGCCAGGTCCATGGGCTGGACTCTACATGGCGGTTCCCAGAGACGTAAAGGTTGTCGGGCAGAGAAATCATGTGATCAGACTTGCTCTCTGACGAGTCTGAAGGTCTAGAGTTGAAAAAGACCTAAGAATTTTGTCAACTGCTGTCAGATGTCTGCACGTGAGGCCAGGTGGGACAGAGGAGCTCCCAGGACAGCACTTGAGGGGCCCGAGCGCTCCAAGCGCGGGATGAGACCCAGAAGGCTCAACCTGTGGTTCAGCTGGCTTTGGGGCCTGTAGTTCTATTTCATTCAACATGTCATTGATCCTGCAGATTTTGACTGAATCCTGAATGTGCCCAGGAGGACTCTCTGCTAAGCACTTGACATTCCAGGAGGAAAGGACATGGTCTCTGCTCTTGTGCACTTAAGGACCTGCTGGACCTCTAGGCACACAATTCCAGGGCAGGGTTGTGAGCAGTTGGTGGAGTGGGCACGGGGCCCTGAAGGCATGATAGAGGATGCACAGTAGCCTTTGAGCTGATCTCTGTGCTGCCCCCTCTCTCCTAGCTCCCTCCCCACCTCAACCACAGGCTTATAAGGCCACAGGTTTGCCTGGGTTTGAACCCCAGTTCTGTTCTTTACTAGCTGTGAGACTTTGGGAAAGTTATTGAATCTGTCTCCTATGTTAAAATTTTAATTTAAATCAGGATTAAATTAGTTCACATACACAAAGCACTTGCAATAGTGCCTGGCATATAAAAAGTGGTACATAGATGCTGTTATTATGTCAGATCCAGAATCCCTTAGCCTAACCCCTCTGTATGAGGCGTATTTTAGGATTCACAATTATGTTCGTCAGGGTTCTATCAGGAGAGAGAAACCACACAGTAATCTGGACATGGAACTTTGAGTATAAAGAACTATTAACTGTGACAGGAGATTGGAGTAATGAAGGATTGGCTATTACGAAGTGCAGAGAGCTCTAAATATGTTCTAAAGAATGTGGGAATAGCAGATACAGGAGCAGCCACTAGCCCTCGGGCAGAGATAGAACAGCAAGAAGCACAACCCCGACTCCCGTTAAGACAGAATTCCTAAGGAAGGTCTCCCTCCTGGGCTGAGATCTTGACTTTGTTGGGGAGGGAACAACTGTGCTTACTGAATGGCAGAGAAGTAGCTCTGGTGCCACTCCAATGAAATGTGCTGGAGAAAAAAGCTGTTTGTGGTGGGGTAAGCCGTTCTTGGTGAGGTGTCTCATGGAACACATTTAGCTACCAAACAGCCCAAGGGAGTAGGTGTTAGGGGGAAGCTGCCAGCAGCTGGATGCTGGTGGTCACTGAAGCTGGACGATGGAGAAGGTGTGCTTGCTACAGGAGCCTGGACTGGAGGAGTCATCCATGCTGCCTGCCTGGCAAATACACCAAAACCAGGATGAAAAACAAAGAAACAGAAACCCCTTCCTTCTGCAGTGTGTCTCTAGCATCTGCTGATCACTGTTAATATCCTGTTATCTGGCAAGGGAAAAATGTTTAAAGGGCCCAGATCCATTTTCGCACAGCTGTCAAAGAAGGTGAATTTGAAGTTGAGAGGCAATAAGTTGTCGAGTGGCATAAGAATCTTTCTGAATTAGGAAAGTTAATACAGTGCACACACTGCATTATGTAATAGCCCCAGCAGGGTCTATGGTTGCCCCCTATAATCATAACACATTTTTTTCCCTGTGGCAAAAATGTGAGAATATTCACACTAAGTGAATAAATAAAGACTATAAGTAGCCTCACGTCTGTTCAGGTCAGGTTTTGTCATTAAACGAGTTCCAAAAAAAGCTTTTGGATTCTGAAATCAAGGCTAAGGGATTGTTGACCCATATTATTTTCACTACCTTTCTCCAAGCAGCAGCCAGAGTGGTCTTCTGGAAATATGAATTGTGCCACTGGCTCTCCTGGGGACCCATCAGTAGCTTCCTGTTGTTCTGAGATACAGACTAAACTCCACTCCAGGTCCCTCCCCACATTACCTTCCCCCTCTGCCCTCCATTCTACTGACCTTCAACAAGCCGTGCATTCTCCTGCACAGAGTCTTTCTCATCGCATGGGCGTTCTGCCAGTTACCCTACCACACACACACCCCCATGCCTGCATGCGTGCAAATGGCTTGGTTAATGCTGCCCCACCCTTTAGATCTCAGCTCAGGTGTCCCAACCTCAGGGGAGCTTTCTGATCCAACACCCTCAGCACCAAACGCACACCCGCCAACCCTCACGCCAGTCGAGGCTTTTTGTTTTTTTTTGCAGTACACGGGCCTCTCACGGTTGTGGCCTCTCCCGTTGTGGAGCACAGGCTCCAGACGTGCAGGCTCAGCGGCCAGGGCCTAGCCGCTCCACGGCATGTGGGATCTTCCCGGACCGGGGCACGAACCCGTGTCCCCTGCATCGGCAGGCGGACTCTCAACCACTGCGCCAACAGGGAAGCCCGAAGTTTTTTACTTTAAAGCACATGTATTAGTTTGTGATTACACAGACTTACTGTTAGTGTGATTATTTGATTAGTATGTCTCCCTACTGAACTATTCTATAAGCGCCATGAGGACAGTGGCTCTGTCTGTTTTCCCCTTCATTATTTTATCCCCTGTGCTTTACCCAGTGCCTGGCATATGACATATTTGATCAGTGACAAAATGAATGAACAATCTTGGATTGGATCCTGAACCAGAAAAAAAATTAGCATGAAGGACATTACATCAGATCAATTGGCAAAATTTGGATATTGACTGTAGATTAGATAATAGTGTTATTTCAGTGTTAAATTTCCTGATTTTTATGTCCTTAGTCACAGGAAATACACACCAAAGAATTTAGGACTCGAGGATTATTATGTCTTCAACTTTGTCTCAAATGTTTCAGAAAAAAATTATAGATACAGATAGATGGCAGAGAGGGGGAAAGAAAGATAACAGGAAGGTGGAAAATGGTGACAGCAAACATGGTTGAAAGATTCATTGTGTTTTCTTGCATCCTCTCTGTAAGTTTTGAAATTATTTCACAACAAAACATTTTTTAAAGTTTGGTGAATACAGTGGACAGATCATCCAAAATGAAAATAAATAAGGAAACACAACCTTTAAATGTTACATTAAACAAGATGGAATTAATTGATATTTATAGGATATTCCATGCAAAAACAGCAGATTACACTTTCTTCTCAAGTGCTCATGGAACATACTCCAGGATAGACCATACCTTGCGTCACAAATCAAGCCTTGGTAAATTTAAGAAAATTGAAATCACATCAAGTATCTTTTCCGACCACAATGCTGAGACTAGATATCAATTACAGGAAAAAATCTCTAAAAAACACAAACACATGGAGGCTAAACAATACACTACTAAATAACCAAGAGATCACTGAAGAAATCAAAGAGGAAGTCAGAAAATACCTAGAAGCAAATGACAATGAAAACACGACAACCCAAAACCTATGGGATGCATCAAAAGCAGTTCTGGGGGCTTCCCTGGTGGTGCAGTGGTTGAGAATCTGCCTGCCGATGCAGGGGACACGGGTTCGTGTCCCGGTCTGGGAAGATCCCACATGCCGCGGAGCGGCTGGGCCCGTGAGCCTTGGCCGCTGAGCCATCGTGTCTGGAGCCTGTGCTCCGCAACGGGAGAGGCCACAACAGTGAGAGGCCCGCGTACCGCAAAAAAAAAAATAAATAAATAAATAAAAGGGAGAAGACTCAAATCAACAGAATTAGAAATGGAAAAAGAAAAGTAACAACTGACACTGCAGAAGTACAAAGGATCATGAGAGATTACTGCAAGCAACTATATGCCAATAAAATGGACAGCCTGGAAGAAATGGACAAATCCTTAGAAAAGCACAACCTTTCAAGACTGAACCAAGAAGAAATAAAAAATATAAACAGACGAATCACAAGCACTGAAATTGAAACAGTGAATAAAAAACTTCCAATAAACAAAAGTCCAGGACCAGATGGCTTCACAGGCGAAGTCTGTCAAACATTTAGAGAAGAGCTAACTCCTATCCTCCTCAAACTCTTCCAAAATATAGCAGAGGGAGGAACACTCCCAGACTCATTCTACGTGGCCATCATCACCCTGATACCAAAACCAGACAAAGATGCCACAAAAAAAGAAAACTATAGGCCAATATCACTGATGAACATAGATGCAAAAATCCTCAACAAAATACTAGCAAACAGAATTCAACAGCACATTAAAAGGATCATACATCATAATCAAGTGGGGTTTATCCCAGGAATACAAGGATTCTTCAGTATACGCAAATCAGTCAGTGTGATACACCATATTAACAAATTGAAGGAGAAAAACCATATGATCATCTCAATAGATGCAGAAAAAGCTTTTGACAAAATTCAACACCCATTTATGATAAAAACCCTCCAGAAAGTAGGCATAGAGGGAACTTACCTCAATGTAATAAAGGCCATATTTGACAAACCCATAGCCAACATTGTCCTCAGTGGTGAAAAACTGAAACCATTTCCACTAAGATCAGGAATGAGACAAGGTTGCCCACTCTCACCACTATTATTGAACATAGTTTTGGAAGTTTTAGCTACAGCAATCAGAGAAGAAAAAGAAATAAAGGAATCCAAATTGGAAAAGAAGTAAAACTGTCACTGTTTGCAGATGACATGATACTATACATAGAGAATCCTAAACATGCCACCAGAAAACTACTAGAGCTAATCAATGAATTTGGTAAAGTAGCAGGATAAAAAATGCACAGAAATCTCTTACATTCCTATACACTAAAGATGAAAAATCTGAATGAGAAATTAGAGAAACACTCCCGTTTACCTTTGCAACAAAAAGTATAAAATACCTAGGAATAAATCTACCTAAGGAGACAAAAGACCTGTATGCAGAAAACTATAAGACACTGATGAAAGAAATTAAAGATGATATAAACAGATGGAGAGATATACCATGTTCTTGGATTGGAAGAATCAACATTGTGAAAATGACTATGCTACCCAAAGCAATCTACAGATTCAGTGCAATCCCTATCAAACTACCAATGGCATTTTTCACAGAACTAGAACAAAAAATGTCACAACTTGTGTGGAAACACAAACGACCCTGAATAGCCAAAGCAATCTTGAGAAAGAAAAATGGAGCTGGAGGAATCAGGCTCCCAGACTTCAAACTATACTACAAAGCTACAGTAATCAAGACAGTATGGTACTGGCACAAAAACAGAAATATAGATCAATGGAACACGATCGAAAGCCCAGAGATAAACCCACGCACATATGGTCACCTTATTTTTGATAAAGGAGGCAAAAATATACAGTGGAGAAAAGACAGCCTCTTCAATAAGTGGTGGTGAGAAAACTGGACAGTTACATATAAAAGAATGAAATTAGAACACTCCCTAACACCATACATAAAAATAAACTCAAAATGGATTAAAGACCTAAATGTAAGGCCAGACACTGTAAAACTCTTAGAGGAAAACATAGGCAGAACACTCTATGACATAAATCACAGCAAGATCCTTTTTGACCCACCTTCTAGAGTAAGGGAAATAAAAACAAAAATAAACAGATGGGACCTAATAAAACTTAAAAGTTTTTGCACAGCAAAGGAAACCATAAACAAGACAAAAAGACAACCCTCAGAATGGGAGAAAATATTTGCAAATGAAGCAACTATTTACAAGCAGCTCATGCAGCTCAATATCAAAAAAAACAAACAGCCTAATCCAGAAATGGGCAGAAAACCTAAATAGACATGTCTCCAGAGAAGATATACAGATTGCCAACAAACACATGAAAGGATGCTGAACATCACTACTCATTAGAGAAATGCAAATCAAAACTACAGTGAGGTATCACCTCAAACCATTCAGAATGGGCATCATCAGAAGATCTACAAACAAAAATATGCTTCGGTGCTTTGTGACCACCTGGAGGGGTGGGACAGAGAGGGTGGGAGGGAGGGAGACGCAAGCTGGAAGAGATATGGGAACATATGTATATATATAACTGATTCATTTTGTTGTGAAGCAGAAACTAATACACCATTGTAAAGCAATTATACTCCAATAAAGATGTTAAAAAAAAAATGCTGGAGAAGATGTGAAGAAAAGAGAACCCTCTTGCACTGTTGGTGGGAATTTACATCAGTACAGCCACTATAGAGAACAGTATGGAGGTTCTTTAAAAAACTAAAAATAGAACTACCATACGACCCAGCAATCCCACTCCTGGGCATATACCCTGAGAAAACCATAATTCAAAAAGAGTCATGTATCACAATGTTCATTGCAGCTCTATTTACAATAGCCAGGACAATGGAAGCAACCTAAGTGTCCATCAACGGATGAATGGATAAAGAAGATGTGGCACATAAATACAATGGAATATTACTCAGCCATAAAAAGAAACGAAATTGAGTTATTTGTAATGAGGTGGATGGACCTAGAGTCTGTCATACAGAGTGAAGTAAGTCAGGAAGAGAAATACAAATATCGTATGCTAACACATATATATGGAATCTTAAAAAAAAAAAAAAGTTCTGAAAAACGTAGGGGCAGGACAGGAATAAAGACGCAGATGTATAGAATGGACTTGAGGACATGGGGAGAGGGAAGGTGAAGCTGGGACGAAGTGAGAGAGTGGCATGGATACATATACACTACCAAATGTAAAATAGCTAGCTAATGGGAAGCAGCTGCATAGCACAGGGAGATCAGCTCGGTGCTTTGTGACCACCTAGAGGGGTGGGATAGGGAGGATGGCAGGGAGAGGGAGGGGATATGGGGATATATGTATATGTATAGCTGATTCACTTTGTGATACAGCAGAAACTAACACACCATTGTAAAGCAATTATACTCCAATGAAGAAATTAAAAAAAAATTGGTGAATAGAAATAAAAGGGGAGAGGGATGCTAGGAGGGGGACACGTACCCCCCCCCCACCATCCCCCAGATGGGAAGGCAAGAGGGCAGGAAGAGGGGCTTGATCCCTTTGGGGGAACTTTGAGAAGGGCTTTGTAGCTGGAATGTGCCCTGGGGCTCGGGAAGGACCAGGCAGGGATGGAGCTGGAGCCCTCATCTGGTCAGCCTGAGGGACTGAAGTGCTCAGCTGGTCAGCCAGCCTTACCTTGAGTCATCCACACCTACCCCCTCTACTTCCTTGTGATTACTGAGCAAAAACCTGCCTACCTGGGTCTCCTATCTGATTTCTCTTTGAGTTTAATAATAGTGAAGCTCTCATCCAAGTATGAGGATTACTCCATCTACCCTAAAACTGTGACTTCCCCGTTGTCTGCTTGCTGTTAAACTCACCATGTGGTTCCTGTTTTGGTTTTATATTACCATATAACAAATTATCCCAAAGTGTGGTGGCTTAACACAATATTGATTACCAAACAGCTTCTGTGGGTCAGGAATTTGGGCTTAGCTGGGTGGCTCTGGCTCACGGTCAGTCTCTCACGAGATTGCAATCAAGGTGATGGCTGCAGTCCCCTGAAATCTTGACTGGGCCTGAGGAGTCTGCTGCTAAGGTGGCTCACTCACCTGGCTGTTGGTGGGAGGCCTCAGTTCCTCAACTCCTGGACCTCTCCATAGGGAAGCTTGGGTGTCCTTATTGCATGGCAGCGAGCTTCCCCCAGAGCAGGTGATCTGAGAGAGAGAGCAAGCAGGAAGCCATACTTCTCTGACCTAGTCTCTGAAGTCGCACGTTGTCACTGACACTTTATTCTCTTAGTTAGAAGCGAGTCACTAAGTTCGGCCTACACGCAAAGAGAGAAGAATTAGACCCCACCTTTTGAAGGAAACCATCATACAGTTCCTGAAGGCCCTACTGTGTGCTTGGCACTGTAGGTGGTTGAAGGGATCCAAGGCATGGATCAACGTCTGTCCTCTAGAAGTTTACATCTGTTTAGGGAAGTAAGACGTGCTCTGAAACTGGTCATAAGAACCAAACTATCCACGGCAAACCAAACCAGAATGGATAGCAAAGGAGAGCTCTTTGGAGCAGGTGACACCTGGGCTGGGCCTTCACGGGTAGTAACTCCCTAGGTTTTTGACCATGATTGTTGGCACCATTGTACGTGATAATGAATACTGATGGTAGCATTTGGTGCTTTCCCCGTGACAGGCACTGTGCCAAGCAGGACTGCCTTATAGCACATCTCCATTTGTGAACAGCATTCCATAGAATTGTGAAACGAAGCAGTCCTGATGCCAGGCACTTCATTTATGTTACTTCGTTTATTGCTTTGAACTGCCTTATGCTGTCACTGTTATAACCCCCATTTTACAGATGACAAGGATATGGTTTAGAGAAATTAAGTAACTTATGCAAGATCACACAGCTGGTAAGCGGCAGTGGGTTAAGACCACAGGTCCTGTAGGTTTATTTTTCATTTATTTTATTTACTTATTTTTGGCTGCGTTGGGTCTGTGTTGCTGCGCGCAGGCTTTCTCTAGTTGCGGTGAGCTGGGGCTACTCTTCGTTGCAGTGTGCGGGCTTCTCGTTGTGGTGGCTTCTTTTGTTGCAGAGCACGGGCTCTAGGCGCATGGGCTTCAGTAGTTGTGGCACATGGGCTCAGTAGTTGTAGCTCGCAGGCGCTAGAGCACAGGCTCAGTAGTTGTGGCACATGAGCTTAGTTGATCTGCGGCATGTGGTATCTTCCAGGACCAGGGCTCGAACCCGTGTCCCCTGCATTGGCAGGCGGATTCTTAACCACTGCGCCACCAGGGAAGCCTGGCCCTGTAGGTTTAAATGCCAACTCCCCTACTTTAAACTTTCAGAGCCTCAAGCAAGCGACTTTAACCTTTCTGTGTCTCAGTCACCTCATCAGTAAAATGCATATACAACTATTTAATGTTCTCCACGCAGGGCCTGGCATGGGGTAAATAAGCATTAGCTACCACTGCTGTCATTATCAGCTTGGAGTCAAACACACAGCTACGCTGTCCTCAAGTTCTTCCTATTAGTTTGTTATAAAGGGTTGAGATGAGAGACGCAAGTGGTGACTACAGCCACCCACCCTTCATGTGCAGAGATCACGAATTTGAATGGAAAAACAACTTGTCCAGGCTGAACATAACACCAGGGCTTAAGTGACTGATTCTGCCATTTCCAGTTTCTGCTTTATTTCCGTGAGAGAGTGAATGCTTCGAGAGGGATACATGCCTGTTCCCTCCTCTATGTAGGAGGAGGGCCAGGTAGTGGCCAAGCTGGGTTTTAGGAAGCTGAACTTGAGTTGGTGACTTTCTTTGGAAGTGCTTTCCCTGTTGGGAAGCAGTGAGCACCGTATTGGATATAGGTCAGCATATAAGTCTGTGCTGTGTGTGCTTGAGCCAATTATTAAACCTTTCTGGGCTCCAAGGGCCTCTCTTACTGGAAGGGCTTGGCAACCCCTCCTCTCCAGGGTTCTCCATCAGCAAGAAGATGGAGGGGTGTTTTGAAACCCATAAAACTCAGGTGCTAGGCTTTGGGACTCTTCATTCTTTTCCAGCCGTTTGAGGACTTGCGGCTGCTTTAAGCGCTTGGAATCCAGAAAGGCTGTTTGATGGGAGTTGCTCCCCACCCCCGCCCCCCAGCCACGCACACCCTCTTTGCTGAAACATTCTAGAGAAAAATCAGTTTCAGTCTTAATTCTGAGGATCAAAACAGCCTCCAAACAAAATCAAGAACCAGGTGGTTCTCTTTTTGAAAGTTCAAACCCGATACCCAACCTAGGGGACTTATCTTTTAGAATTAATCTTTTTTCTTCTTTAACGAATTGGCATTTGTCTTCTGTGCCTGTTCGTTATGGAATTTATCCAAATGCTCCATTCACTGTGACTCAGAAGCAGTGCGAACTCACACCGCCACCCCCTGCCCCCCGCCCCTGTGAGAAGAGCAGAACCTACTTTGAAAAAAAAGTCTTCCTCCTTTCATTTTCTCACTTTAGACTAAAACGCTTCCTTTTTTGTAACCTTAAAAAAAGGGACTAATTTTCTCTTTTTAAAATTCGGATGTGCGTGCACCAATTTTTAGAAAGATTATTGCACATCTCAATATATTCATTACCTGCCGAGGTTCTGAGTGAGTCTCCTCTGAATCATCTGGTGGCACAAAGTGATGGGAGGGGCGTCAGACAGTTACCTGTACTGGAGGCTCCTTCTCAGTGTCTCTCCTCCATTTTCTCCCTGTTAAACTGTACCAACCATGAGACGCAAAGAGGAGAGGCTGAGGGAAGAGGAGGAGGAATGTCAGCGAGGGGCTGTCAGGGTTCTGCTCTCCTGCTGTCTGACCCCAGAGCAATTACTTAAACTCACAGCCCCGTCCCACCTCTAAAATGGGGATAATGACAGCATTCGCTGTGTCTCAGGACCGTGGCCATGATTACCTGGGAAAATACATGTGGGAAAAATGTGTGGTAAATGCCATTATGCTGTAGTAGTTGGTAGAGTTAGGGTTGTGTAGACATATAACTCATGTGCTTAAAAAAAAATTTTTTTAAGGGTTGCTTTTATTTTTAGAAACAGAGTTTGAGTTGGAAAGGAACCTTAGGAATCATTTAGTACGACGTCTCACCCCAGGGAGGGGTCCTCTCTGCAGCAGCCTTCAAAGGTAGTCGTCTAGTCTTGGCTTGAATAGCTCCAGGGATGTGGAGGTCACAACGTCTCCCTTTTCTTCTTTCTCTTCATCATCCCAGCCCTTTCGTTCTTCTAGATACAGGATATACCAGTGATTTTTCTTTTCCCTAAAATAGACAGCAAAAGAATAATGTCACGGTTGAAAATGAATGAGCGTGCCGTGGCGTGCATTATGCAGATCTGCTATCTGTACACACGGCTGCTGGAGGTATAGTAACCACTCTCCGGAGTATTTGAATTGCTTGTTCGGGGCGTCGGGGGGGATCTGGAATTCTTTTTACCAGAGGCTACTGAGTTACCAGGACTAAGGTTGTGGCCTTGAAGCAGAGGGAAGACCGAGTAGGGCCCTGTGTGCTCTGTGCTCTGAATCCCTTTCTCTTTTTCAGCTGGTGGTTTTTCTGACTCTAGGTAGATACAGATTTACCTGAGAAATCCAGTCTGTGGCAGTAATCATTACCTTCTCTCCTTCCCCTCTTCACTTTCCCCTCTGAAATGGGAAAGCGGGGAGCACTTGGTGTAAAGCCCCTTTGCTTCAGGCCTCCTTCTGCCACTGGGGTTCTCATACATTTCAGTTTAGGATGTAATGGTGAGGAGGCAAGGGCCAGAGCTGGGAGGATCTCAGATATCATCCCAGCCAGCACTTCACAAACTGTGCAAGTCCAAGTGGGTGCTTCGGATTCTGTAAACATTGTTTCAAATTGTGTTAATTCTTTTTAAAGCTGTAATAATAAGGGAAAAAAAATTAAAACCACTCATCTGTGTTTTTTTTTTTTTTTGGCTGTGTTGGGTCTTCGTTGCTGTGCGTGGGCTTTCTCTAGTTGTGGCGAGCGGGGGCTACTCTTTGTTGTTGTGGTGCATGGGCTTCTCATTGCGGTGGCTTCTCTTGTGGAGCGTGGGCTCTAGGCACGCGGGCTTCAGTAGTTGTGGCATGTGGGCTCAGTAGTTGTGGCTTGAGGGCTCTAGAGTGCAGGCTCAGTAGTTCTGGCGCATAGGCTTAGTTGCTCCGCGGCATGTGGATCTTCCCAGACCAGGGCTCGAACCCACGTCCCCTGCATTGGCAGGCGGATTCTTAACCACTGCGCCACCAGGGAAGTCTCTCATCTGTGTTTTATACTACATTTTTACATGTCGAAGATTACCAGCTTATTCTTCCACATCTGTTTGATTGAAGAGAATCCTGATGTTATAGGGCAGGTTGCATTAAAAAAAAAATGCATCTACTGTCCATTACATCAGAAAAGTTTTCTCAACATTGGGCAACCAAAGCAAAATAGAGAAACGGTACTTTGAGGCAGGTGTAAGCTGCAAGCTGTTGTCTCTAACTCCTGAGGTCAGATTATTTATATTGATCAAAACAACCTCATTTGTCCTCATTGGTTAACTTCACAGTAAGGAAGTGTTATTAATTTGAAAGTTTTAAATTTATGATAATAAAATGTAACTTCCTAGGCTTAGTAATGAAAGATGTTACTCATTGAAAATCTACCATCCTTTCAAAGAACATAGAACTGGCATCCCTCAGTGTAGTTTGGGATGTCCATCATCACTTGCTTATTAAATTATGTCCCAGGTAGGTTGGATAACATGATATTTGTATTAGAAGGCCTGCCTATTGGCAGCTACATTCATATTTTCATGTTCATGTCCAGGCAACTGCTTTTTACTTCTGAGTAGACCCTGGCAGATTTTCCCCTTCTAAATTTTGTTGACATCTGAAAGAGAAAAATTCCCCTCTCCTGTCCTCATGCATGAGAAATTCTTTCCTCTGCCCAGCACCAGGTGGTCATGCTTTAATTATAAGGGCAAAACCTTTTACCTCTTATCTAGTTTCTTTCCCATGTACTCAGAGGCCTGTTGGGCAGTTTGCCCATAAAAGTCACTCCAGCAGCCATGGAGCACTTAGGATGATAAATAGATCACCCCTAGGCCTCCTGGAGGCTGAGCAACCCCAATTTCCTACCTCTTCCTCCTTTCACTGGGTCGCTTTTCCACCCTTTTGGTCTGTCTGGCAGACCTCCCTGCCCCCACTCCTCTCCTTCCCAACCTTTGTGAACTACAGTGGCCCAGCCTCAAGTCCTGTTCTCCATCCCAGTGATGCTAATGGAGCCCAAGACTTGTATGTTCTGTGACCCCTGTGGAAAATGAGGTTATCACCCCACACTTCCTGCTCACAGGGTGTGTGTCAGGGGCAGGGGGGCAGTGGTGGTAGGGGGCACTGAGGGCTGAGGGGATTGGAGGTTCTGCTGCCTCTTCTCCGTGGAGCTGGTATCTGTAATCTTTAACCCTTCAGCACCCTAGTCCTGTCTGCTGGCATATCTGTTCCCTCTCTTTCTTATCCCAAGAAAACAGGTAGAAGAGAAAGGAGATGGAGAGAGTTCCAGCTTGCCTTCTAAATGAAATGAAATCAGTGAAAGTTACCCCACATACAGAGTCAGCGCATTCCCCCGCCCCGTCATCAAAACAAACCTGGTTAGGGGACCTCTCCCTCAGATATCACCCCCTCCTCAAGCGGAACACAGGCTCAGCAGTCACAAAAGCCTGGATTTGTATCTTGGCTGTCATTTTTTATAGTTGTGTGGAACCGCAAGGAAGATGCTTGACCTTTTTGAGCCTCAATTTTCCCGCCTGTAAAATGGAGATAATAGTTACCAACGTCATAGACTCACGCTAAAGATTCATTGTGAGACTATATAAACAGGGCTGTGCCTGGCACTTTGTAAGGGCTCAGAAATAGCTATTAAGTTTTTGGCGATAGTTGACGTTTGGAGCCTGTTTTCCTTTCTACAAATAAACTGTACAGTGTTAATTTACCTGTCTTGCCCTGGATAGAAATGTTGGGGTGAGGGTAGAAGAAAGGGAAGCATTCCATGGGATTTGTCCCCTTTACTCCTCCTGCCAACTCCCTTTTCCCCGGCCCCTCCCGTTTGACCAGGAGCAGGACTGTCCCAGTCCCAAGAGCAGAGAAGGGCCAGGGCTGCACATTTAGTCTTCTTGGAGCGGGCGTTTTGCAGCCAGCGATGCCATTTCTTAACGTGCTCTCGGCATCTTCTCCCTCCCCACCTTGTAGGTCCCTCTTTCATTTCAAAAGCCCTCCCACTTCAAGATAAAACACTTCCACCCTGGGCAAATCGTTTTCATTGAATTCTCCAGTTCGCTGTCTCCAGTGCTGAAGAGAGATATTTTAATTAATTACAGTCCCCGTGGGCTCAAGGATCCATAGAAGTAAAGAGCTGTGGGATGAATTTCTAGCCTCTGCTCTGTTTCCAGCTCCCTCTGTGACCTTGCACTAGTCGCTCAAAGCCCTCCAGGCCTCAGTTTACTCCTCTGTAAAATGGGAGTACCTGTTTTTTTCCTGGAGTGCCGGGAGCCTCCAAAAAGGTAGGGTGATCAAAAGTATTATAAACTGTAGAGTGCTGGGCACAAGTAAATTATTATTGGGATATTTATTCGAATCAGGGATGTTTCTCTTCTGAGCCATTTCTGGAACCTTCTTGCTTTTGCTTCTTTGATGAGACCAGCTGGTAGGTTCCATCTCTCTTTCTGAGCCTGAGAGAAGCAAGCAGCCCAGACAGAATTAGGCAGGTGGATGTGTAGAGAGGGTCCTGCTCTCCCAGCCCTAAGTTTCTCCAACAAGGAAGAGTGATCATACTAGTGGGACCTGGGATAAGAAGCCAAAGCCTGGGATTTTTCCAAAGAGTCCTGGCCCCCGACTGTTCTGACATTCACTTCTCTGGCCACCTCTGGCACTGAGCCTTTATAACCATGAACAGAAGCCTTATTTATTCCAGCCTCTTCTTCCTTCTTCCTGCAGTGTATTCTACACACAGCAGCCAGGGTGATCTTTCTGATGATGTACAAGTCTGGTCATGTTCCTACCCTGCTCAGAGCCCTCCCACGGCTTCCCACAGCCTTTAGGACAAAATCTCGAGTTCTTGGTGTGGTGGCCCAGGCTCCGCGTGACCTGGCCCTGTCAGCTTCTCCAGTCACCATCTCCTGCTCCCCCTCCAACTCCCTTGGGTCCGGCGTAGCCCACCCACTGTCCCCAGACACACATTCTCCACCTGGTCCACAGGCCTTGGACCTGCTGCCCAGTGGGAATTCCCCTGGCCTGGTCCCCCACATGCTTCGGGTCTCTGCTGAGATGTCTCCTCCCCCAGCAAGCCTTCCCTGACCACCCTGCCTTCCCTCAGTCTGGGTGGGTTCCCCTGGCACCCTGTGCTTGGGGAAGTCATGGCCTCATCCGTATCCCAGGACAGTTCCTTTCCTTGGCAGTTTCCTCTCACCTTGCCTACCCCCTACCAGTGCATGAGTTCCTTGAGAGCTGTGCCTGTATGACTGGTGGACTGTCATAACCCAGGGACCCTAGCATGCCTCCTGCCACAGAGTGCGTACCAAATAACAGAGTGAAGAGTGGACTTAGAATGTGACCACTGGCTGAGAAACCTGGGGTACGCCATCACCTGGGCACTTCTCAGGTGCCAGCTTCCTGACCCCACCCCAGCACGGATGCAGGTTCCTGTGGGTGTGCCAGGAATCTGCGTGTTTAACAAAAAGCACACACGCAGGTGGTTCTGATGCAGATTTGAGGTCCTCTCAGCGATCTGGTCCAAGCCTTGCATTTTACAAGACAGGAAAGTGAGGTCCCGAGATAGATAGTAAGTGACTTCTTTTCTCTCTCTCTCTCCCTTTCACACACACATTTTTGTGAGATAAAGTAAGGGTCCAACACTTTTTTCACTCCCAAAATGTTGATCTTCAAGAAAGCCATGGGAAGCACAGAAGAGAGAATTTTGTCTTTTGTCCCTGTTCTAACCTTAGATCTGAACTAGGAAACCTTGGCATGTTTTTATTTCCTTTCCATAAAAAGTACCTACCTCAGAATATGGGCTACTTATTTTTAAAATTCAAAACAGTTACTTTCAGTCCGAGATGTATGTAATTTTTTAAAACGTAGGAAATCCTTGATGTTTCATTTTTCCATTTCAGAGATGATTTGTAGAGAGTATGAATTATCCTGCCTGGTGCCACGAGTTCTATTTTTATCCATATGGAGATGCTGCGAGTAAACTGAGAGGACATATTTACTGTTGCTTATAGTACCCAGTGAGGCTGCCTCTCTTTAAAGCTCGCTAGAGAGAAGCCATGTAGCAACATGTGTTTGTAATTCATTCCATCAGCTCATTAGGACAAAATGGGGAGGAAGGCTCCGCCAGCTCCACATGGGACAGATAAAGTGGAGCGTGTTCAGAGGAAAGCCCTGGGGATGCCAGGGAGTGAGGAAGGACTAAAGAAACTGGATGTTCAGGTTTTCATAGAAGAACCAGAAGCTGCAAATGCCTGAAGTGCTGGGATGGCAGGGAGAGGGCATGAAAGGCAAGGAGAACCTGGACCTGAGGGTGGGAAAGGCCTTCCACTGGAGGACAGGGAAGAACTTTCCAGCAGTGGAATCCTGCCAGTGAGTGTCCTCAAAGGTAATGAGTTTTCTCATCAAGAGAAATGTTCCAGGCTGGGGCCGTCTTATGGGCCTGTCACAGGATATCTTGGGTGAGGGCTGGTCCGGACTAGATGAAGTGCAAGTCCCCTTCTCGATGACTGGAGAGCAGACCCAAAGGCACCCAGGCCACCCAGGGAGCTCTGTGAGGGAAGGGTTCTTTGATGGAGGCTGCCGGCAAGTGAGATGGTTGTTCATTCCTCAGCTCCAGCTGATGGCTTGGGAATGTGGCGCCTGTTCTTCGGGTTTTTCAAGAAAAGACAGACTTCTGGATTCTTTTTAGGTGGACTTTGCGTTTTAAACAGTGCACGAGCCAAATAAAGCCATCTGTGCCTGCTGGGTCTCGGCTGTGGTCTGCCAGTTTGACCCCTCAGTTCCAGGATTCTCAGGGTTATGTGCGCTTCAGTCTTTGGGGGGCAGATGGGTGTGAACTGAGTGGGGGGTGGGGTGGGGTAAGGATTATCTCTGCTTCCAGCAGATGGGGAAACAGGACACCTGGAGGTTCAGGGGCTTCCAGAGAGACCCAGTGCAGGGTAATAACAGTGGAGGGCTAGAACTGGGCGAAGCAGGGTGAATGGGCATGGTCACGAGTGCAGTTTCCTGACTTGCCTATTCTACTGACATTTCACTTTTAAGCTTTTCTCTTAAAATAATGTTCTATGAAGAGAGCAATAGGAAGGCAAATACTTCCTGGGGGTAGGGCTGGAGCAGGGAATCCAGCCTCCCAGGGCCACTTTCCTTCCTGGTCCTGCACCCTCCAGAGGCACCACCTGCTTCACAGCGACTATGAATGGCGCCCCCTGGGGTTGTGCTGTGCTCAGTCTGCACATTTGTGCGTGGAGCCGCTTGAAAACTCAACCTCTCCTGTCCCCCAAGGATCTGTGTCTTTAGGCCTCCAGCCATGCCTGAAATCTCCATTATAATTCTGCTTTTGGGTGAAGGCATCAGGGCACTCAGAAGTCTCTTCTGAAACGCATGCAGGAAAAGAAGAAAGCCCACAGGAATGCAGCCTGACATCTGTCTCAGGCTCAGAAGTATTGGACTGCCAGGGACTTGGGCACTGAATAAATTAGCTTTGCCGCGAAGCCAGCCTCAAAGAGCCAGTCATATCCAAACCACATTTATGGCGCTCCCCACTGCAATTCGAGGCCTGTCTGCCTCGCTTCCTGCCTCTATTTTATGCTGAGACGGCACTTTCAGGAGCAGCTTTCAGACCAGCTTGAGGCTTTGCTCCCTTCATCCGTGAATGGCTCACTTGCCTTATTTTGTTGTTGTTGTCGTTAAGTTTTTTTTTTTAAGTATCAGTACTTTTTTTTCATACAGCTTTGTTGAGGTATATTTGAAGTATAGTAAACTGCACACTTTCAAAGTGTGTAACTTGATCAGTTTTAACATATATATAAACCTGTGAAACGATCATCACAGTCATAATAAACATTTCTATCATCCCCGAAAATGTTCTTTGTGCCTCTTTGTAACCTATCTCTCCCTCTTATCTCCACACAATCACTGACCTGCTTTCTGTTTCTCTAGATGAGCTTGCATTTTCTGGAAATTTATATAGAAGGACTACACAGTTTGTGTTCCTTTTTGCCTGCTTTTTTTTTTTTTTTTTTTTTTTTTTTAACCTTATGGAACCTTATGGGGATTCTCTTGTATGTTATTTGTTGCTTTTTCCTTGCTGTTTTTAATATTTTTTTCTTTGAATTTACTTTTTGATAGTCTGATTAATATGTGTCTCAGCATGTTTCTCCTTTGGTTTATCCTGTATGGGACTCTCTGTGCTTCCTGGACTTGATTGACTACTTCCTTTCCCATGTTAGGGAAGTTTTCGACTATAATCTCTTCAAATATTTTCCAAGACCCTCTCTCTTTCTCTTCTTTTCCTGGGACCCCTATAATTCGAATGTTGGTGCGTTTAATTTGTCCCAAAGGTCTCTGAAACTGTCCTCAATTCTTTTCTTTCCTTTTTCTTTATTCTGCTCCTCAGCAGTTATTTCCACCATTCTATCTTCCAGCTCACTTATTCATTCTTCTGCCTCAGTTATTGCGCTATTGATTCCTTCCAGAGTATTTTTCATTTCGGTTATTGTGTTGTTCATCTCTGTTTGTTTGTTCTTTAGTTCTTCTAGGTCTTTGTTGAACATTTCTTGTATTTCCTCAATTCGTGCCTCCATTCTGTTCTTTTTTCCTTTTTTTTTTTTTTTTTTTTTTTTTTACTAAGTATGATGATACCGAGATTCATCCCATTCACCTGTTGAGAGACATTTGAGGTGTTTCTAGCTTTTGGCTGTTACAAATCTAACTCTTTTGAACATTTGTGCGCTAGTCTGTGTGGATATATATTTTTGTTTTCTTGAGAAAATACCTACAAAACAATAGAATGGCTGGGTGGTATGGTAGGTGTGTGTTTAATTTGTTAAAAAACTACCAAATTGTTTTCCAAAGTACTTGTCCCATTTTGCATTCCCACCATCACTGTATGACAGAGTTCTTGTTGCTCAGCATCCTTGATGGCACTTGGAATTGGAATGGTCAGTCTTCAATTTTAGCTGTCCTTATGGGTGTGAAGAAATGAAATTTGCATTTCTCACATGTAATTTACATGCTCTCGTGAAGAGCATCTCTTCATGTGTTTATTGGCCATTTTGTATCTTTTGTGAAATGTCTATTAAAATCTTTTGTCGATTTTTAATTGGGTTGTCCTATTGAGTTTTAAGAGTTTTTTTTTGTATACATTCTGTAATACAAGTCTCTTGTCTGATGTATGTTTTGTGAATATATTCTCCCAGCCCATGCCTGTGCCTTTTTGATTTCCTAAAAAGGTGTCAGTATCATCTAGTAAAATCTGGAGCATATGGGGTTTCCAGGGATAAGAAAGACATTGAATATTTAACAAATGTGACAAACCTTAAGAATTCTGTAGAATCTTAATGTGGTACCAACATGAATGAAAGCATATTTAATATCACATTAATTCTTGATTTGGAAATTATTTTGCATAGTTTGAAAAAAACCACCATAGTAGGTACTAGAGGAGATAGAAAGAAAGGTAGAAACATCATCAAACATGGATACTCAGGAGACTCACATCCATGGCAGAGGTGGTATGACACATGTGTTCTGATAATAATTATTGTTATAAGCTATGGCTTTACTGGCATGATCTCATTCAATTTTCAGAATAGTCTTCTGATACAGATTTTCCCCACTTTGCAGAAGAAGAAACTGAGGCTTAGAAAAGTTAAGTAACTTCCTTAGTTCATACAGATAGGATATGGCAGACCTGGATTCAATGCCAAGTCTGTCTGACTCCAAAGTCCATGTACCTAACCTTTAGGCTAAATTGCCTCCCAAATAGAGCATAAGATAAGATGTGTTAAGAATCATAAGAGTGTTGTAAACAGGGTGTTATAGAGTAAGAAGTGAAAACATTTATTTTTGGCTCTGTACCAGGAAGCGCCATGGAAGAGTGAACATTTGATTTGGGCCTTGAAGAATGTACCGAGCCTCAGTAACAAAGGTGGCAGAAGGGGAATGCTTGAAGGGAACAGTGTAAGCAAGGACTCAGAGGTGAGAATGGTCATGGGATCTATTGACTAAAGCCTAGTATTCTTCAAGGAGAATGGTGAGAGAAAGCGTGATGAAAATCAGTTCTTAAAAGGCCTTGAAAATCAGGCTAAGATGTATGAATTTGATTCTGGAAGGCAGTTGTGATCCATTGAATCATTTGAGCAGGAGGGTGGTGGGTAGTGATTTCATGGTGGCTGTGTATCATGATGGGATGGCGTCTAGATGGGCAAGGATGTGGAAGAGGGACAGAAAGCAGTTGAGGACCTTGTGGCCCCTACTGTAGGTATTGAGGGCCCCAACTACGGCATTAGCCATAGAAATGGACAGGAAGGGATAATTGCATAATTCAAAACTGGAAGCTATCTCCCATCCATACATGAAATTTTTTTAAAATTAATTAATTAATTATTTATTCTTGGCTGCATTGGGTCTTCGTTGCAGCACGCGGGCTTTCTCTAGTTGCAGAGAGCGGGGGCTACTCTTCGTTGCGGTGCTTGGGCTTCTCATTGCGGTGGCTTCTCTTGTCACGGAGCACAGGCTGTAGGCGCACTTGCTTCAGTAGTTGTGGCATGCGGGCTCAGTAGTTGTGGCTCACAGGCTCTAGAGTGCAGGCTTAGTTGTTGTGGCTCATGGGCTTAGTTGCTCTGTAGCATGTGGGATCTTCCCGGACCAGGGCTCGAACCCATGTACCCTGCATTGGCAGGCATATTCTTAACCACTTCACAACCAAGGAAGCCCCGTGATTTTTATTCTATCAAGTTTTCTGTAATCTGGGATTAATTTGTCCCAGTCCCTTGCTGCCTCCTCCTTCTTTGTCCATCTGTATCTTGCATACTTCATTGCTCCCAGACAGTGGCCAGAGAAAAGAGAGAAACTCCATTTGTCCTGTCAGTAATTTGTTGGCTAATTCTGATAAATGAAGTGGTGCCTGGGTGCCTGGAGAAGGCTGAAACTTCTGGCCAAAATGAAGCTTTATATTATTCATACATTTCTGTATTCATTCAGTTAACCATATTCATTCATTTACCATTCTGATGGGTTTTGTCCAACACCACCAAGCAATTCTCCAATACTTAGTGGGACTGAGTGTCCTACAAATTTAACTCAATTCTGATACTTTTCTACCTAGAGTTAGTGTCAAATGCCACAGGTTAAGGGCTCAGTCCCACAAGACTACCCCACTTCAGATGCCAGTCACAAGTCCAGGTTGTCACCTGTGCTTCTGACTATCTAGCTATAAATCAGAGGTTCCCACGACCCCTTCCTTGGGTTCAATTAATTTGCTAGAGCAGCTCACAGAACTCAGAGAAACGTTTACTTATGTTTACCAGTTGATTACAAAGGATATTATAAAGGGTACAGATGAACACCCAGATGAAGGGTGAGGTCCAGAAGGGTCCTGAGAGGAACCAGGGTGTGCCACCCTCCTCTCATGTTTACCAACCCCCAGAAGCTCATCAGATCTCCTTATTCAAGAGTTTTATAGACATTAATCTGCAGCAGCCCCTTTCCCCTTCCCAGAGGTCCGTGGTGGTCTTTGTAGTGATCAGTCCCATCCCAGGGCTACCTGGGGGGGGGGGGTCCCACCCTAAACAACCTCATTAGCATAAGCTCAGGTATACTCAAAAGGGCTTCTTATGAATGACAGAGGACTCTCCTATGACTGGAAATTCCAAGGGTTTTAGGAGCTTTGTGCCAGGAACCTGAGACAAAGACCAAATATGTTTCTTATTATACCACAACCATCCATTCATCCAAACATTTACTCATTCAGCAAACTCTCAGTCATTTGATATTTATCAGAATGTCTAATATGAGCCAGACACTATGTTAGGTGCTGAAGATACAGTGGATAACACAGCACAGCCTCTGTCCACAAGAAATTCACATTTTAATGGAGAATTATTACTGCCATCTTCTTCTGGGCTTTCTTATTGTCTCACCTTTTCATGTCTTTTTCCCCCCCTGCCCTTTCTTGCCTTCTTTTGGATTTTTTTCTCATTTTACTTTTTTCTTCTCTTCAACTAAGAGAGTTCAGTATTCTGTTTCTACACTTTGAGTAGTAAACCAGGAAATTTTAACCTGTATTTTGAGTCTAAAATTAATCAATATATTTACTCTTCTTCCAGCTGATACAAGGATCTTAGTGAACCCCTCAGCTTTGATCACCCCCTCTTCTGGCTTACAAGCTTACAAGTCATGTATCTTAGTTATTATTTTTAATTCCATAAGACTGTACTCTTATGGTTTCACACAAACCTTCCAAATGGAATCACTTTCCTTCTACCTGAAGCATATTCTTTTACATTTCTTTGAGTGAGGGTCTCTTGATAGCAAACTCTAGGTTTTGCTTGAGAACTTCTTTATTTTGCGCCTGTCCTTGCTGGGTATACAATTCTAGTTTGACAGTTGTCTACCATTATATACTCAATACATTATTCTGCTGACTTCTGGATTCTGTTACAGCTGTTGAGAAGTCAGGGGTCATATTGAAACAGGAGGGAGGGGGGCAGGGCACAACCTTTAACAGAATGATATAGCCATAGTATACGGTGAAAACTAGTGAGAACCAACTGGGTCCAAGATGGCAGAAGATTCACGGCTAAAGGTTGTGCCCTGCCCCCTTCCCTCCTGTTTCAATATAATGATTATCCCTTTACATTAAATCTGTCTTTTCTCTGGCTACTTTTAAGATTTTGTCTCTTTTTGATGTTCCGCAGTTTCACTATGATGTAGATTTTTAGAAACAGCTTTATTCAGGTATAATTGGCATAGAGTAAATTGCACATGTTTAAAGTGTGTAATTTGGTAAGTTTTGACCTGTGTGTATACTCGTGAAACCATCACCACATCAAGATAATGAACATATCCATCATCCCCCACAGTTTCCTATGTCCCTTTATGCTTGTAACCCTTCCATCTTGTCCTTTCCATTCTCCTATGTTCCCCAGGCAACCACTGATCTACTTTCTATCACTATAGGCTAATTTGTATTTTATAGAATTTTACACAAATGGAGTCACACAGTGTATACTTTTTTTTTAAGCTGACTTCTTTCACTCAGCATAGTTATTTTGAGATTCATCCTTGTTGTAGCATATATAATAGTTTGTTCCTTCTTATTGGGTGGTGATATTCCTTTGTATAGCTATGCCACTGTTTATTTATCCATTTACTTGGTGGATATTTGGGTTATTTCCACTTTGGGGCTAGTATAAAGTTTTTGTGAACATTGATGTTCAAGTCTTTCTATAGGCATATGCTTTTATTTCTCTTAGGTAAATCTGTAGGAGTGGAATGGCTGGATTATATGTTAGGTGTATACTGTTGGCCCCCCATATCCATGGGTTCCACATCTGTGGATTTAACCAACTGGATTGAAAACAATTTTTTTTAAATTCCAGCAAGTTCCAAAAAGCAAAATTTGAATTTGACATGGGCCAGCAAATATTTACATAGCATTTATGTTGTCTTAGGTATTATGAGTAATCTAGAGATGATTTAAAGTATATGGGAGGGCTCAGGACCTTCAAGGTGGCAGAGGAGTAAGACATGGAGATCTCCTTCCTTCCCACAAATACATCAAAAATACATCTACATGTGGAACAACTCCTGCAGAACACCTACTGAACACCGGCAGAAGACCTCAGACTTCCCAGAAGGCAAGAAATCCCCCACATACTTGGGTAGGGCAAAAGAAAAAAGAAAAAACCAGAAAAAAGAATAGGGATGGGACCTGCACCTCTGGGATCAAGCTGTGAAGGGGGAAAGGTTTCCATACAGTAGGAAGCCCCTTCACTGGGGGAGACGGCGAGGGTGGGGGGTGGGGGCGGGGGAGAAGGTGGAAGCTTCGGAGCCGCGGGAGAGAGCGCAGCCACAGGGGTGCGGAGGGCAAAGCGGAGAGATTCCCGCACAGAGGATCGGTGCCGACCGGCACTCACCAGCCCGAGAGGCTTGTCTGTAGGCGGGGGCTGGGAGCTGAGGCTCGGGCTTGGATCCCAGGGAGAGGACTGGCTGCCTGAACACAGCCTGAAGGGGCTAGTGCGCCACAGCTAGCCGGGAGGGAGTCTGGAAAAAGTCTGGACCTGCCTAAGAGGCAAGAGACCATTGTTTCAGGGTGCGCGAGGAGAGGGGTTTCAGAGCACCGCCTCAACGAGCTCCAGAGATGGGCACGAGCCATGGCTATCAGCACGGACACCAGAGACGGGCATGAGATGCTAAGGCTGCTGCTGCAGCCACCAAGAAGCCTGTGTGCGAGCACAGGTCACTATCCACACCTCCCTTCCGGGGAGCCTGTGCAGCCCGCCACTGCCAGGGTCTCGTGATCCAGGGACAACTTTCCCGGGAGACCACATGGTGCGCCTCAGGCTGTTGCAATGTCACACCAGCCTCTGCTGCCACAGGCTTGACCCGCATTCTGTACCCCTCCCTCATCTCTGACCTGAGTGAGCCAGAGCCCCCTAATCAGCTGCTGCTTTAACCCCGTCCTGAGTGAAGAACAGATGCCCTCAGGTGACCTACACACAGAGGCGGGGCCAGATCCAAAGGTGAACCCCGGGAGCTGTGCGAACAAGAAAGAGAAAGGGAAATTTCTCCCAGCAGCCTCAGGAGCAGAGGATTAAATCTCCCCAATCAACTTGATGTACCCTGCATCTGTGGAATAACTGAATAGACAACAAATCATCCCAAAATTTAGGTGGTGGACTTTGGGAGCAGCTGTAGACTTGGGGTTTGCTGTATGCAACAGACTAATTTCTGATTTTTATATTTATCTTAGTTTAGCTTTTAGTGCTTGTTATCATTGGTGGATATGTTTATTGGTTTGGTTGCTCTCTTTTTTTTATTACTCTTTTTAAAAAAATATTTAAAAAGTTTTTTATTTTAATTTATTTTTTTGTTTTCTTTCTTTTTTTTCTCCCTTTTCTTCTGAGCCATGCAGCTGACAGGGTCTTGGTGCTCTGGCCAGGTGTCAGGCCTGAGCCTCTGAGGTGGGAGAACCGAGTTCGGGACATTGGACTACCAGAGACCTCCTCAGCCCATGTAATTTTTTTTTTTTAACATCTTTATTGGAGTATAATTGCTTTACAATGGTATGTTAGTTTCAGCTTCACAACAAAATGAATCAGTTATATATAAACATATGTTCCCATATCTCTTCCCGCTTGTGCCTCTCTCCCTCCCACCCTCCCTATGCCACCCCCCCAGGCGGTCACAAAGCACCGAGCTGATCTCCCTGTGCTATGTGGCTGCTTCCCACTAGCTATCTACCTTACGTTTGGTAATGTACATATGTCCATGCCTCTCTCTCGCTTTGTCACAGTTTACCCTTCCCCCGCCCCATATCCTCAAGTCCATTCTCTAGTAAGTCTGTATCTTTATTCCTGTTTCACCCCTAGGTTCTTCATGACATTTTTTCCCTTAAGTTCCATATATATGTGTTAGCATATGGTATTTGTCTCTCTCTTTCTGACTTACTTCACTCTGTATGACAGACACTAGGTCTATCCACCTCATTACAAATAGCTCAATTTCGTGTAATATTAATTGGTGAGAGATCTCCCAGAGATCTCCATCTCAATGTTAAAACCCAGCTCCACTCAAAGACCAGCAAGCTCCAGTGCTGGACACCCTATGCCAAACAACTAGCAAGACAGGAACACAACCCCACCCATTAGCAGAGAGGCTGCCTAAAATCATAAGGTCACAGACACTCCAAAACACACCGGTCCTGCCCACCAGAAAGACAACATCCAGCCTCATCCACCAGAACACAGACACCAGTCCCCTCCACCAGTAACCCTACACAGCCCACTGAACCAACCTTACCCACTGGGAGAAGACACCAAAAACAGTGGGAACAATGAACCTGCAGCCTGCGAAAAGGAGACCCCAAACACAGTAAGTTAAACAAACTGAGAAGACAGAGAAACACACAGCAGATGAAGGAGCAAGGCAAAAACCCACCAGACCTGACAAATGGAGAGGAAATAGGCAGTCTACCTGAAAAAGAATTCAGAATAGTGATAGTAAAGGTGATCCAAAATCTTGGAAATAGAGTAGAGAAAATGCAAGAAACATTTAACAAGGATCTAGAAGAACTAAAGAGGAAACAAGCAACAATGAACAACACAATAAATGAAATGAAAAATACTCTAGAAGGAATCAATAGCAGAATAACTGAGGCCGAAGAATGGATAATTGACCTGGAAGATAAATAGTGGAAATAACTACTGCAGAGCAGAATAAAGAAAAAAGAATGAAAAGAATTGAGGGAAGTCTCAGAGACCTCTGGGACAACATTAAATGCACCAGCATTCGAATTATAGGGGTACCAGAAGAAGAAGAGAAAAAGAAAGGGACTGAGAAAATATTTGAAGAGATTATAGTTGAAAACTTCCTTAATATGGGAAAGGAAATAGTCAATCAAGTCCAAGAAGCACAGAGAATCCCACACAGGATAAATTCAACGAGAAACACGCCAAGACACATAGTAATCGAACTATCAAAAGTAAAATACAGGGTTTCCCTGGTGGCACAGTGGTTGAGAGTCCGCCTGCCGATGCAGGGGACACAGGTTCATGCCCCGGTCTGGGAAGATCCCACATGCCGTGGAGCAGCTAGGCCCGTGAGCCATGGCCACTGAGCCTGCCCGTCTGGAGCCTGTGCTCCGCAACGGAAGAGGCCACAACAGGGAGAGGCCCGCATACCGCCAAAAAAAAAAAAAAAAAAAAAAGTAAAATACAAAGGAAAAATATTAAAAGCAGCAAGGGAAAAACAACAAATAACATACAAGGGAATCCCCATAGGGTTAACAGTTGATCTTTTGGCAGAAACTGCGAGCCAGAAGGGAGTGGCAGGACATATTTAAAGTGATGAAAGGGAAAAACCTACAACCAAGATTACAACACCCAGCAAGGATCTCATTCAGATTCAACGGAGAAATTAAAACCTTTACAGACAAGCAAAAGCTAAGAGAATTCAGCACCACCAAACCAGCTTTACAACAAATGCTAAAGGAACTTCTCTAGGCAGGAAACACAGGAGAAGGAAAAGACCTACAATAACAAACCCAAAACAATTAAGAAAATGGTAATAGGAAAATACATATCGATAACTACCCTAAATGTAAATGGATTAAATGCTCCAACCAAAGGACATAGGCTGGCTGAATGGATACAAAAACAAGACCTGTATATATGCTGTCCACAAGAGACCCACTTCAGACCTAGGGACACATACAGACTGAAAGTGAGGGGATGGAAAAAGATATTCCATGCAAATGGAAATCAGAAGAGAGCTGGATGAGCAATTCTCATATCAGACAAAATAGACTTTAAAATAAAGACTATTACAAGAGACAAAGAGGGACACTACATAATGATCAAGGGATCGATCCAAGAAGATATAACAATTGTAAATACTTACACACCCAACATAGGAGCACCTCAATACATAAGGCAAATACTAACAGCCATAAAAGGGGAAATCAATAGTAACACATTCATAGTAGGAGACTTTAACACCCCACTTTCACCAACGGACAGATCATCCAAAATGAAAATAAATAAGGAAACACAAACTTTAAATGATACATTAAACAAGATGGACTTAATTGATACTTATAGGACATTCCTTCCAAAAACAACAGAATACACATTCTTCTCAAGTGTTCACATAACATTATTCAGGATAGATCATATCTTGGGTCACAAATCAAGCCTTGGTAAATTTAATAAAATTGAAATTGTATCAAGTATCTTTTCCGACCACAATGCTATGATACTAGATATCAATAACAGGAAAAATCTGTAAAAAACACAGACACATGGAGGCTAAACAGTACAGTACTTAATAACCAAGAGATCACTGAAGAAATCAAAGAGGAAATCAAAAAATCCCTAGAAACAAATGACAGTGAAAACACGACAACCAGCAAAAGCAGTTCTAAGTGGGAAGTTTATAGCAATACAATCCTACGTCAAGAAACAAGAAACATCTCAAATAACAACCTGACCTTACACCTAAAGCAGTTAGAGAAAGAAGAACACAAACCCCCCAAAGTTAGCAGAAAGAAAGAAATCATAAAGATCAGATCACAAACAAATGAAAAAGAAATGAAGGAAACAATAGCAAAGATCAATAAAACTTAAAGCTGGTTCTTTGAGAAGATAAACGAAATTGATAAAGCATTAGCCAGACTCATCAAGACAAAAAGGGAGAAGGCTCAAATCAACAGAATTAGAAATGAAAAAGGAGAAGTAACAACTGACACAGTAGCAGAAATAAAAAAAATCATGAGGGATTACTACAAGCAACTCTATGCCAATAAAATGGACAGCCTGGAAGAAATGGACAAATTCTTAGAAAAGCACAACCTTCCAAGATTGGACCAGGAAGAAATAGAAAATATAAGGAGACTAATCACAAGCACTGAAATTGAGACTCTGATGAAACATCTTCCAACAAACAAAAGCCCAGGACCAGATGGCTTCACAGACGAATTCTATCAAACATTTAGAGAAGAGCTAACACCTGTCCTTCTCAAACTCTTCCAAAATATAGCAGAGGGAGAAACACTCCCAAACTCCTTCTCTGAGGCCACCATCACCCTGATACCAAAACCAGATGAAGATGTTACAAAAAAAGAAAACTACAGGCCAGTATCACTGATGAATAAAGATGCAAAAATCCTTAACAAAATACTAGCAAGCAGAATCCAGCAGCACATTAAAAGGGTCATACACCATGACCAAGTGGGGTTTACCCTAGGAATGCAAGGATTCTTCAATATACACAAGTCAATGAGTGTGATACACCATATTAACAAATCGAAGGATAAAAACCATATGATCATCTCAATAGATGCAGAAAAATGTTTTGACAAAATTCAACACCCATTTATGAAAAAAACTCTCCAGAAGGTAGGCATAGAACTTACCTCAACATAATAAAGGCCATGTATGACAAAACTACAGCCAACATCGTTCTCAGTGGTGAAAAACGGGAACCATTTCCACTAAGATCAGGAACAAGACAAGGTTGCCCACTCTCACCACTATTATTCAACATAGTTTTGGAAGCTTTAGCCACAGCAGTCAGAGAAGAAAAAGAAATAAAAGGAATCCAAATTGGAAAAGAAGAAGTAAAGCTGTCACTGTTTGCAGATGACTTGATGCTATACATAGAGAATCCTAAAGATGCTACCAGAAAACTACTAGAGCTAATCAATGAATTTGGTAAAGAAGCGGGATACAAAATTAATGCACAGAAATCTCTTGCACGCATTCCTATACACTAATGATGAAAAATCTGAAAGAGAAATTAATGAAACGCTCCAATTTACCATGGCAACAAAAAGAATAAAATACCTAGGAATAAATCTACCTAAGGAGACAAAAGACCTGTATGCAGAAAACTATAAGACACTGATGAAAGAAATTAAAGATGATACCAACAGTTGGAGAGATATACCATGTTCTTGGATTGGAAGAATCAACATTGTGAAGATGACTGTACTACCCAAAGCAATCTACAGATTCAGTGCAATCCCTATCAAACTACCTATGGCATTTTTCACAGAACTAGAACAAAAAATTTCACAATTTGAATGGAAACACAAAAGACCCCGAATAGCCAAAGCAATCCTGAGACAGAAAAATGGAGCTGGAGGAATCAGGCGCCTGGACTTCAGACTATACTATAAAGCTACAGTAATCAAGACAGTATGGTACTGGCCCCAAAACACAAATATAGATTAATGGAGCTGGATAGAAAGCCCAGAGATAAACCCATGCACATATGGTCACCTTATCTTTGATAAAGGAGGCAAGAATGTACAATGGAGAAAAGACAGCCTCTTCAATAAGTGGTGCTGGGAAAACTGGACAACTACATGTAAAAGAATGAAATTAGAACACTCCCTAACACCAAAACTGGACAGCTACATGTAAAAGAATGAAATTAGAACCCTCCCTAACACTAAAACTGGACTGCTATGTGTAAAAGAGTGAAATTAGAACACTCCCTAACACTATACCCAAAATAAGGTCGAAATGGATTAAAGACCTAAATGTAAGGCCAGACACTATAAAACTCTTAGAGGAAAACATAGGCAGAACACTCTATGACATAAATCACAGCAAGATCCTTTTTGACCCACCTCCTAGAGAAATGGAAATAAAAACTAAAATAAACAAATGGGACCTAATGAAACTTCAAAGCTTTTGCACAGCAAAGGAAACCATAAACAAGACAAATAGACAACCCTCAGAATGGGAAAAAATATTTGCAAACGAAGCAGCTGACAAAGGATTAATTTCCAAAATATGCAAGCAACTCATGCAGCTCAATAACAAAAAAACAAACAACCCAATCCAAAAATGGGCAGAAGCCCTAAATAGACATGTCTCCAGAGAAGATATACAGATTGCCAACAAACACATGAAAGGATGCTCAGCATCACTAATCATTAGAAAAATGCAAATCAAAACTACAATGAAGTATCACCTCACAGCAGTCAGAATGGCCATGATCAAAAAATCTACGAACAAAAAATGCTGGAGAGTGTGTGGAGAAAAGGGAACCCTCTTGCACTGTTGATGGGAATGTAAGTTGATACAGCCCCTTTGGAGGACAGTATGGAGGTTCCCCCCAAAACTAAAAATAGAACTACCGTGTGACCCAGCAATCCCACTACTAGGCATATACCCTGAGACAACCATAATTCAAAAAGTCACGTACCACAGTGTTCATTGCAGCTCTGTTTACAATAGCCAGGACATGGAAGCAACCAAGGTGTCCATTGACAGATGAGTGGATAGAGAAGATGTGGCACATATATACAATGGAATATTACTTAGCCATATAAAGAAACGAAATTATTTGTAGTGAGGTGGATGGACCTATAGTCTGTCATACATAGTGAAGTAAGTCAGAAAGAGAAAAACAAATACCCTACGCTAACATATATATGGAATCTAAGAAAAAAATCTGGTTCTGATGAACCTAGGGGCAGGACAGGAATAAAGACACAGACGTGGGGTATGGACTTGAGGACATGGGGAGGGGGAAGGGTAAGCTGAGACGAAGTGAGAGAGTGGCATGGACATATATACAGTACCAAATGTAAAATAGATAGCTAGTGGGAAGCAGCCACATAGCACAGGGAGATCAGCTCAGTGCTTTGTGACCACCTAGAGGGGTGGGATAGGGAGGGTGTGAGGGAGATGCAAGAGGGAGGCGATATGGGGATATGTGTATACGTACAGCTGATTCACTTTTTTATACAGCAGCAACTAACACAACAATGTAAAGTAATTGTAATCCAGTAAAGGTGTTTTAAAAAACATTTTTAAAAAAAAGTAAATGGGAGGATACTATATCATTTTACACAAGGAACTTGAGCATCCATGGATTTTGGTATCCTCATGGAAACCTGAAACCAATTCCCTACAGATACTGAGGATCTGCTTTATTTAGCTTTTTAAAAGTTGTGGTGGGGCTTCCCTGGTGGCGCAGTGGTTGAGAGTCCGCCTGCCGATGCAGGGGACATGTGTTCGTGCCCCGGTCCGGGAAGATCCCACATGCCGCGGAGCGGCTGGGCCCGTGAACCGCAGCCGCTGAGCCTGCGCGTCCGGAGCCTGTGCTCCGTAACGGGAGAGGCCACAACGGTGAGAGGCCCGCGTACCGCAAAAACAACAACAACAACAACAACAACAACAACAACAACAACAAAAAAGTTGTGGTGGTACCATATTAAGTTCCCAGCAGCAGTGTTTGAGAATTTTACCAACTCCACATCATTATCAACACTTAGTATTATCAGTCTTTTCAATTTTAGCCATTCTAATAGGTGTGTAGTAGTATCTCATTGTGGTTTTAATTTGTATTTCTCTGATGACCAGTGATGCTGAGCATCTTTTCATGTGCTTATCTGCCCTGTGTATATCTTCTTTGTAATGGGTTTGTTTAAATCTTTTGCCCATTCTTTAAAAATTGGGTTGTTTGGTTTCCCGTTATTGAATTTTGAGAGTTCTTTATATTATGGATACAAGTCCTTTATCAGATACATGGTTTGCAGTATTTAGTCTGTGGCTTGTGTTTTTATTCTGTTAACAGTGGCAGAAATTTTAAATTTTGATATAGTTTGATTTATCAGTTTGTTCCTTTATATATATTGTTTTTGGTGTCATATCTAGAAATATTTGCCTAACCCAAAGTCACAAAGTTTTTTTCTTATGTTTTCTTCTGGAAGCTTTATAATTTTAGGTCTTAAATTTAGAGCTGTGATCCATTTTGAGTTAATTATTGTATGTAGCATGAAGTATGGATCAAAGTCCTCCTCATCCTCTTCCTCCTCATCCCCATCCCCCCCTCCCTGCCCCTCCTCTTATATATTGATATCCAGTTGTTCTAGTATTATTAGTTGAGTATACTGTCATTTCTCCACTTAATTGCCTTTGCACCTCTGTCAGAAATTGGTTGTTCATATATCTGTGGGTTTATATCTGTACCCTCTATTGTATTTCATTGATTTATTTGTTTTTCTTTATGCCAGTACCACACTGTCAGGATTACTGTCACTTTATAGTATGTCTTGAAATCGGGTGTTAGTTATCCAACTCTATCCTTTTCCAAAGTTGTTTTGGCTATTCCAGGTGCTTCACATTTCCAGATGAGTCTTAGAGTCAGTTTACCAATTACTGTAAAAGAGCCTGCTGGGATGTTTATTAGGATTACATTGAATCCATTGGTCAGTTTTAGAAAAATGGACATCTTATCAATAGTTATTCTTTTGTATATTGCATAGCTTTTTTGATTGAGTTTTTTATTTACCTTAGCAATGTTTTGTTGTTTGCGGTCTTTACATGTTTTTCAGATTTATCCAGCGGATTTGATAATTTTGTATTTTGTCATGAACGTTATTGCAAAAATTTCAGCTTCTTGTTCATTGCTAATATTTTAAGATACAATTTTTTGTTTGTTTTTGGGGTTTTTAAGTTATTTTTATTTTTATTATTTTTGGCTGCATTGGGTCTTCATGCAGGGTTTCTCTAGTTGCAGAGAATGGGGGCTGCTCTTCATTGTGGTGCTCAGGCTTCTCATTGCAGTGCCTTCTTTTGTTGCGGAGCATGGGCTCTAGATGGGCAGGCTTCAGTAGCTGTGGCACGTGGGCTCAGTAGTTGTGGCTCACAGACTCTAGAGTGCAGGCTCAGTAGTTGTGGCTCATGGGCTTAGTTGCTCCGCAGCATGTGGGATCTTCCTGGACCAGGGATTGAACCCATGTCCCCTGCACTGACAGGTGGATTCTTAAGCACTGTACCACCAGGGAAGTCCCCAATTTGTTTTTTAATATATTGTCTCCTGCAAACTTGCTAAACTCACTTATTAGTTCTAATAGCCTTATTGTGTACATTACATCAGTTTTTCTACATAGGTAATCATGTCTTTTGCAAATCTTTTCAATCTAGGTGACTTTGTATCTTTTTCTTGCCTTATTGCACTGGCTAGAAGCTCCAGTACAGTGTTGAATAAAAGCTGTGAGAGTGGATATCCTTGTCTTGTTTCTGATCTTTGGGTGAAAGTATTTAGTCTTAATGGTGACATTATATGTGATGCTAACTGTAGCTTTTTTGTAAATGGCCTTTATCAGATTGAGAAAGTTCCTTTCTATTTCTAGTTTCTTGAAAGATTTTTTTTTTTTAATCAGGAGTAGATATTGGATTTTGTCAACAGCTTTTTCTGTATTTATTGAGATGATTATTTGGTATTTCTTTTTTAACCTGTTAATATGTGGATTATATTGACAGATTTTGAATGCTAAACCAACCTTGCTTTCCTGGGATAAACTCCACTGGTCATGATTTATTATTCTTTTAATATATTGTTCGATTTGATTTGCTAAAATTATATTTAGAGTTTTAATAACTGTTTTGAAGACGGAATTTTTGTGTAGTTTTAATGTTTTTGTCTGGCTTTGGTATTAGTGTATTTTTTAAATCCTGCTTGGGATTAGTCTTTCAGAATCTTGGATTATTGTCTTTTATCAGTAGGAAATTTCTCAGCCATCATCTCTTCAGTATTTCCATTGTCCCATTTTCGCTTTCCTTTCCTACTGTAACTTTAGACATTTTTAAGAACTTTCCACCATACCTTCCATATCTCTTAGCTTCCTTCAAGTATTCCTTTTTGTTTTTTTATTAATTTTTATTGGAGTATGGTTGCTTTACAATGTTATGTTAGCCTCCATTGCACAATAAAATGAATCAGCTATACACATGCAGATATCCCCTCCCTTTTGGACTTCCCTCCCATTTAGGTTACCACAGTGCATTAGGTAGAATTCCTGGTGCTATACAGTATGTTCCCATCGATTGTCTATTTTATACATAGCATCAATAATGTATATGTGTCAGTCCCAGTTTCCCAGTTCCTCCCACCCCACTCCTTTCCCCCTTGGTATCCATACATTTGTTCTCTACATCTGTGTCTCTATTTCTGCTTTGCAAATAAGATCATCTGTACCATTTTTCTAGATTCCACATATATGCATTATTATACGATATTTGCGTTTTTCTTTCTGACTTACTTCACTCTGTATGACACTCTCTAGGTCCATCCAGGGCTACAAATGACCCAATTTCATTCCTTTTTATGGCTGAGTAATATTCCACTGAATATATGTATCTTCTTTATTCATTCCTCCATTGATGGACATTTAGGTTGCTTCCATGTCCTGGCTATTGTAAATGGTGCTGCTATGAGTATTGGGGTACATGTGTTTTTTTGAAGTATGGTTTTCTCTGGGTATATGCCCAGTAGTGGGATTGTTGGGTCATATGATAGTTCTATTTTTAGTTTTTTGAGGAACCTCCATACTGTTTTCCACAGTGGCTGTATCAATTTACATTCCTACCAACAGTGTATGAGGGTTCCCTTCCTTTTTTTTTTTTTCCCTCAGTACTGCATTCTGAATAATTATCTTGGAGTTCTCTTCTAGTTAATCAGCTATTTGAGCTAGTTAGGCTACTGTTTTACCTACCTACTGAGGGTTTTTTTTTTTTTCCTAGTAGTATAGTTCTAAAAGTTGTATTTAGATATTTTTCAAATCTACTTGTTCTTTTTCATAGTCTCTTATTATTTTTTCATATTTTTAATCCTTTTTATTTATTAAAGCATGTTAAACACATTCTTTTTCTGATCACTGAAGGGTTTTTTGGCAGGTCTGATTTTGCTGTGTGTTTTTTTTTCACTGCTTTTCTAGTACCTCATTTCTTTATACATTTTGTATGTTCGTTTGTTTTACCATGGACTCATATTTCGTGGAACCTTTTCTGTGGGAATTCTCTGAAGGTGTGTTCCTCCAGGAAGGTTTGGCATTTGGTTGTGCCACATACATGGTGGGATCATTTTACACTAAATTCTCAGTTTGAAGTTTTCATACCTCCCAGGTACTCTGATTATGGACCGCAAACTTGTATGAGGGTTGGCTTGTGGCAACAAATTCTCAAGAGAGATTCTTTCCCACCCCATTTACTCATTGCCGAAATTTGAGCCAGTCCTCTGGGTGATGTAGGGAGTCCTAGCTCTATGTGATTGCTGGTATAGAGTGGACCCCTATACAACTCCCCACCTGGTGTGGACTCTGGCTTTGTCCTCTGTGTCCTGTGTTGTAAGAGCATGTGCAAATCAACACTGGTGTTAACCTGTTTTAGTAAATGCCCTCAGACAAAAGCCAGTTTCACTTCTCCTTGCTTCTAGCTTCCTATTTTCATTTGGTTTTTGGTTTCTGACTATTTCTTACTTTCTTGCAAACTTACCAATACATTTAAAAATATATGATTTTGTTTCCTTTATTACTTTTTTATTCTGCTTTTTTGGTTGGTTTTAGGTAGTGGTTTATCAGAGTGTCCAGTCTACCATACTTCTGGAAATGAAAGTTGGGCCTCAAACATTTATGTTGTGGTTGTTAGAAACTGTTTCTTCTGTGGGATTAATTGCATTTATGTCAGTTTTTGTTTTCCTTTCCTTTGGTAAACACCAGAAAACCAAGGGAGGGAGGGGTTTATTTTTCCCATATGGTAATCTGTACACTGTGTTATTAAGGCCATCTAATGAAGCCCTGGGCTTTACATCTTTCCTTTTTACTAAATCACCTAAGCCAACAGAGTTGAGGTTTTGTTTTAGTTTGATTAAAATACCTGTACTCCACCACATCTAGAGTCAGCCCCTTATTATATACTCTCATACTGTTCTTCCTGAGGGCCTATTGCTAACCAGCTTTGTGAACCTTGGGGCTGCCGTCTCCTTATTTGTAGATGAGGGGGATGGGTTGGATCTGTAATTCCCAGTCACTGGTCCACAAACTTGTTCCAGTTGTTGAAATTTTCACCAGTCCAAGGTAAAATTAAAGAAAAAATGGGGAGAGAGCAGTGAGTTTTATCAAAGGACTTATTGTGTTACTTATCCCAAGTGGATATCATTCCAACTTGGTATAATATGTCCTTTATTTTCTGAAATGGTAGCAGACGATAGGTTGTTTGTCTTCTTGGTTTGTTTGAATGTATTTATTGAACAGAACACAAAGCTGACAACACTAGGTCTCTTCCCAACATTTTGGTGTTGGGGGGGAATCTTTTCAAGTCCACTGAAATCAGAAGTCAAGGAATCGCTAGGTTAGATAACTTTGAAATTGAACAGCCTCAGCTTTTCCATTGTATAGAGGGGGAGAGATGACTTTCCTTTTCCTATTAGCTGTAAAGTTTGGGTTTTTTTTTTTTTTTGGCGGTACGCGGGCCTCTCACTGTTGTGGCCTCTCCCGTTGCGGAGCACAGGCTCCGGATGCACAGGCTCAGCGGCCATGGCTCACGGGCCCAGCTGCCCTGCGGCATGTTGGATCTTCCCGGACCGGGGCATGAACCCGTGTCCCCTGCATCGGCAGGCGGACTCTCAACCACTGCGCCACCAGGGAAGCCCTAAAATTTGGGTTTTGATTAATTTAATTTTGGGTTTTATTTTTCACCATGGGCATATTAGAATGAGAGTGAAGCCCGCTCTCTTGGGAGGACAAGGCCGTGGTGGGGCAGTACCTTGGTCTGTCGTCTCAAAGTCATGCCCGTGTTTTCTAGGTTATGGTTTTGGTAGCAGCCTTATTGATAGCATATCTCTTCCGTGTACACTTTTTAGCTCTCTGGGTTACAGATAAGTCCTTTGATACTTGCATGCTTGCCTTTGCATTCCGGAATCCTAGAAACCCAGGTTTTCGTGCCCATCAGCTTTTCTGCACAGGATTCTGGATACTTTGGGTTGTGGCTTAGCTTCACTCCAGAGAGCCGGTTAATTCACATTCCCTTGCAGTATGTCAGCTCAAAGAAAGGCTGCAGGCATGGGTGGCTCTCTGCCCTCATGGGAGGGAGAGCCAGAAGGCTCAGCAAACAGCACAGTGACCTGTGAGAATCTTTAAGGCAGTGGGAAGAAACTGAAGGAAAAATATTTTAAGCAGATTTTTATAAAATGTGACAGTATTAGAAAGCCAGATCACTGGTGGGTTCAAGGTCTAGCTCCATCTTTCATTGCTGTATGGCTTCAGACAAGCTGCTTCATTTCTCTGGGCCTCTTATTTTTATCCTTAATAAAAACAGAAGGCTGTTATCTGTCCTTCTTCCTATATTTGATTGTTTGAAGGTTATTTGGCTATTGTATGTAATTTGGTTATTATAAATGAGCTACTGTGGGCTATAACAGTGGTCAAATGCCAAGAAGATTTATTGATTTATTCAGTGCACAAGACATAGTTCTACGGGATGGGGGTGCCCTGGTGCAAAAACTACTCCCTGCCTTCAGGAAGCTTGCATTCTAGTGGAGGAAACAGATGATAAACAAGCGAAAGACATTAATAACACAATGACGATGGGTGCTGTGAGGAAGTAAACAGATTGGTGTAGGAGAGTCAGGCAGAGGGTTCAGGGAAGTTTCTATGAAGAAGTGATGGTCAAGCTGTGACCTGAAGTCTGGAAAGAAGCCAGGAGAAGAGTTTTGGGCAGAAGAAACAGCAAGGACGGGGCCCTGAGGCCACAGAGAGCTGGCTTGCTTGAACACTAGAAAGGAGTGCACCATGGCTAGAGGGAGGGACTTGTACTGGATACATGGTTAATTTTATACAGTGTGAAGCAGCTTCAACTTCCTTTCACATTTTTTTTTTCCTATTTTTCAAGCTTATTTGTCTTGGGGAACAAAAATTAATTTGTAGATATGTTCTGGATATTAAAAATCATTCCTAAAAATATCTTTAGAATGCAGAAGGGAGAATACTGTGCGGTAGAGTGTGGGCTGTGGAGTCAGCTGCCCCTCGGGTTCTCATGGGCTCTGCCACTTAGCAGCTGTCTGACCTGGGACAAGTTATTCAGCCTTCCTGAGCCTCAGTTTCCTCATCTATAAAATGAAGATAGTAAACCCTGAGCTCCATCCCTCAGAGGAATGTTATGTATATAAGGTATTTTAGAGGAAATGATAAATATGAAAATGTGTGGAGTGTTTAAAGAGCATTATTAATGGGAGAGAGGATGTCTTGTCTCCCGGTTGGCTCTTTGCAAATCCCAGGCTTGTTGGGCTGTCGAAAATAGACAACTCAGAAGCCATGTGCCTTGTCTGGGGTGAGTGAGTGCTAGCGTGCACGTAGGTGGGAAGTCCATTCCAGGGCTGTGTCCTTCGCGTGCTGCAGCAGCAGTATTACAAGGAAGTAAATGAATAATAAATGAAGGGCTCTGAATTCAGTCTGCTCCTGTAAGATTTCTGTGCCGAGGAGACTCAGCAGAAAGGACACGGCCTCACTGTGCCGTCCCTGCAAGGAGAGGCCGGCTCTCTGCTGGTGGCCCTGGCGGAGCCAAGGCTCTGGTCTCTGAAAACAGTGTGCGGCCCCAAGGCGTGGAGGCCTGGCTGTTGCCCTGGGTTGTCCAGTGGGTTATGTGGCAGTGCTGAGATGGGGCTGTGGCTCTTCAGAGCGCCACCCCAGTGGTCTTGGCACCGTGGCCTTCTGTTTTTGGCATTCTGAGATGCTTACTCATTCAACAGCGCATGGTGTTGTGCACCTAACCATGCTTCTGATACTGTGCTAGCCCTGAGGATACCAGGTAGGCAGGGCCCTCCCTCGTGCCACGTCCAGCCTCGTTGAGAGCCAGGTTGTTAAGTACTGTCATGGCAAGAAGGTGACAGAAGCGCTTTTGTGGGTCACGTGGAGGGTGCAGTGGGAGCACACAGGTGCCAAACTCGGATTTATTTATGCTTTGGGGGGCCCTGGGAAAGCTTCCTGGGAGAAGTACCATTTAAGTGAATATCAAAAGATGAGGTTAGCCAGGTTGGAGTACGGGATGAGGAGAGGATTCCAGACAGAGCATCCTGCTGGTCTGACTGGGGCTTGACCTTGAAGGTTGAACGGTGAGGTTTGGGACCAGAAAGGGTGGGTGGGGGTCTTGGAAGGAAGATGTGCTCCATGGTGAGGAGTTTAGATTTTATCCCAATATCAGTGAGAAGCCGTTGTAGGATTTACATGGTCAGGCTTTAATTCTGCATGGGTCGCTGCAGCTGCTATGTGGAGACTGGCCAGGAGGGGACCAGGGTGCCAGTGGAACAGCCATCTGGGAGCCGTGAAGCCCAGGCAGGGGACCATGGAGAGGAGTAGACACCTTCAAGAGACAGACATATAAGGGTTGGAATCAACAGGACCTGGGACTGTGCCTCGCTCCTTAGGGAGTTTACTTTTCTACTGAATATCTTATGCAGACATCATGAGCCATGGTACCAGCATCAGGTTTACCGTGAAGCTTCACGGCCCCTCCCCTCCACAGCCCTGGGAGGGGCCTAGCAACATGTTCCATAGTCATATGTTCTCTTAAAATTTGCAAAAGCTTAATGGTTTAACCACACCCAATTAAGACCACTGCCTCTCTCAAATCTGACCCCCCCCTCCTGGCCCGTGGTATTGGGGTGACCAGAGGCATTTTTAAGATCCTGCAGTGAGAAAATTGAGTTGGGACTACATCTAGCAACATATAAAAAATACGTCACGTGCCTGTCTTCATTTCGTATTCTTTCTCTTAAAGAGCCTCTCCTCACCCCTATCCTCACCACCCAAAACACAAACATCAGGTCCCGCAAAACTGGATCTGTCCATGATGGTGGCTGTGATTGTTCCTACCTGTGCCCTTAGTGGCTGGCAGTGGTGGCAAGAGCCAGAAACTCTGCTCCAGGTAAAGGGAAGGCTTACGAGGCTGTAAGCGCCGTGTGCAGATATCAAAAGTGCTGGCTTGGAGAATGCCATATGGACTTCTTTTTCTTTCCGTAGTTGCGTCTTGGGCACAAAAATGATGGCGTTTACTCTGTGCCAGGTTTTGTTCTAAGCACTTCACATCGTGACTCATGTCATCCTCAGAAACAAGTTTATGAAATTGATAGCATTACCTTCATTTTACATGTGAGGCTAGTCCTGGTTAGTAAGTGGGATCCGAACCCTTGGAATCAGCCATTAGAATCAGGCCACACGGGCTGCGACCAGTGCAGTTGTCCAGGGCCCTGTGCTTAGAAGGGCCCTGCACTTGGTTCGTTGCTCTGCTCTTGCCACCTTGAAATTCTTGATTTTTGAACAAGGGTCCCTGTGTTTTCATTTCGCCTTGTCATTAGACCTGGGCAGGGTCCGTGCTCTCAACCTCTCACTACATTATTCAGAATATGGAACAAGTTGCCTCATAAGGTAGTGTGTTTCCCGTCCTTGGAGGTATTCAAGCAGAGGCTGGATTACCCTTTGGCAGGAATGCTTTTGAGGGG
>NW_006787562.1:26247-34330 GCF_000442215.2 Lipotes vexillifer | reverse complement strand
AATGCTTTAGAGGGGACCTAACTGCCAGATACAAGGAAGGGGTGGGGGTGGGAGGTTGAGGTAGACAACCTTTAGCATCTAAGATCCTCTGAGCTGAGATTCTACGACTCTGTAACTTTCCTTTCTACAGCTTCATGAAAGTCAGAAACTAGAGGAAACAGGCCCTGAGGGAAATGGTTTAATGCAAAGAATTTTGTGAAAAAGTGGGACAGTTCCCAAAGGAATGAAATTTGTGGAAGGACACAGAGCCTGGAGACATGTCCTTAGACAGCTGGCGGTGGCACTGGGCCACAGTCCCCTCACAGCCCAGCACAGGCCTGCTTCTCTCCTCATGCTCATCAGAAATGTCCCTGACCAGCTGCGCATAAACCAAATAAACGTGAAATGGGGGGACCTCTTGGTCTTAATGATGGGTCTGCAGGTTCCACCCCCAGGTCACGGGCCACAGCGGCAGCTGTACACACTGCTTAGGGCAGAACAGATGGGCTGTTTCTGACACCGCAGTGACACCTGTCCTCAGGCTGTGCTCTTTGAGGAACTACCTCCTGGAGACAGGAACACTGATTTGAGCTCCAGCTCAGGGGGAATCTGTGGGGGTGACTTCCTCAGGAGGTCTTAGATTGTGTTTTCTGGAGCCCTGGGGCGTGTGTGTGTGTGTGTGTGTGTGTGTGTGTGTGTGTGTGTGTGTGTGTGTGTTGGGGACTGAGGGTGGCAGTGAGAATGGGAGGAACATATAGCCCTCCAGATGCTCTCTTGTGGCCGAGCCTCTGCCTCTCAATTCCGAGACCCTGAGCAAGTTATCTCATCTCTCTGAGCCCCAGTCTCTGCCTCCGTAAAGAGGACAGGAGAGGAGGCATGTTAACGCTCGACTTGATCCATTTTATTTTGGTGTTTTCATTAACAACACAGTTTGTACAGTGCCTTGGGGTTTTCAGGAAGCTTTTCACATATGTGATATCACCAAATTTTCCTAACTGCCAGAAGGTCATATCACCCTCATTTTATTGATCAAGGCACAGAGGCTACAAAGTCAGGCCTAGAAGTTCACAGTTGCATGAAAATAGGGATCCATTGTGTTTTCTAAATGTTTGCCCTTTTGTTTGTTGTGCTGATGACAGGGTCCCACAGTTTGACATTTACGTAGTCCCAGGCCTCTCTGAGTGCACAGTGATGTGTGTTGAGGTTTGGGAGCCCTCAGTGTGCTCCGTCTTAGGTCTGCTGTGGCTGGAACGGGACTGGCAGGGCCCTCTGGATCCCGAGCTCTAAAGCTAGACCCCGCGTGTTCACAGCTCCAGTCTGTCACTCACCAGCTTGCTGCATGACCTGGGACAAATGGCTTAATCTCTTGGAACCTGAATTATCACGTGTGTAAAATAAGGACAGCCATAGACTGACCACATGAAGCTCTTGTGAGAATTCAATAAAATAATCCACGTAGGATGCTTAGCCCAATGCATTACCCAATACATCTCAGCCGTCGTCATTACTATTATTGTAATCATTAGCTCATTACTATTATTGTAATCATTAGCACTTTCACACTAAATGTCTCCATCTTCAAATGAGCCACTTTCCATATTTTGGCCATTATACATAAAGCTTTTTTTTTTTTTTTTTTGGCGGTATGAGGGCCTCTCACTGTTGTGGCCTCTCCCGCTGCGGAGCACAGGCTACGGACGCGCAGGCTCAGCGGCCACGGCTCACGGGCCCAGCCGCTCCACGGCATGTGGGATCCTCCCGGACCGGGGCACGAACCCATGTCCCCCGCATCGGCAGGCAGACTCTCAACCACTGCGCCACCAGGGAAGCCCCATAAAGCATTTTTAATAAACTTGTTTTTAGGTTTGAAGTGGTAGGCTCTTCTAGTTTTCTTTTTAGTATCTGTTAGAAGTATTTTTAAAAGCTCTGTCTGAATTCATGGGGAGCCCCTGTAAGTCCACTTGAAAGCAGATCTTATCATTAAAAACCCACAAAACACCTACATGAGAATGGAGGAGTTGGACCGTAATTTATGGCATCTGCTTCTCACTGCCATTTGGCATCTTGCAAACTGCCACTGCCATTAGCCATCACTTGGTACTTATGATCTTGTGGTTGGAGCACTTTGATTCTCATAACAGAAACAGGGTCACATTTAGAAAATGTACCCTATGCCGAGCTGAAAAATTAGATCCCTGAGGGTGGCTGACGGATGGGGCCACACAGGGCAGTGTGGCCTGCCAGCCAGGCCGAGATGTGCCCTTTCCGTACACCCCAATTGGATGCTGTCTTTGTGTCTCAGGCCTCAGCCTGCCAGGCCTGGGCTTTCTGCTTGGCAGGGACCTGGGGCTGGGGCAAAAGATGTGTTGCTAAGTACCAAACCATTTTCCACGTGGCTGCCCTTAACTGCCTTGAGGTTGGCAGAGATAGAGCTAGGATTTGGCCGGAATTCCTCCATGGCCCTAAACTGGTTCTTCACATCCAGGTAGTGCAGAGCGTTTGGAATATTGCAAGTGAGAAAGCATGAGTTAAGTGTGGCAGCAACGTACCGCAGTAGCAATAGGCGAGACACTGTCTCCTACTTTGGGCCTCAGTTTTTCTTGTGCTCAATGGGAAGATGTGATCTGAAGGAGCTCTGAGGACCGTTCTTCCAGCCCACTGAGTTTCCTGATTCCCATGGGGTGCTTGCCTACCAAACTTCACAGGACTTTTGGGCAATAGAAGTTGAGGGCTGTCAGAGGAGGGAGGAAGTCTCATCTAAGTTGCAAATTAAAAAAAAAAAAAAATCAAGATATTCACTGTGTATGAAAAGGAGTACCAGGTCCATTATTCTTTAATACATCAGCATGCTTCTGAGAGTCTATCCACCTGGAGGGTCTCCAAGACCTTGGATGGGTCTCTCCTCCTAGACCCATTTCTCCCTCTGTAAAATCCCTCTAGGATACGACGTTACATTAAATATCCATGTCTACTTAGGCTCCTCTTGGCTGTGATGGTTTCTCAGACTTTCCTTGTTTCTGATGACCTTCACAGTTTCTAGGAGTCCTGGTTGGGGATTTTCGTAGAATCTACTGGAATTTGTCTGATGTCTTTCTGATGTTTAGACGAGAGTTATGGGTTTTTGAAAGGAAGACCACAGAGACCTAAAGTGCTATTTTCATCACATATATCAAGGGTACATACATACTATCCATGTGATTTATCACTGCTGATGTTGACCGTGACCACCTGGCCGAGGTATGGTTTGTCAGATTTCTCCACAGTAAAGTTACTCCTTTTTTCTCCTTTCCATACTGTACTCTCAGGAGGGAATCACTGTGCGCAGCCCTTCCCCTCCTCTTTTGGGGTCATTCATGTGTTTCGTGACACTATTGACTACCCGCTATGTGCCTGGCGCAGCACTGGGGACCAGAAATAGGAAGGGACGGAAGGTGGGGCCTCTGCCCTCAGGAAATTTGGGGTCTAGGAGGCAAAACAGAAAGTAGGCTTGCAGTCACAAGCCCTTGTGGTAAGCAAGAAGGTTCTGCAGGAACACAAACGAAGTCCCCTCACACCAGGCTTTCCTATTTTATGTTTCTGTGCTTTAAGTGAGTTTTCCTAATTGCCCTACATTTCCTTCAACTGTAAAATTTTAAATGTTAGAAAAGAAAAAAGAGGCCAGCTTATTTCCTTTCCATACTTACCCTGTGACTCCTGGATGTTATTTTTTTAAACATCCACATCGCACTTTCCCTGTTGAAAGCATTTTTTAGTCATTAATTAGTAACCCACATTAATATGCAGATTGAATTAATCTATTTCAGGCAGAAGTTTGTCTTGAGGAAGCAAAATAGCTTAAGTGTTATTCCTCCCCACCTGCACCTTCTCTTTCTCCCCAGCCTCCCACCCTCTACCCCGATCATTATTAGGATCATTGCCGTGATTATTTAATGCTGATGGGGTACCGCAAGTGGCTGCTGTGCTTCCAGGAACTCGGGGGAGTGTGCGTCCCTGTGCTCTGGACGCAGAGCTGCGCAGAGGCTGCCGTGGGGGGTTCATTAGCTCTCAGAAGCTGAAATTGGCTTCATAAATAGTCATCCTCAGGAAACGGTTTCGGCTCTCCTGTTTTTGTTTCAGTTGCACTAAGCTGAATTCCTGTTTGGCTCTGTTATTGTCTGAGGAGACTTTTACCTTCAGAAAAAAAAAGTGTATCCTCCATAATGTACCTTACCATTTATTGAGCTCTTACTGTGTACCAGGAGCTCAGGACACCTTATATTCGATTCACAACAGCCTCCTGGGCGTGGCTCTGTTGGTTTGCCTCCTTGTAGAGATGAGGCAGCTGAGGCCCAGTGAGGTGAAGGCTCAAGGCTGATAAATGTCAGAGCTGGGACTTGAACCCTAGACTGTACAGCTCCAAAGCCCTCCCTCTTCGTGCCTGTCTTTGGCCTACCTTTCAAGGCCTTCCCAGCCTCTCTGCCCACTTTCCCCCATGTCAGCATGTCCTCCTCTTCTCATAGTGTCAGGTGGGGAAGGCTTTCCAAGGCTATTTCATTACTGTCTCATTAGAACTCTGCAGGGTAGGGGCTGGCTTCATCCCCACTATAGAGGTGAGTCTGGCTCAGGACCCCTCTCCTTGCCCAGCTCAGAGTCCCCATCCTGGGCAGGAAACGTCTCTGTCATCACCAGCCACCTGTGGAACACCATTTATTGGCTCCTGCTGGGGTTGTAGATGTAAACATTCCTTCCCTGCCCTCAACGAGCTCATATTCTACTGGGTGAACAGAACACCAGGAATTCCAGGTGTCTCATTTAATTGGGCACTTCTGTTTCCGGGCTTGGAGAAATAGATGTCTACTTTAATAAGCAATTACTACATGCCAGACCTTTTGCTCAGAGACAGATATCCCTGACTCTTGTTCATTCCTCATACCCTCCCTAGGAGGTGAGTTTGTTGGAATCCCCATATAATAGGCGAGGAAATGGAAGCTCAGAGAAGACTGAATTGTTTAAAGGACAGACACTTAGGACTTGGAAAAGCTTTTGTTCAAACCCAGATCTAGCTGAATCCAGAGCTCCTTATTGAGTTACCTTGACTGCTTCCCTTTTAGTATTGCCTCTGTGTGTGTGTGTATGCACATCCATATGCAAACTTACACTTACGTGTATGAGGTACAGGACTAGGTCAATGAGGGACACGATTCTAAACAAGATGTGTCCCTATTGTTTTGGGCCTACAGGCTGATGGGATGACAGCCCCCCAAAAAACCCTCAAGTGCAACTGAGTGTGATAGATGCTACAGGGCAAGTCCTGGTTCTGGGTGACCTTGGGCAAGTCTCTCAACTTAGCCCCAGTTTCCTCACCTATAACATGGTGAGGAACATCTCCCAGGGTTAAGATAAGGTTTAGAAGAGAGGAAGTACATAGAGCACTTGGTATGTGGTAGGTCCAATGAATGGTAGCCCTTCCTGCTGAAATGTTAGGGAGACCCTAATCACTAGGTCGACTACTCAGTAAGGGTCAGCTGGACACAATTTTGGGGACCTCTCAGTCTGTTGGTCTTGTATCTACAATGAGATGTTAGGATGCTTAAGGACATGGACCATTTCTGATAGTTTTTTTAAGGACATGGACCATTTCTGGGTTGAATGTGAGCCTCCCTAGCCTGCTGAAGTGTTAGTGAGACCCTAATCACTAGGTCGACTACTCAGTAAGGGTCAGCTGGACACAATTTTGGGGACCTCTCAGTCTGTTGGTCTTGTATCTACAATGAGATGTTAGGATGCTTAAGGACATGGACCATTTCTGATAGTTTTTTTAAGGACATGGACCATTTCTGGGTTGAATGTGAGCCTCCCTAGCACAGAGAATAAATGCTCATGGATTAATTGAAAACAATCCTATTTTGTGGCTGGGGAACAGAGTCTGAGAAGTTGTGAAAGGGGTAGCTGTCACTATTTTATTTAGGAATCGCAAGTGTTGACAAGAGTCCAGCTCCATGGATGAGGAAAGGGAAATTCAAGGCCAGGTACACCGAGGTCTACTAAACCATTGAGAAGATGCTGTTTCACTGTGTGCAGCAGAGTTAGATTTGGGGTTGAGTCCCTTTGGCTACCTCCTAGCTACATGACTGGAGCCAGATACGGCAGAGCCTCAGGTGTCCTCACCTATGATTTGGGGGAAGAATACCGGCCTTGCAAGGTTGTGAAGATCAAATAAGATAATGATCAGAATACATTTAGCACAGCTTTCCTGGGCAGAGCAGGGCTTAAATGTTCAGTATATGGCTGGAGATGTTACTTTGAGGAGGGCTCCTTGCCAAGAACCTGAGCCCCACAGAGTTCTGCCTGAGGGATGGTCTATTTCAGACACGTGTTATTCTCACTTTTGACTGCGGCTCTTTCTGGAAATGCCCATGAAAAGAATGTGTGTTTGCCAGTTAGATGAGGCTCCTGTGGAGAAGCCCCACCCCAGCCCATTCCTGAGGAGTCTGAGCTTGGAGTTTGGCAATTCCTTGGAATGCTGGGCCAGAGTTGGGGAGCAGAGCTGCAGGCTTAGCCAGCGCAGAGTTCTTGGATTGTGGAGAGAGACATTTGCGGGGAGAGGGAGGATGTTGTAGAATGCTGCAAAATACAGATAAGCTCAAACACAAAAAGATAATCCCCAGTGATTATGATCATTCAGAGATAACCACATTTATATTTTAGTTTCTATCCATTCACATTTTGTTATTGTTGTTGTTATGTGTCTTAGTTCAGGCTGCTATAACAAAGTACCAAAGACTGGGTGGCTTATAAACAACAGAAATTTTTTCCCACAGTTCTGGAGGTTGGAAGTCTGAGATCAGGGTTCCAGCAACGTCTGGTTCTGCTGAGGACCCTCTTCCACATTGCAAACTGCCGACATCTCGTTGTATCCTCACATAGAAAGAGAACCAATGTGATGGTATTTGGAGGTGGGGCCTTTGGGAGGTAATTAGGTCACGAGGTTGGAACCCTCTTGAATTAGTGCCACTCTTGAAATGCCTTTAGACAGCAGTACTCTTTTCCCAAAGGAAGTTTGAGAAAACATAATCATTTTTGTCTAGTGCTCACTCTGAGGCAGACCCTATTTAAGGAATTAACTGTATTAACTATTTTAATCCTCACGATGACCCCATAAGGTAGAACTGTTATTGGCCCTGTTTTACAGATGAGAAAACCGAGACACAGAGCAGTTAAGCAATTTGCTCAAGGTCACGCAGCTCCTATATGACACAGCCAGGAGTCGAGCCCAGGTTGTCTGATTCTGGGTTGTGCACTATTAACCATAAGGAATATTGCCTCCTTTGGTTAAATCCCAAAGCGAGGAAAAGTTGTTTTTATGGGAAAGCACGGCCGACTCCAGGAATACTCGGGTCCTCATGGCACAGGGCCTAAGTTAAAGGGTACCTGGGTGAAAACAGGAGGAGTCAAGTCATTTGTTCAACGAATACAGTATTTCCCATCTGTCCCCTCCGTGAACTGCCAAGTGCTCAGGAGGGAGTGAGGGTGGAAAGCGAGAGTCATCCCTGCTCTCTTCGAATTAGTGGCATTTAAGTTTCTGAAATGCTCGAGTTCTGAGCTCTAAAGGGTACTTAGGGAGCTTTTAGTCCATAGCCCTCATTTTACAGACAAGGATCTGCGACCCAGGGACGGAAGGCGTTTGCCCAGCAAGCTGGTGGCAGTGCGGGGAACCATAAGCCACATCTCCAACCCAGTGCAGGACTGTGATAGCAAGCTCTTAGTTTCCATTGCCACATTCCACACCAGCTAGGGGTGAGAAGGCTCATTTTCTCCTAAACGGGGGCTTTGACCATCCTGGGCACTGAATGGCTGCCTGGTGATGGATAGATGACAATAGTTAGATATCATGCATATGGCCTGCTTTACGTATTGCATGATCACAGCCACATTTGTATCGTGAATTATTCCAACCTACTTCATCAAGAGATGGATTTCAACCCCTCAGAGGCTTTCTTGGGGACTGCACGAGCAGGTTTGTTCTGTGATCCCAGAGAGCAGCACTGGGACTGGTGAGACTAGGGGAGTCCAGCACTTACCCATTTAATAACTAAGTTTAGAATGCCTTTTCTATGCCAGGGAG
>NW_006787562.1:0-26237 GCF_000442215.2 Lipotes vexillifer | reverse complement strand
GAAAGAGTGACAGTCCAGCAGACAGCAAGGATGGCAGATGTGGAAACATGTCCAGTAAAATGGAACAGGTACTGTGAGAGAAGCAGGTACAGCAGCTAGAGAGGGCACAAAATAGGGACAGTCACTTCCACCTGAGAACAAGACTTTAAGGAGGTGCCAGCTCTGGGCTACGTCTGGAAAGATGAGTGTGGATTTGCCAGGCAGATGGTTGAGCATTCCTGGCTGAGGGAACAGAGCACAGTGGTGTGAAAAGTCCACAGTTTTTGTGTCCCAAAAGTAGTTAAGTGTGGAGCATGCGGTCAACTTGGGGGGAACCCAGGTGTAAGATAAAGATGGGGTGCTGATCCACAGGGGCCTTGTGGGTTCTGCCCAGGAGCTAGAACTCGACCCTGAAGATGTGGGGACTTGGGAAGCTCATGAGGAAGAATGAGCAGCTCATCTTTGCAATCTAGAAAGCTCACTGGACTGTAAGGCCAGAGAGCAGACTAGAAGGGGGACTGGAGGCTAGGAGACCCTTTAGAAGACTTGTGTGGTGGTGCAGGGGCACGAGATGAGGACCAGAACATAGTGTGGCAGTGGGGATGGACATGCAAAGACAGAGAAGAGGTCAGATGTGGGAACAGTCAAAGAGGTGGAGTCAGCATGACTTGGTTGTTAGGGGGACATGGGGAGGAGGGGCAAGGTGATGCTGAGGAGAGCACTGACAGCTGACATGCATGGATTACTTAGCTGTGTGCCAGGCGCAGTGCTTAGCACCCAACACAGGTTATCTCATCTCAGCCTCACCACAGGCGCTGTCCCTGTAAATACGCTATCCTCCCGTTAACAGCTGGGAAACCGGCTCAGAAAGGTGAGAACTTGCCCACAGTGACAGAGAACAAGTCGCGTAGCTGAGGTTTGCACCCAGGCAGTCTGCTTCCAGCTCCTGCTTTAGTTATTCTGGACCACAGTTGTTGGGGTGTCTGGCTTCCATCACTGGGTGAACGTGGGCACTATCCTCTGCTGCCGGCCACATAGAGGAGGCAGAAGGGGGTAGGGTGCCCTGGTCTTATTGTCCCAAATTAGAGCTCCAGAGAAGCTGTCGGGAGGTATGCAGAAGCACTGGGAGTGGCTGAGCATGGCTTTGAAATAGCTTGCAGCGGCTTTGTGACGGCACAGCTTTACTTTCTTTTCTGATGCTGTGGGAAAGGCTCTAGACTGGGAGTCAGACTAGTTTAGCCTCTGCTGCTTTTCAGCCACAGGACCCTAAGTAATAAGTCATTTCAAGTCCCTGGGCCCACCCTTTACCTCCCTGCATAATAAGGTTGTTGGTCTGGTCTTCCTGTGCATGAAAATCACCTGGAGGGCTTGTTCAAACACATATTTCTGGGACCCACTCCTAGAGTTGTGATTCAGTCGGGCGGGGCTGGTAGGGCCTGGGAATTTGCATTTCTCATCACTTTCTAGGGGATGCTGCTGCTGCTGGAGTGGGGACTGCACTTTAAGCACAACTGTCCTAGGTGCCCCCTCTGTCCCTTGAGCTTATGGCTCCATCCCCGTGGACAGGGACACACCAGGCAAATGGACACTCTCATATTAATACCATAGGACATTCAGTCCACAGCACAGAGCGTCAAACCAGTGAAAGGGGTGGCACTTTGAAATGACAACAGGGTACAATTCACCCTGCCCTTCCATCTTCTTCTACTCTTGTTTAACCTTTCCCCATCACCGGTCACCCCAAGTCCAGATCCTTCAAATATCTTGTTTCACTGTGTGGTTTGGGGGATGGATGTGTCCGTGGAGGAACCCTATACACCAGCTATTGTCAGGGCTAAGACACCTGCCCTGAACAGCTGATGGATTAAAAACACCCAGGATAGGCATAAACTCCTAGATCCTAGGGGCTCACCAGCTTGAGAGATCAAACTCCTAATAGGGTAGGTAGCCAATAGGCTAACCTTCCACCTTGGTTTCAGTGGCCTATGGCCTGAGCTTTGCCACTGGGGCAAGAAAAGGAAAATCTCTCTCTTGCTCTCCACCAGAGCATTCATCTTGGCCCCCTTGGCCTTCAAGGGCATATAAGGGAATGTTTTTTTTCCTGATCAAACTCCAGCTATGAGCAGCATCACGCCTCTCTGTGACCCTTGTGCCAGAGATATGATGAAGAAATTCCAGGGAGACAAATGGAGATTACATGGAAATCAATAACGCACAGCTGGTGTTCTCTGCAGGCAACTGTTCAATTTTATTTCCTTTTCATTTTTCTCCCCATTCCCTGGGATCAGCTCCTTTAAGAGCTTGACACCAGCTAGACTTGTGTGATTAAGTGGTAAACTTAAGCTGTCTGCTGGAACCTTCTGTGTGTTTCCGCAGAAATGGGAAATTGATTGTTCAGGGCAACCAATGGGTCATGAGTCCTCTGGACCACTAAGAGCATGGGGACTGTTTAAAGGTATTTCTTGGAGTGGGCTTTTTTATGATTTCCCCTTAACACTTATAATTTGGGCTGCTTTCAGCTGCACATAATGATATGGAGCTTCATTATCTCACATAACAAGAACCCTAGCAGAAGGACAACTGTGAGATTAATTAATTCAGTGGCTCAGCAACATTATCTGAGATTTGTATTCCTGCCATCTTTCTGCTTTGCCATACTCGGCATGTTCTCCTGAGGTTAAAGTTCCTCATTGTCTCAAGATGGCTGCTGTAGCTCCAGCTATCACCTGTAGAAACAAAAACCTGCAGGACGGATAACTGGACAAAAAAATCAGAGCTTTGTTAGGAAGGAGGAAGGGGTTGGAGTGAGAAATGACCACCAGGCTTGCTCAATCTAGGAGTCAATCCTTGTTCAGAAACATTTATCCTTTCTCCTCTGCCTAAGACTAATTAAGTACAGATATCTTGTCCCGGCATGATGAGTCTTCCACAGTATGCCCTCAACTTATAATTCTTGGTTTTATTTCATACTGTTCTCTGTGTAGAGCCATTGGGCAGCCAAACAGGACCATTTTCTGTTGGCAGAATTTGCCACAAACCTCATTTCTACCTCCTTGCCTTTGCTTAAGCTGTGTCCTGTGTCTGGAATACTCCTTGTCTGTGATCCTTGTCTCTCAACTCATGTCAAGGGAAAGGTATAGAAATGGAGCCTTGGGAGTTCCTTGGTGGTCTAGTGGTTAGGATTCAGCGTTTCCACTGCCGTGATCCTGGTTCAGTCCCTGATTGGGGAACTGAGATCCCACAAGCCGTGCAGCATGGCCAAAAAAAAGAAGAAAAGAAATGGAGACTTTCTCTTCTCATTCCCATCCTTATCTTTTAAAAAGTCTTTTTAATGCAAAGTAAAATACAAGATACGGAAAACCACACAAAACAACTTCAAATTTAATGAATTATTATGGTGACTCTCCTTGCAGTGACCACCTGCCAGAAAATAGAACATTGCCAGTCCCTCCAGAAACCCTTCTTGTGCCCAATTCAATCATCATTCCCTTTCGCTCCCTAATAGTAACCTTACTTTTACATCAGTCACTTCCCTTCATTTAAAAAATAGATTCATCACACCACTGTGCATCCCTAGCAGTTTAATATTACCCATTTTTAAACATGATGTTTTTATAGTCTCTTTTAATCTACAGGTTTCCACTCCAGTCCTTTCTTTTACTTATAATTTATCTATTAAGAACCCCGGCTGGTCAAGTTTCCAACAGTCTAGATTTTGCTGATTGCACATTCGTGGCTCAAGTTATCATGTTTATTAGTTTTCTTTATTTTCTGAAAATCAGCAGCTGGATCCAGAGCCTCAGTCAGACTGATGTTGATCCCTCTGGCAAGAATACAGGCGATATTATGCTTCTTTGTCAGGAAGCACATAAAGTCTCTTGGTATTCTGATTCTATCATTTCTTCTTCATTTATTCGTTGGAAGTCTCTTCAAGTTGGATCCCGAGTCCTGTGGCATGCCGCAGTGATCTTTGATAGCTTCCTTTCTCTCTGCTATATAATGATGTTTCAGATTCATCTGATACATTTCCTCGCTTGGACCTAGAATCAGTCATTTCTCAAAGAAGCCCTTTGATTTCTTTTAGTGGGGAGTGATATTTTAAGACCATTATATGGAGACTAGAGGTGCTCTTTGCCACTGGACTTGCTCCTGACCTTTTCATTGGACAGGGGTGGAAGATTATAAATAAGTTTGTATTTTATTTGCATTTAAAGATAAAATACCCAGTGACATTCGAACTATATGTTTAATTTAAATTCAAGATTCTAGAGATTTTTTTTTTTTTCTTCTTTTTCTCTATTACATCTGTTATCTCCTTTCTTTTTTTTCTGGTACGTGGGCCTCTCACTGTTGTGGCCTCTCCTGTTGCGGAGCACAGGCTCTGGACACGCAGGCTCAGCGGCCGTGGCTCACGGGCGCAGCCGCTCTGAGGCATGTGGGATCTTCCTGGGCCGGGGCACGAACCCATGTCCCCTGCATCGGCAGGCGGACTCTCAACCACTGCGCCACCAGGGAAGCCCCTCACCCCATTTTTAAATAGTTGTCCTTTATCTGTATTATACTACCCTTTCTCTCTTCACTCTCACTTTATCTTAGTTCTGCAGGTAGCTATGTATTTAATGCTCACCATCAGCCCGTATGTTGATACCTCTCTAGTCAGATTGGTTGTCTGAAGCATGTTTTCTATTAGATTCCTTAGAAAGGGCTCATGGGAACAAGAACAATATTTCTTGAGTTCTTAAATGTTGATAACATTTGTGCCACAAATGTTTTGCTAGTTTTTATACCTAGTTTTGCTAGGTATAAAATTCTTGGTTCACAATTTCTTTCCTTGAGTGCCTTGAATATGTTAATTCCAGTTTCGTGAACTGGCACAAAGTGTTACTGTCAGAAAGTCTGGTGATAATCTAATTTCCTTTGCCTTATGAGTACCTTGCCCCTTTTTTTTAGGTACCCAAAAGTATACTCCCTCCCCACCCCTTTCTTCCTTCTGTTCTCTCAGTAAATTACTGGATTATGCCTTAGTATCGGTTGTCCTGGATTGAAATTCTTAGTTATGCAATTTGCTTTTTCAATATGTACTTTCAAATCTTCTTTTTTCTTAAATTTTAGGAAAATTTTCTTGAATTACAGTTTTAGTATTTTTTCTGTTATCTTGTGGTTTTCTTCTTCAGAGACTCCTCTTATATATATGCTAGATCTTTTTTGCTTATCTTCATTATTTTTCACTTTCTCCTTATGCTTTTTTAAAAATTTCTTCTTGACTTAAAATTTTTATTCTTTTTACCTATGGAAGGCATTAACTGTTATGGGGTTTTTTGTATGTTCTTTGTTACTTCTAGTTTAGTGTTCATTTCTGAAATGATTTCTTCTTTTATTGCTAATTCTTTTCTGGTTTGTTACCTCACTTCTGAGTCTTTCTAATTCTAATTTATGTTATTCTTTAATATCTTGGAGCATTTTGTTAGTGTCTTTTAAGCTTGTTTTGAAATACTAGGTTACAGTTTTGATCTATTTTATGAGCATGTCTTTCAAGCATGCTTTCATTGCTCATAGGAATGCTATCCTGCTTCCTGTTCTTTTTCAGATAATAATTTAGCATAAGATTTGACATCAGTACTTTGCCGCTGTTCATTTGTTGGTGAAATTTATTTTCTTGAACTTTCATAAAAAGGTGGGGTTTAGGAAAGCTTTTCTAGCTTCATAGAGCTTCCTGTTCTCCCTCCCTCTCTCTCCCTGTCTCTCTCTCTTTCTGTCTCTTTTTTTTGGTGTGTAATGTTTAAAAAATATGGTGGCTTGACTTCCCTGGTAGTCCAGTGGTTAAGACTCTGCACTTCCACTGCAGGGGCATGGATTTGATCCCTGGTCAGGGAACTAAGATCCCGCATGGTGCATGGTGTGGCCAAAAATAAATAAACAAGCAAATAAATAAAATGGGGATAGTTAATACCACCCACATCTCATAGGTTTATCATAAGGCCTAAGTAAAATATAAATAAATAAATAGGTAAGCAAAAATATGGTGGCTTGCTTTCTTAGATTTCCCGGCTCTGTTTCCTTCTCCCACTTTTATCTGAAACTCCTCTTTCCTCTATCTCCATCGTTCCTGTCCTGTTCAATTTGGACTTCACTCAGCAGTTTCTCCTCAGTGCAGATGTTGATCTGCCCTGGCAGATCAGCTTCAAGAGTTCATAGGGGCTGGGCTGCTCCAGCCCTATCAGACCTGCTTACTGTGGCCCTCCTATACTCATCTTTTACTAGACTGGGCAAGAACCCTCCCAAGTTTTAGCTGCTGTTCTCACACTGGTGTATTGTGCTTTCCCAGTGAATGCCCATTGGCTGTATGGTATCCACTCTAGGACTAGCAGCCACTGCTCCCATTGCTTCTTTTTATCCCCCTGTACAGACACCAATAACATGTAAGACTAGTGCTTATTGGTGTCTTGTTCTCACTCACCTATTTGTATTTTAGGGTTCATGGGGATGCCTTGTGAGCTAATCTGGTTGTAATTGTTGTTCCATGGGTTTTGTTACCTATTTGCTTTGTGCAGTTATGTGGGGATTCAGAGATAGTGGAAGAACCGTGCCACTTCTACTGCCATCTTTCTTCATCACGTTAATTCCTCCAGTGCCTCTGAGAGACATAGTAGATGCTCATAAATGTTGAGGTTATGCAGAGAATTGTTCCTGTTGGCAGAAGAAATATTTACCTGGAGGTATTTGTTTTATGCAGCCCTTTTGTTAGCAAAATTTCTGTGGAGTATTTTTTTCTGTCTTCAGACAACTTTTATTAACTAAATGGGATAACATCCAGTCAGGAATTATTTACTGGCATCAATGCCTCTTTGAAAAATGTACATAACCCTAGGAAGACAAATAAATTTTTATGGCAGATGGTGATTCTCATTGGTTGATAATGACTTTCTGAAGCCTTATGTTTAAGAAGGAGTCTAAGACCACATCACAGCTCTCCAGGTTTATAAGTTAGGGTGCTTTTGGCTGCAAGTAACAGAAGGTCAACTCAAAATAACTGAAACAGTAAGAGGGTTTAATATATTGCAATAACAGGGAGCCCAGCGTTCAGGCTGCTTCAGAGCTCGTTAGTTTAACAGCTCAAAGATGTCATCAGAGACCTGTTTCTTTCCATCTTTCTTTTCTTTCAGCCTCAGCATGTCTGCTTTTTTTTCCCTCAGAGATGCAAGATTCCTACAGGAGCTCCTGCCAGGAGCAGAGAAGAGAGTGTTTTCTGCCTGTCACCTTTTAATCAGTGAGGAAATCCTTCCCCAACCCCTGCCTCTAACCCCAACAGACTCCCTCAATTCGTTCTATTCTTGAACCAATCCTTAGTAAGGAAAATGGGACCACCAAGATTGGCCCAGACTCACCAAGATAGACCCAGACTCACCAAGACAGATTCCTCAATTATGTGAAGGAAATATGGTAACTATAACAAAATTAGGGCTCTGCCAGCATGGCATAAGGGGAAAAAGGCTCTTAGATAAGCAGCCGCAGTGCTTGCTACCATGAGATGTTCATGATTGATTAACTAGTCTACCACGGGCATAGGACAGAGGTGCCGGTGTCCTGGCCTGTATTTGTTACACCTGGAGTGACCCTTTACAAGCTACGAAAATGCTTTCTCATCTCTTTTCTCTACTGTTGGTCTAAACTACCCTTGATCTAAGCAGATCAAGGATTATCAATCATCCTTATTTGAGAGTAATGACACTGATGCCCAGAGAGGCAAATTGCCCCACACAGCCAGGAAATGACAGATCAGGGCTTCCAGACTACAGATCCAATGTGCCTTCTACCTTCTCATACTTTCCAACTCTTGTTACTGGCTGAAAACCAGGTTCCTTTTCCACAGGCAGGAAAGAGCCACTAAAAGGGAACCTGGGAGGTTGCCAAGGCTAGGCCTTGTCAGTGTTACAGTCTAGTCAAGACCTTGCCCTACAGGAAGCCTTTGTTTTTTCTTCTTTTTTAAAATAACAGCTGTATTAGGGTATAATTTAATAAATTTACCATACCATACCATAAAGGTTGCCATTTTAAAGTGTATGTTTTAGTATAGTCACAGAGTTGTGCATCCACCACCACTAAAGCCTTCATTTCTTAGTAACCTTTGCCTCTGGAGTGGGTCGGTTGACAGAGGAAGAGCCTTATGATGGCTCCCTGAGGTCTCTGAGCTACTTGTTTTTCATGGGTAACAAATGCAGATTCCTGAAAGGATTCTGAAGGCTCCTTGCATGAATGATGCCTGGCTGTGTAAGGGAGTGGGGCAGGTTGGGGAGAGTGTGGAACACACCCCCTCTAGTGGGGCCTCTGCTGGTTGCTTAGCTGCTGTCAAGAGCGGCTATGCTGGGTTGCCAGGTCTTCTGGTTACACAAGAGAAGCTGGACATTTGGATCTTTCAGAGAACTTTCTGGATTTCTGGTGGTTGTCAACAAACATATGGTTTTGTCTTTATAAAGCACTGTGTGTGGTCCCTTGTATTATAGATTGGAGGTGACCTTAGACCTCTAGTTTGAGACCTCTTTTCTTTGACTGTGTCTCATTTAATCTATTTTCATTTTTTAACTCATCTCTTTCATCTACTTATTATTTCATATAACCAAGTGAGTGAGGTTTTCCTTGTGGGTCACAAGAGCCAGCCAAGTACCAGGTAAGCCCTTAGAAGTTCCATTAGCTGAACGTAATTGCATTCTTAAATGTTAGGAGTAAACAGTCCCATGAGAGAGGGAGGGTTTGTGATGATCTGGTTCTCGTATTTGTCTTCAAACACTGTCACACTGTTTGGATGAGGTGGCTTGGTTTCCACCCTTGTTTAATAGTCAGCCACTGATGTTTTTGATGTTAACACTTCTACGTGGGCTTCAACAGCTGTCTCCCCAAACCCAGCTGCTCACACCATCCCCACCCATCTTAATCTTGCACCCTAGCAGAGGAAAGAAATGATCGTATCTGATTGGGCAATGCTTTGCTATTTCACCTCTTTGTGGTTTTTACACTAACCCTGTGAAGTTGTCACTCCCATTTTAGATGTGTAGAAACTGAGGCCCAGAGAGGTTCAGCAAATGCCCAAAGCCTCTCATCTGGCCACTTACAGAGTCAGTTTTGAATCCTGTCTGCTGACTTCAAAACCAATGTTCTGGTGACTTCTTTATGCTTTCTTGCCCTTATGATTGTACTTTTATCTGAGTGAAGCTGCCTGACACTAAATCTTAAAGTTGAATTTTAGAGGTTAGCAAACCTCACTTCATCTCTGCCTTCCTAATATTTTCTATTTTTTAAAGCATGTTTGTATTAGGACTCTGAGTTGTAAGTGACAGAAACTCTTCTCAAACTGGCTTAAGCAAAAAAGGGAATTTATTGGATTATGTAACTGAAAAGACTAGGGATGCACTGCCTTCAGGCGTGGCTGAATCCTGGGGCTTCAGTGTCTTCAGTAATCTATGCTTGATGCTGGTTGCTTCTCCTCAGACTGGCTCACGCCCCTCATGGCGGCACGAGGCCTTTGGCAGCTCCAGCAGCAGGAGCAAGGCCCTTTCCCGATCCTTGTACTCATAGTCCCTGAGCCAACCTCCTCTGTCCACTCTGGTTTATGACTTATCTCTAAACCTTTGTTTGTAGTCAGGAGGAAACCATACTCTGGTATATGAGTCAAGTCGTCACTCGTGGAACTGAGGGGGAGGCCAGCTCCCTAAACCTCATGCACTGACAGTGGGGGAGGGCTGGTTCCCCAAGGTCAGCGTGTAGCTTCTACAAAAGCAAAGGAATGAAGATTGGGAGGGCAGTTGCCTGCTTTTGTATTTAAAACAGCAGATATTTTAATGTTCATTAAGTGTGCTTAGGACCAAAAAACACTATGGGTAAGAATCGGACTTTCCAAGAAAAAAGGGCCAAATACAGAATTTTAATAGCCCTTCAAAAACAAGTAATATGTTATAAGCAATTCACATACACTCTTAAAAAAATAAAAGGACCATTGGGACATTTGCCAAACCCATACCTTTCATAATAGAAAAAGAAAGGGCAAGCTTTATTTTCCCACGCGTTAACTAATATGTGTACAATACAGATTTCCTGGGGTCTTAACACAGCTTCCTAGCAGAGCAGTGCTTCATTTCTCTGGCATCATTAGGGAGTGAGGTTTTGTGGATGAGTGGATTTTACAGATGTGTTTGTGCTTTTAAGATTTAAATCTGTAAAAGGTGTATTTCTTAAAACACTTTGTACCAACAGAAGATGCTGATACATGAACATAAATAAACGTTTTCTAAGCCATTTTGCTCCACGCTTCCGGAAGTTAGGGTATTTGTCAGTACGTATGAGAATCCACAGAATAAACATGACCCTTCTTTGCTGGACATGATTTAGTAGTGGTGGAGATCGGGGGGATGACAATACTTCAATGAAAATAACTGTGAGTACATTATGGAATAGAAGGCTAAATTCTTAGGAGTTTTTCAGAAGAAACCTGAGTTGATTCAATTGCTAGCTGGAGTCCATCTTCCCTCCCTGCCTATCCATTTCTCCCATTCATGTCCATGTGTCTTTAGGGAGAAGTAGACCTCTAACGCATTCAGAGGCTACTTAGGCTCTTTGCCTCTTCACCAGCATCTCTAAGCTGCTTTTTGCTTCTTCAGTGTGTATTGGCTTGAGCTGTTCTTCATCACTGCTTGGTCTCAGGAATAATTGAGCATTGCCAGGAGAGACCAGACAGTCAAGCTTTTAAAAATGAATAATATTGAAATTCACACATATACCTAAATTCATAGACTTGGCAAGACTGGAGTTCTGTTATTTTTCTATAAAATAAATCCAAGTCCTATGGGACTTGTTCAATGTGGACCCATACTGGGAAGAGATTGGTGAAGGCTTTGGGACTCTGACCACCAGTGGCCCGGCTGTTCATGACTATTCAAAACTCATAGTTTTTATCAGGAAGCTGAATAATTGTTGCTCCCCAGTGAGGCCTGCCTCTGTCATATTTGGTGACCATCCAAAAGTGCAATTGTTATTTCTCTTGGATGGTAGTTTTTTCGACTTTATTTAGTTCAGAAACCTTTTTTGTTTTACTTTTTATTTTGAAATAATTTTAGATTTACCCAAAAAAAGTTGCAAAAATAATCCTTTGTACCCTTCACCCAGCTTCCCGGAATGTTAACATCTTTCACAACCATAGTACACTTATCTAGACCATGAAACAATATAAACCAATCTATTGACCTTATCTGAACCTTGCCCACTAATGTCCTTTTTTCTGTTTCCAGATCCCACAGTACATCTAGCTGTCACATCTCCTTAGTCTCCTCCAAGCTGTGGCGTTTCCTCAGTCTTTTTGTTTTTCATGACCTTGACACTTTTGAAAAGAACAGCCAATTATTTTGTAGAATGTCCCCCAGTTTGGGTTTGTCTGATGTTTTCTCATGATTAGTTAGATGCATTTGAGCAAAAGTACCACAGAAATGACATGTGCTTTTCTTGGGGCATCGTATCAGAGGTACAGGATGTCTTATTACCAGTGATGTTAAGATCATGTAGGCCAGGTTCCTCTAGGGTAAATTACTATTTTCCCCTTTGCAGTTAATGAGTCTCTTGTGGGGAAATACTTTGAGACTATGTGAATGTCCAGTTTGGGACATTTTTCTTCAAGGGATGTTTTATGTGAAAGTCTAGCATAGAAAACAGGTGGAAGTGACTTGTTTTTAATGAAATGGACATGGGATGGGGGCAGCAGCCCAGGAGCCTCTTCCCCTCTCCCTCCCAAACACTACCCCTGAGCCCACTCTGTTGAACCCCTAAGCATCTCTGGCTGCTCTTTGAAAATCATGGCTCTGGTTTTGGCTTTTGGTTTTTACAATATGTACACATTGTGTAAGCCCCTGCACTCAAAATATTCTGCAAGATGGTATTCTTTCAAATTGAAATTAGCCAAGTTATATTGAACTTAACATGAAATATCAGCAAACATATATGTAGCACCTCTGTGTACCAGTCACTGTTCTAAATCTAGGGAATAGAAAAATCATAAAACACAGTCCCTACCCATTAATCGTGCATCTTTTCTTTCAGAACAGAGAGGACTTTATAATCTAGACCCAAGAAAGAACTGTGAAAGGAGGAAACAAACACACAAAAAATAGGCTTTTTGGTGAGGGAAAGATACTTGAGGATTTGGGGTTTGTGTTTCGAGTGAGTGCAGAGGCCACTGTGACCTAACTAGCCATCAGACCTTGGTCATAAGCAGTACTTTCCCTCTGAGAAGCATGTGTAGTTTAGTTGGAAAAAAAAAAAAAAGAGAGAGAAAGAGAGACAGTTCTAACCACTCCTGCCCAAAAAAGAGCCACTGTTTGGTCTTTTGATTCTTTTTCCCATATTTGAAAGACTCCAAATTCTCGTCCTTCATGGATGAGGTGTTTTAGCTGTCCATAATTACATTATTATTCCAGACACTGTCGGAAGGCTTCTTGCTGAGGAGGGAGGATTAAGCCGAGGAGGCTGGAGTGAGCGTGTAGTCTGTCAGCTGCCCCTCGCCTGGCAAAGGAGATTATGCCTCCGAAACGGAGGTTTCTGGCTGAGCCTTTGTTACTTAATTAGTCTCCTGTCTCTTTTCCCTTCCTGACAGTGGCAGGATCCAGAACGCAGCCCCTTTTAGACGAATGCAAATGTCTCTAACGAAGTTTTCTAATCGTTCCTTTTCAGCAAATCTGAAAATTGTCAAAACCACTCTAGTCACTGGGAATTCAAGGGTGGAAAATAAGTTTTAAAGGCATACGTTTCTCAAGGGAGGAAAGTAGCAAATACCATCTCTTTAAATTCCGTTTAACATGAAGCCTTTATTGACTGCTGTTGATGGTTCTGCACGGTTCAGTGCTCTTTTGAGTGAATATTTAGCTTCTTCACCAAGTCAGTGCGGCCTTGTGGATCCTGTAAACTTAGATGCTGATCACCACCAGAAGTCAATGTAAAAAAAGTTTACAGTTTAATTAAGTGGTAATAGATCTTATGCAGTATCAGGTTAAAGGGAATGTATAAATACTGCTTTATGAACCAGCTTCTGCAGAAAATAGACACGGTTGCTCTCTCCCCTCTCTGTCTCCTAGGATGAGTTACGGGATGGCCCTATTAACTGCGCTGGAATGTGAGGTGGGGTGGAGGGGGTGACCCATTATTAAGCAGCCGCATCCAGCCAATCAGCCTTAAGGAATTTGACTTCAGAGGTCAGTAAAGATTCCCGACACTGTTAATTTTCTTTTATGAGGCACCATTGAAACACACCAACTCATGCCTTGTCTTTGGTTTTTGATGGAAGAAAGGAAGAGATGAAGTTTTGAAGGGTCCTAATAGATTTGCCCTAAAGAGCAAGCATTAGTTCAAACTGTGCGTGTCACAAGTTGGGGACCTAGGAAACGAAGGCCCAGAAGGAGAAGGACCTGGCTCTTCGCGCTGTCCGGCAGTGTCACATGCTGCTGGTGCAGTCAGGGACCTCAGGGGGTTTACTCAGAACCTAAAATCCCTGATCTCTGGGCTCTTCAGGAGTTGAGGCCCTTGGGCACCGGAGTTCGCCCATTCCTCCGCTCTGTGTTCAGTGCCTAGGGAAAAAGTGTTCTGTTGCCCTTCTCCCACAGGCCAAGTAGGGCCCTGGCAAGAGTTTTATTCTTCCGACCTGAGGCATGTGGCTCCCTCCACCTTGGTAGACCAGAAAGCCCTGGACTCAGAGTCATGCCCCCTGTGAACAACACCTGAGGCAAATCACAAGCCCAGGTTGGGGGCCCTGCGTGGACTCTGCGGTTCCCTCAGCTTAGCAGTGTTCACATTTTGTTGTTGCTTATTTAATTGTTTGTCTCTCCTGCACAACTGAAAGCTCAGGACGGGAAATTACCCCCTACCTGGCTCGCTGTGGTGCCCCCAGAGCCCGACATGGCACCTGGCACGTGGTGGGCCCCTCGTGATTATTGTTCAAGAATGAATGAGGTCACCCCAGATCTGTGAGCCTGCATCTGCAAAATGGGGGTAACTTGACCCCCTTCTACCCTCTACGGGGACAAGTAAGATAACATACCTGGAAGAGCCATGACATGCTACAGAAATGTGAAGAGATAGTTCATGTGAGTTACTGGTAGTAGTGTGACAGCACAGGCTGTAGCTGGATTGCATTTAGCTCCTAGAGATGAAAGACACCTCACATATGTTCTTCTCCTTCCACCTTATAGATTAGGGAGGGCCCCAGACAGGTTGATTTACCTGCCAGCATCGTGCAGGGATTCCGAAGCTAAGCCAAGACCTGGTCCCGGGTTCCCTGATTCCTTCCCCTCAGCTCAGTGCTCCAAGTCTTCACTCCTGCTGGAGAAACTGTGGAGTATTTAATTGGCTAGTCTGTGATGTGCAGCATGTCAGAGCTCATTACCGTGGTGGGGCTTGTGGGTGTCCCTCTCCAGAGCCAGCCCCTGTTGTAGTTCAGCGGCCCCAGTTAACTTCAGAACTCGAGGCAGCCCAGCTGTGCAGGTGTCCCAGATCCCCCAGGGCCCTGAAGACGCGCCGTCCTCCACCTCAGCCTGACTTGCTGCCCTTTCCCTGAGCTCCTTGTTGATGCCGAACAGAAACGTTTCCCAGTTAAGAGGCACGAGATCATTCTGCTTGGCACTGAGCTGGGCTCCCAGCCAGAAGTCTTAGCAGGCTGGGGTGGTTACCTCCCCGAAGGCTGCATGCTCAGCGCCCCAGGCTGTCAGTGCAACGGGTAAGAGACAGGTGCAGTGGGATCCACCAGAATCAGGGATGAAGGCCTTCTCTGGACTAGGCTCTGTTTTTATTCCTTTATTTTAATGTTAACACCAGGAAAGGCAAAAGGAGGTTGGGGAATTGGCCCAGATTCAAGAAAATGAAAAAGACATGGGAAGTAAATACGATGCAAAACCGTGATTCTATCTTGGTTTGAGAAAAAGATACATATACAAGCGGTTTGGAGACAGACAATGGCAAGTGTTGGTGAGGATATAGAGAAATTAGAACTTTTATTCAATGCTGGTGAGACTAAAATGGTACAGCTGCTTTGGAAAGTAGTCTGCAGTTCCTCCAAAAGTTAAAACATAGAGTTACCATATGACCCGGCAGTTCCTCTCCCAGATATATACCTAAAAGAAATGAAACATATGTTCACACAAAAACTTGTACGTGGACGTTCACAGCAGCATTATTCATAGTAGACAAAAGGTGGAAACAACTCAGATGCCTGTCAGATTATGAATGGATGTACAAAATTAGGTGCATCCTTACTATGGAATATTATTCGGCTGTAAAAAGGAATGAACTACTGAGCCATGCTACACCTTTATGCTAACTGAAAGAAGTCAAACACAAAAGGCCACTTATTATATGATTCCATGTATATAAAATGTCCAGAATAGGCAAGTCCATAGAGATGGGACATAGACTAGTGGTCTAAGGGCCGATAGGGAGGGAGAGATAGAGAGGGACCGATAACGGTACAGAGTTTCTTTTTGGGGTGATGAAAATGATCTAGAATTAGATAGTGGTAAAGATGGCACAACTTTGTGAGAATATTAAAACCCACTGAACTGTACACTCTGAAAGTGTGAATTTTCTGTTATATGAATTATGTGTCTGTAAAAAATAAATAAAAAGAAATTGGGGGACAGTGGGGAAATTTGAATATAGAGTGTATGTGAGACCATAGTTTATATCAGTGTGGCGGTGGAACTGTGGTTATGTGAGAATGTTCTTTTGCTTGAGAGATTGCATGCTGAAGTACTTAGTGGTCAAGTGTCATGACATCTGCAGTTTACTTTCACATGATTCAGCAAAAAATGCATAAATGGTTGGTGAGCAAATGTGGTAAAATATTAATAATTGGTAAACATAAGTGAAGGGTGTACTGGTGTTCTTTTTACTAATTCTTACAACTTTTCTGTTGACATTGTTCAAATGAATAGGTTGACAAATAATATTTTTAAAAGGCAGGGAGGCGGAAATGTTAGGATTCTAAGGGACAGAGGTAAGTCAGAAGGCCTTTGGCCTGTCCCCCTTGACCCTTTAGTCTCTGTCTAGGATGAGGCTAAACAAATACTTGTCTCAGCCTTCCTCGGGGGAAATGAATTCCATTTCTGAGCAGTACAGACCCCCACTCGGCTGTTCGTAGGGACACTTAGCCAAATGCTGCGGGCCCACGTGTTGACTGTGAAAAGAAGAGGCTTTCTTCTGCCCTCCCTTGGGCCGGAGAGACGGCCAAGGGGGCCTCTGCTCATAGCTCCCTCCCTGACCTCATTCCGAAGTGAAGCAGAGTTTCTTCTCTCTCTCCGTGGGAGATGCTAAATCACCAGCAAGCATTATTTCTCGAGAGAAGGAGTTCTCAGTGAGTTTTCTAAACCTGACATGTTCTTCCCTCGTTGGCAATATTTAAATTTAGGGAACGATATACGAAATCTTGTCAAGTCTTTTGTTTCTTGTCCCAGTCCCCCAAGTATGAAGACAATCAGCAGGGTCTCAGGCAGTCTTTAGACTCATCCCTTCCAGAACAAATGGTAAAACCAGTCATCGAGAACGTCAGACCTGGCGGGGACCTTGGAGCTGCCTCGTTTTCCTGATGCCTCCAAGGCCTTCCCCAAGCAAAACCCACCACCCTCACACCTCGTGCCCATCCAGCAAATATAGTCAAGAGCGCTTGCAAAAAAGAGCCTTTAGACCAACAACGGCTTTTACAGTGTGCAAGCTGATTTTTCAATGTGCAGATTTGCTATGAATTTATAGTGTTTGGATTCTAAATTCACAATGTGCATCTCTAATGGCTCTAAGTTGGGATAATTTCATGCTGTTTATATCCTAGCAGCAATGGTTTATGTATATTTCCCAAGTTATTACCCTCCCAGGAGAAGAGTGAACAACCTCCTTTTACAAAAGACAGTCTCATGTGTCCTGGTTTAGTACATCTCTCTTCAAAGACCATTTTGCATTGAGATGTGAGGAAAGCATGACAGCTGTTTGAGGCACCCACCCCACTTTGCACGCAGGTGGGTTTGTGGGTTTCCTGGACCCTCATACTCAGCTCCCAGATGGCCCTGCATTTGAGAATCACCAATAAGGCACTTTGCAGTCCCCTGGAGTTTACCTCTTGAGAAAATTTTCAACCTTATTTCTGGAAAAAAAAAAAAAATGTTGCCCACCTCCCTCCACTCCCATCAGGGAAGAACTTTGTTATTGTGCAACAAGAACCTTAAAAAAATGATCTGGGAATTTTCCTTTTGGGAGTCCAGCCTGAGGAGGTAATCAGAAATGTGAGATGTAGAGGATGTTTATTGAAACTGAAAATAGTTTTTTGTTGCAGTAAAATACATATAACATGAGAAAATTTTAATAGTAGAAAATTGGAAGCAATTAAACGTCCAGCAGCAGGGGATATGATTCATCCATGTATTAGAATATAATGCACCCTTTGAAAACACTTTCAAAGAACTTTTAATGACAGGAAATTTCTCTTGACACAATGATAGGTGAAGAAAGCAGGTTCCAGACCTCCAATTAGGTCTTCAGATTTCAGATTTCAGACACATGCATTGAAACAAGATAAAAAGGGTAACCACAAAATTATTAACCGTGGTTCTTATTAGCTGGTGGGATTATGAAGGATTTTTTTAATTAATTTTTTTAAATTTTGAGATAATTGTAGATTTCACAGGCAGCTGTAAAAATATTTCAAAGAGATCTGGTATACCCTTTACTGAGTTTCCTGTAGGGGGTTTAAATTTTTGTGTGTGTGTGCTTTTCTCTTTTTCAAATAATCTCCAGTCAAAAATCAAAAAACACAAAAAATCTACAAGCAGGGAACATAAATTTGAGGACTATGATTTTAAAAAACAACAACAACAACGTACTCATCCTTCTGAAGAACCTTTCTCCAAGTTGTAATCAATGTCCCCTTTGCTTGTATCCCCACAGCCCTTTGCCTGGCCTTTCGGTCCACTGTAGATCTCGACACCTACTAACATTGTAGTTAATTGGATCTTTGCCTGTGTATGGGCTTCCATACAGTGAGTTTACGTTGGAGAAACAAGACATGCGTTCCAGAAGCATCAGGTTTACTCACACTCTTTGGAGAAGAGAGGACAGAAACACAATAATGTTATATTAAAATAAAGTTAAAATAAGACGTCCATATTATAGAGTGGAAAGTAAGGTTTGAGACGCAAGATGAATATTTAAGGCAAAGTCAAGTCGCTGTTTGGGAAGCACAGCTAGCAGCTGTTGAAGAAATGCTTCTTGAATTGAACTGTGCCGTCTGCTCCTTCAGCTGGCTTCTTGGGGGTATGTCAGGGAACACACAGCACTGTAAGAAATCACTGGGGAAGAGAATGATTGGAGCCACTATCCTTAACTATAAAAAAAACTCTTTAGACTTTCTCTCTGCCCTGGGGCCACGTCTTGCTGGAGCGCACACTACCAGGGAGTCAGGGGCCTGGGCTTGGATTTTTGACCCCAGCATTGACCTCGGTGGGAGCCTGGCAGGACATCACGTCTCTGGGCCTCCTTCTTCTCGCCAGCAGAATGAGCTGTTCATACCATTGCTCAGGGCCCTCTAACTCTAAGATGCTAAGGTCAGTCAGCCTGTAGCACGTGACTTTCCCAGGCTTCCCAAACTCCTTCCAGCTAATTGAAAGTGCACGATGAACCTGCAAGGATTTCAGCATCCTCAGAAGTTAGTCTTCATTGATTTGAGTATCTCTCTACCTCTTTGGTGAACCTTCCTGTCCACACTTCTCTTTTGTCATTAAAAAAAAAAAAAAAAAAAAAAAAAAGGCTCATGAGAAGGAAGGTTGTAGACATGAACTAAGAGAATATCCCTCTTTTTTTCCCCCTTTTCGTTCCCCCAAAGGTTATCTTGGGGATGTCAAAAGCAATTTTTATAGGCAGGTTGGTCTTTTACAAGAGATGTGTTTACAATGCATGAAATTAACATTTTTGCACAGAGCCAAATAATTGCTTATAACATGGTGACTTTTGTAGTAAGTTTGCAGCTTGAGCACTTATTAGCAAGGTCAAATGGTACATGCAATAATGCAATTAGCAGACCTCATCACCAAAGTGAAGTTAGCCAAGCACCTTGTGAGGGAACAGGTTCCTCCTGAGGAGTTTGCCCATGAGGTCATTTCAGTTGTTGGGAACAGCACAGTCCATTCACACTGCAGTCCACCGAACACTATAGTGTTACAGGGCCACCCCACTCCTGGAGCTTCAGACTCCTATGAGCCTTCATACAAGCCTGTACTCCCAGAGGGGCTGAAAAGGCTCTCCAAGCAAGGTCCAAGCACTTTACTGCTTATGAGAGGGTTGGCTTCACTTTAGACTAAACATCACATTGGAATTAGGGAGTACCAGATGACAGCATCTCTGAGGAAGAGATAATAGAGCAGACAAGTTCAGGCCAATAGCTTGCACATTCCAGTAGCAATTCCATTCAGGAAAATCTGCTCAAGTAAGCATGTTGATGTGTGATTTTGGACATGCATTCTTACTGGTAATGTTAGGTGATACAACAGATCAACCCTGAAACATCAGTGTCGTAACCCCACAGAGATTGATTTCTCACTCACAAGTTATACTCCAGCCTTGGTCTCAAGAGCATCCGGAAGAGAGAGGGAAGTCGGGGGGAGATGGAATTATTGAGAGGTTCTCAGGGAACTTGGCTAAAATTCATTTGGGAAACTATAAAGAATCTGAGGTGCTCTCATCTTTTTGTGACTCAGATCCAGGCATGTGGAGAGAAGAAAACTCTCTCTTCCTCTGTGTCCACCCCACTGGCAGAGTTTGTGCTCTAAAACAAAGGGAGCAAATAACTGTTGGAGTTGCCCTCTATTGCCTGGCTGGGGATCAATTTGCACAAAGCAAAGAGTACAAGCCTTGGAGACCTACATGGGTTTACCACTTGCTACATCTTTGGCTTTGGGCAAGTTACTAAACCCTTGTAAAATCCTGGCTACTGTCTGCAACTTGCAGATCTTACTTGCACCCACCTCCCAGGGTTGTTTTGAGGATAAAATGAGGTAATGCATTGAGAGGGAATTATTCCAGAGACCAGCACATAGTATGCACCATTCATCCATCCACTCATTCTGTTTATCCCGCTAACATTTATTGAGCACCTCTGTATGTCTGCTGCTGTGCTAGGTGTTACCAAGCCAGGTGTACAGTGAGCTCCTGCCCTCCTGGAGCTTATAGCCCAGGCACAGATATGCATGAATTAAATATTCACCCTAAATGAAGGTTTCCTTACTAACTTAGTGCTCTGAAGGATAGGACCGTGCGGTGTTTGCCAGAAACCTAGGCTGAGAAGTCAGGGAAGACTTCCTAGACAAAATGGCATCTGAGCTGAAATGTGAAGTTTGTTTGGTGGAGCAGGAACAGGGTGTGACAGGTGTCCTTGAGGAAATAGCACGTGCAAAGGTCTCATGGTAGGAAAAAGGGGGAGGCACCTTCGAGGAACTTAGGAAAGTGACTGGATCTCTGAGACCCAGGGAAGCATGTGGAGGAGGGACTGGAGAGGTGGGCAGAGGCCAGGCCGTGTAGAACCTTATACGGCTGTGAAGGAGTTTGGTTTCATCTTAAGAGGCGTGGGAAGCCACTGAAGGTTTTTAAGCAGGGGCTCAAAAACTATTAAACTCAATAAATGTTAGCTATTATTGTTCCTTTCCGGGAACTTTTATCCTACGTCCCAACAATGTTAGCTCTCTTACAGGATTCTGTGAATACATAATTTTAAAAAGCCAACAAGCCTATCGATCTGTTTGGCGGTCTAAGAGCAGGATCTGTAATATGCCAGAGCCACTTGGTCCATTAAGATGTGCTTCCTCCTCTAGGTGGGATTGGAAGGGCACTAAAAGCAGCCAGCATCCACGACAGAAATGTGACACTGTGAGAACTGGAGCAAGGCCAAGCTAGATGTGGCCAGGACCAGCAGACTCTACCGGCTGAACCGGGTAGGCTTCCACAGCCCACGCCAGGCCGCCTCCAGCCCTGTGACAGTGGTGGATACAGGCTGGTGGGAGGACACCAGTACCAGGGAGGGAGGCTGGCAAGGTGAAAGCAAACACGACATCTGCCTTAGAGAGTCTGGGAGGGAGCTCAGGGCTGGATTGGCAGAGGGCAGGGGGAACTGGGCTCTGGGTCAGAAGACCCAAGGGAGACAACCCAGATGAAGGTGGGCCCTTGTCTGAAGGAAGAAGTCCTAGTATACGAAGTCCAAGTACCTGACCAACATGAGGATGCTGAGTCCCCAAATCTGGAGCCCAGCAATCCTACTCTTTCTCCTTCCAAGGGCCAGATTGATCCCCAAATCCAGGTGGCTTGGCTGAGACTCCTGGTGGGGATCAGGTGATCCCAACTCTCAGAACATATTTGACACTTTATCTGGGGGGCTCTTGTCATTTATCTGGTTCAAAACTGGAGCCCCCAGACGCTCTGCTGCCTAGTAAAACTTGTGTTTCACGTCTTTTGGGCTTTATCCACTCATCTGTCTATTTCCTGTGGTGAATCCTGAAGTTGGAACAGGACAGTATGTATTCCTCATGCCACACTTTTATCTAGCTCCAGTCTAGTTGTGGGACTGGATAACCAGTTATAGAGTTACCCGAACTCAGCATCATTCTGCTGAAGAACAAGGGCAGGGCCAAACCGGAGGATGACTCAGCAGGCTTTTTACAGATAAGAAGTGGATGGGCAGAGCGATTTCTGCACTGGTTTTGTGGGTGACCCAGCTCAGAAGATGGTGAGGACTGCTTCCACACATGTGGCCCTTCATAGTCACAAAATGCTTTTGTGTCCGTGGTCTCCTCTGAGCCTCCATATGCTGATGGAGTAGCGTGGGCAGCTGTTACCCTCCCCCCTTTACAGGTGAAGAAACTGAGGCCTCGTCATTAAGGGTCCCATGTGAAATCACAGCTCCTGCATCAAGAAGTGACCAGTTGGGATTAAGCTGCTGGGAGGAGCTTGTTGTTGCTCACTCTGTGTCTTAAAAAAGAAGAGAGAGAGAGAGAGAGAGAGAGAGAGAGAGAGAGGAGAGAGAAAGTGGACTTGATTGGAGAAACAGTAGCCTGGACAAATGTTTAAATCCTGTAAATGAGGGCGGTGCTATACGTAACATAGATAGTACTTCGTGTGGGGTTAACGATGGAGTCATGGGTTTCTCTGGATGATTTTGCTACATTCAGGCTTTCCAAGTCCAAGGGCATGTATGAGTGTGTCTGTCTGTCTGTCTTGTGTCTGTGTCTGTCTGGCGAGGAAGCTCAAGTTAATCCGTCTATAAACTTTGCATTCTTTGAGCCCTGATGTATTTCAGACACTGGCCCCATAAGTGCCACATGCCCAGTCATCTGTGACTCCTTTAGGAAACTAATACACACACCAACAGAGGGAAGGAAGAGTTGAAAGCCAGAGATGCAGGTAGGGTCCACGGCACATTCAGGTCAGCCGACAGAGCGTGTTCTTAGAAAACCAGCCCTCTGTGGGGTGAAGACAGAGAGACTGCCCCGCCCACTCTGCCTCCTTCTCGTATAATTTTTAAAAGCATGAGAAATGAAATGGGGACCTTCCCATCTGAGACAGCTATTTTCTCAGGTCTCACACCTTCCTTTTTTTTTTTTGAATTTTATTTCATTTATTTTTTTATACAGCAGGTTCTTATTAGTTATCTATTTTATACACATCAGTGTGTACATGTCAATCCTAATCTCCCAATTCATCCCACCACCACCACCCCTGCCACTTTCCCCCCTTGGTGTCCAAATGTTTCTTCTCTACATCTGTGTCTCTGTTTCTGCCCTCCAAACCAGTTCATCTGTACTATTTTTTTAGGTTCCACATATATGTCACGGCTTCCTTTTGAATAGCCCAAATATACGTCTTATAATTATGCCCTGCCTGGCAGCGTGTTTCTGCCTTCTGAGTGATAGCGGAAATTTCTTGGCAAGTGAATGCCGTCCACAACCAGCCTCTCTTTTCCCACCCTGGTTCACAGTGGCCCCTCTGTGGCCGTCTTCCCATCCACACTGGCCTCCAGGGCTGCCTGCCCCACAGTACTTCAGTCATTTCATCAAGAAGGATCTCCCAACCTTGTTTATCCCAGGGGTACAGGGAGGGCTGAGCCCCACTCCAGAGGGAGCCATACCAATCTGATTAATGAAGGTAAATAGGGGTGTGATCGGCAGTGGCTTAAGCTCCAGACGGGTAACTAGGCAACAGCAAGGGTCTGCACCTCCACTGGCAAGTCAAGTGGGATCAGTTTCTTCACAGGTCCATGGACTTCTCTCATGCTCAGAGTCCACTTCAGGAGCCTTGAGAAGGAGCTGGGCTGTTGGATAATAGGGGGAGGGGAATTGCTGGTAGTCTGCCAGAGTTGCCGTGGGTGTTTTATCCCCTTTAGGAACATGATGTGGGCAGTGTAATGGGCAGACGTGATGTCAGAGGCCTCAGGGTCAAAGGCAACTCCCAGCTTTAGGAACTTGAAGAAGTCCCTTCTGAGCTTTGGGTTAGCCAGCTCCGTGTCCCTATCCCAGCTGCCACTTCCTAATTAGTTTCCTCACCTGTAAAATGGGATGACGATAATAGTGTCACCTTCCAGGCTTGTTGTGAAAATAAGACTTGTAAATTGCCTAGCATAGCCTGGCACATAGGAAGCCCAATAAACGTTGGCCCTCTGGGTCTTCTGTAGGAGAGAAAGAGGCTCTGAGTGCTCTGTCTTCCAATGCACTCTTTACTATCAGGAAGGAAATGGGCTCAGCTTGGAGATGAGTCCAGGTTGGGAGGCAGATAGGAAAGGGGGCCACAGATGGGCATTGCCAGGGGAAACACTGAGGCACAGGAAGCAGACAGGAAGGTTGGGAAATGTGGGCGGCTGCCTGAGGGCCAGGAGACCAGTGGAGAGGTCGGCAGTGTACCCAGATAGGCAGTGAGGTGCTTGACAGATCTCTTGAGGCCGAGGATATGGAGATGTTGCCCCTTTTAGGACTTCGATTCAAGCCTGAGTTCCAGTCCAGCAGCCCCAGCGGCTTGCTGAACATGCACTTTTTTAGGCTTGAACACTGGCCAGTTGAAAACATGATTCTGGTTATTTCTCCATCATGTGAAACAAAGACGGTGGGGAAATAGTCACATGAAAAAGACATGAAATTTTCCTGTTCAGTGAATGAGGGCAGAAGATGCATAATTGTATGGTTTCTGAAGCTGCAGGTGGTTTAGGGAGAGAGTTTGCAATTTGGGGAAACATTTAATACTTTTGAAAGTTACAAAGGAACAGAGAAATGCCAGGTGCTTAATGTCCAGGATAGCCCTGGATGAATACTCTCAGGCAAGCCAACCTCAGGGGCTCAGTTTCCGTATTAAAAATTCTGGAAGGGAGAGGGCAGACAGCAGAAGCAAGAAGAACTACAGTCCTGCAGCCTGTGGAACAAAAACCACATTCACAGAAAGATAGAAAAGATGAAAAGGCAGAGGGCTATGTACCAGATGAAGGAACAAGATAAAACCCCAGAAAAACAACTAAACGAAGTGGAGATAGGGAACCTTCCAGAAAAAGAAGTCAGAATAATAATAGTGAACATGATCCAGGACCTTGGAAAAAGAATGGAGGCAAAGATCGTGAAGATGCAAGAAATATTTAACAAAGATCTAGAAGAATTAAGGAACAAACAAACAGAGATAAACAACACAATAACTGAAATGAAAACTACACTAGAAGGAATCAATAGCAGAAAAACTGAGGCAGAAGAACGGATAAGTGACCCGGAAGACAGAATGGTGGAATTCACTGCTGCGGAACAGAATAAAGAAAAAAGAATGAAAAGAAATGAAGACAGCCTAAGAGACCTCTGGGACAACATCAAACACAACATTCGCGTTATAGGGGTCCCAGCAGGAGAAGAGAGAGAGAAAGGACCCGAAAAAATATTTGAAGAGATTATAGTTAAGAACTTCCCTAACATGGGAAAGGAAATAGCCACCCAAGTCCAGGAACTGCAGAGAGTCCCATACAGGATAAACCCAAGGAGAAACATGCTGAGACACATAGTAATCAAACTGGCAAAAATTAAAGACAAAGAAGAATTATTGAAAGCAGCAGGGGAAAAATGACAAATAACATACAAGGGAACTCCCATAAGGTTAACAGCTGATTTCTCAGCAGAAACTCTATAAGCCAGAGGGAATGGCATGATATACTTAAAGTGATGAAAGGGAAGACCCTACAACCAAGATTACTCTACCCATCAAGGATCTCATTCAGATTAGATGGAGAAATCAAAAGCTTTACAGACAAGCAAAAGCTAAGAGAATTCAGCACCATGTAACCAGCTCTACAACAAATGCTAAAGGAACTTCTCCAAGTGGGAAACACAAGAGAAGAAAAGGACCTACAAAAACAAACCCAAAACAATTAAGAAAATGGCCATAGGAACATGCATATTGATAATTACCTTAAATGTGAATGGGTTAAATGCTCCAACCAAAAGACACAGGCTTGCTGAATGGATACAAACAAGACCCATATATATGCTGTCTACAAGAGATCCACTTCAGACCTAGGGACATATTCAGACCTAAAGTGAGGGGATGGAAAAAGATATTCCATGCAAATGGAAATCAAAAGAAAGCTGGAGTAGCGATACTCATATCAGATAAAATAGACTTTAAAATAAAGAATGTTACAAGAGACAAGGAAGGACACTACATAATGATCAAGGGATCAATCAAGAAGAAGATATAACAATTATAAATATATATGCACCCAACATAGGAACACCTCAATACATAAGGCAACTGCTAACAGCTATAAAAGAGGAAATCAGCAGTAACACAGTAATAGTGGGGGACCTTACACCTCACTTGCACCAGTGGACAGATCATCCAAACAGAAAATTGACAAGGAAACAGAAGCTTTAAATGACACAATAGACCAGATAGATTTAATTGATATTTATAGGACATTCCATCCCAAAACAGCAGGTTACACTTTCTTCTCAAGTGCGCACAGAACATTCTCCAGGATGGATCACATCTTGGGTCAGAAATCAAGCCTCAGTAAATTTAAGAAAATTGAAATCATATCAAGCATCTTTTCTGACCGCAATGCTTTGAGATTTGAAATCAGTTACAGGGAAAAAAGCATAAAAAACACAAACACAAGGAGGCTGAACAATACGTTACAAAATAACCAAGAGATCACTGAAGAAATCAAAGAGGAAATCAAAAAATAC
>NW_006787561.1:0-535 GCF_000442215.2 Lipotes vexillifer | reverse complement strand
GAGGAGGGCAGAGTGCTGCAGATGGGGAGCAGGGAGGCCACACCCAGACTAAACCCTACCTGGCACCCTGCAGGAGACAGAAAACCTCTCCCCTCAGGTGCCACCTGCTCTCCCCTTCTGTGCACCCCTTTCAAATGCGTTTTTCTGCTTTGCCCCCTCCCATTCAATCCGTTCTAGGTACAGCGGTCACTGTGATCCTGGTAAGTCCCAAGTCAGATCCTGTGGCTTGGAGCTCAAAACCCTTCAGAGGCTCCCATCTGCATTCGAATAAAAGCAGCCTTCTCCCTCTCTCCCCCTCCCCATCCCCCCTCTGTCTCTTTTTTCTTCCCTGTGTGCATACACACACACACACACACACACACGCACACGCGCGCGCACACACACACACACACACACACACACACACACACACACACACAGCGTCCCTCTCCTTCCCTCAAGCCCTTCCAGACACACTGGCGCGCTGTCCCTGGCTGTTCCTAGCAGCTCCCTCCCCATAGCCTCCAGCACTTACTATTCTCTCTGCCTAGAATGT
>NW_006787560.1:0-214 GCF_000442215.2 Lipotes vexillifer | reverse complement strand
CTAACCTGTACCCTAAACCATCCCCGTTCCCTAACCCTAATCCTAAACCTAACCCTAATCCTAACGCTTACCCGAAGCCTTACCCTAACCCATGCCGTAATCCTAAACCATACGGTAACAGTAACCTGTGCCATAACACGTATGCTAACATTAAACCGCTGTCGTACCCTAACCTGTACACAAAACCGTCCCCGTTCCCTAACCCTAACCCTAA
>NW_006787559.1:0-279 GCF_000442215.2 Lipotes vexillifer | reverse complement strand
GCAGACAAGCCTCTCGGGCTGGTGAGTGCTGGTCAGCACTGATCCTCTGTGTGGGAATCTCTCTGCTTTGCCCCTCATACCCCTGTTGCTGTGCTCTTCTCTGCGGCTCCGAAGCTTTCCCCCTCAGCCACCCACAGTCTCCGCCTGCGAAAGGGCTTCCTAGTGTATGAAAACCTTTCCTCCTTCACAGCTCCCTCCCACTGTTGCAGGTCCTCGCCCTATCCTTTTGTCTCTGTTTATTCTTTTTCTTTTGCCCTACCCAGGTACGTGGGGGGTTTC
>NW_006787558.1:0-210 GCF_000442215.2 Lipotes vexillifer | reverse complement strand
TTCCTGAATATATTCAGGAAAAAACGCATACGCCCTTTTTGGCCAACCAAGCAAGTTTGCAACTGAAATCTACGCTACAATGAACTCTCAATTCCCCCTGGTCAAAAAGGCAATCTGAAAAATGTGTAAAATCCAGAAACGCAGGAGAGGCCAGGGAGAACAGGGAGCATTGTTATGCTGATGGGTGGGATGGAAATTGCCAACAGCCAC
>NW_006787557.1:0-233 GCF_000442215.2 Lipotes vexillifer | reverse complement strand
CACTATCCCATTGAGGACTGTTACCATGGGCACTGCCACCATGTGCACTGTCATCATCAGAAGTATCACCGTGAGTATTGTCACCATGTGCACTGTCCTCATGGGAAATGTCACCATGGGCACTGCCACCTTGGGCTCTGTCACCATGAGCACTCTCACCAGGAGGACTTCCACCATAAGCACTGTCACCATGGCTACTGCCACCTGAGCACTGTCCCAATGAGTACTGTCAC
>NW_006787556.1:1469426-1469926 GCF_000442215.2 Lipotes vexillifer | reverse complement strand
CTTAAGCTGGATAGAGCTTTTCAACTCATTTTGTGTGCCATCGTTGACTTCTGTTGAATGCAACGCTCTATTGGAAATATTTATGACACATAGGTCTGGAGACTGGATACGCCCCCCCAGCTTTCTGTGGTGTCAAATGGTGCAGGTGGCTGCAGAGGCTATGTGCTCTCTCCACCACGGACAGGGGCTGAGACATTGAAGACTGGCCTCCTGGGAACAACTAGCACTCGCAGCATTGGCTGCTGCTCTACGCAGTCCTGGAACGCACTCCTGCTTACGTACACACATCTCGCTGTCCTTCCACCCTGAACCTCCCTTCTCCCGGTGTCCTTACTGGAAAGACATTTTCGGGGAGCCCTGTGGTGGATGTCATTTTGGCACAGATCACCAAGTTCTCCTTCCTCCCCCTCAACAGCCCTCAGTGTTCTCTCTCTGTCTCCTCTGAATTCTGAGGGCAGGAATGTCCTATCTGTGGCTTCCAAGTCGCCCATATTAGACGT
>NW_006787556.1:1455227-1469399 GCF_000442215.2 Lipotes vexillifer | reverse complement strand
CATGTATTAGACGTCTTCCGATCAAACTCTTTTTTGTTGCCTTGAGCGTCTGAGCTTGGTTTCCTTATGCGGATGAAACCAAGAGTACTGGAGCTTTGTGTGTGAGTTTGTGCTTCCACAGCATCCATCACATTCTAAACAAAGGGAGGGACAGGTACTTACGAAGGATGCGACAATGCATTGCTGGTTGGGATGGATGGATTGGCGATGGGTAAATAGGTAGATGGATGGAGCTTCTCTGAAGGGCATGAACAGAGGTGGTGGAGGACGAAGAGAACAACCAACCATGGAAGCAATGCTAAACTAAAACTAAAACATTTCTGTTTCGCGTATTCTGAATTCTACATGCTCTGCGATCTATGTTGGGGATAATTCACACATTTAGTTTATGTTTTGGTCCTTTCTGATTCCTTTGGGTACTTCTGTGGATTTTCAGTGATTCCCTTGTAGCCCAGAAACGTGAAATGGGAGGTAGGTATAGGAAAAGAGATGCAAAGACCTCAATTTGGGGACTTCTAGTGACAGAAGGATTCGGTGGAAAAGTATGGGTGTAGTGGACGTAATAGAAGGAAGAAGTTTGGCTTACCTGTGGGCCTGTGGTCACCACTGGTTACTCAGGTTACCCTGATACTGCAAGGATTTAGGGAATTGACAGTAAGCGGGCAGTGAGAGAAAAATAGCCCAGGAGAAACCCCAAGCTACAGAATCAATGGGTGCTATGACTTTAAATAGTATTGACATTGGATATGTGTGTGTGATGGATGTATGATTTTTATATAGACTGTCTCCTACTTACACATTTAGTTAGCTTGAACAATATCTTGTCTTTTCTTTTACCAATGGGAGAGTTTTTGAGGCCCGGTCCTCAATTCATTTTGACCCACACGCCCTTGGAGTATTCTCTGAATTTCCATTTATTTGCCTCTCCTCTAATCTTTAGCTCCTGGCTAGGTTTCCCTTACTCTTTCTGTGACTCCGTTTTCGGGACAGGCCTCATCTCCCCTGTGTCCAAAGGCTGTTCTCATTTTGCAAGCATGGGGGGATGTGTCTCCTTGCGGCTGAAGTGCCCATCTCTCCTCCTCACCCTGGCAGGACCATGGAAAATGTCCTTCAGCTCAGAAGTGCATCATCTCATGCCTTCTGCTCTACCAGCATCCACATGCCCAGCTCGCCTATGGCTCTTTTTTAAGCAGCAGGATACAAAATCTCCAGGAGTATACAACTGTACGATGACGAGGTAATCAAACTGACACATTCATGGCAGTGGAATTATATTTAATTGTTTGAAAAACTGGAGCACAGGCAAAGTGTGCTAGCAAAGGGTGGTCGGGCATATGCTGCTTAAGGCTCCAAGCAGCCAATAGGGTGAAGTATACAAGTCAGCAAAGAAGATTAGACGGTTTAGAACCGGATCCTTTGCTAAATGGAAATTGCAGCTGCTAATTCATAAGAAAAGTTGATCCAGGAAGCTGCCATCTTGGTGCCTTTTCCACAAGTGTGGCTACTTCCAGAAGCCAGGGGTGAGTGGTGCCGACAGCTAGCTGGCTGAGAGAGGGGAGCGGCTTCATGTTCTCTGTTGTGCAGGGAGATTGGCCTCTGGCCCATGCCTGGGGTTTACTTCTGCTTGGACTTCTGGCACTGCTGAGGGACTGGGAACATTGGAACAGAGGGCTCCTTGCCTTTGGGTGGAGGCTGGCATGGCTGCTTGGGGTGCTCAGGTGGAGTTTAGCAGTGCTTTGGTGGGGGTAAACAGTACTTTGCTGGGGGGCAGCATTGCTGCGGAGGGGGACAGTACTGCTGAGGTGGCGGGCAACAATACTTTGGTGAGGGGCAGCAATACTTTGGTGGGGGGCAGCATTGCTGCGGAGGGGGACAGTACTGCTGAGGTGGCGGGCAACAATACTTTGGTGAGGGGCAGCAATACTTTGGTGGGGTGCAGCATTGCTGGGATGGAAGGTAGCAGTACTTTGGTAGTGGGCAGCACAGCTTCTGCTTTGGTTGATACATTCTGGTCTGGATGTGCACTGCAATGGAAAAGACACTGAAGTGAGGAACTCTAGAACCTTAGAGACACTCAACCCAGGAGAGCCTCTTGCCTCGTTCAAACCTGTGCCGTTTCAACCTTGGCCTGGTGGCTTCACTGATTAAAGATATGTGTGTGTGCAATGAGGTGTGTCAGTATAAATTGTAGCTACAGCTTGTAAGACATGGCAAGGTTTTAATTGAGACAAGTAAAGGAATATGGAACGCAGGAAGGAAAGAAGAAAGAGAGGGAAAAAGGGTGAAAGCAGAAGAGTAATGGAGAGGGGTAGAAAAAACAAAGATATAAAAAATGACAGAGAGACAGACAGAGCAAGATAGAGAGGAGAGAGAAGGAAAGAATAAGGAGGAAGGACGGGGTAATGAGAACAAAAAATATTATCCTTCCACAGCAGATACTGTGGAATTTAGAACATGATTTTCTTGGATGTGAGTCCTGTCTGAAAAATTAACCAGCTGTGTGAACTTTGAGCAAGTTACTTTACTTCTCTGTACTCTTCTTAAAGTTGTTGTAAGGATTAAAAGAGCACAGAAAACTCCACACAAACACATGTAAATACACAGATAAATATGAGTGTAAAGTTATATATTTGCATGTGTGCTCGCGTGGTCACACACACACACACACACACACACACACGAGAAGCAAGACACATTGAGGACTCTTGTAAAGATTTTGACTTTTTAAATAAATGTCTAACAATTGTAACGGAGCATGTTACCCACTCTCTACGAGAATTCATAGAAAGAGGCATCTAGAGACAAAAAGGCCTTTTAGATCGATATTGAATTCCAGGTGAGAATGCAAATCTTATAGAGGGAAGTCATGGATCCCCAGGCACTGAGCACACGGGGGTGGAACAATGGTCCCCGACTCCCAGAGAAGGACCTGTGCACTGTAGCACCTCATCTTGTCCTTGCTGCCTTGAGCTCCCTGGGCCTCTGCCCCCTGCTCCCTGAGGAGCTCTCCTCCCCCGCTGCACTGGCCTTTCCCTTCAGGTCAGCCCTGCCCCAGAGTTGGTGCCACCCTCTCTTAACCAGCTCCGCTCAGCTCCTGGCCACTACAACAGCGCCACCACACACGCCAGCCGGAGCCTCAACACAGGACACTGGGCACACCCTGGACCCCCATCTCAGCCCCACACACACACACATCACATGTTGACTTGCAGCCCAAGTGAGGTGGGTCCCAAATGATACGGAGGAGACAGGTGCCCACACGAGGCCTTTCTTTCTGACCAGCCACCCAGTGCGCCAGCCCCAGCTGCCCATGGAGTTTGGGACCAGGTAGAACCAGGCTCCCAGGAGAGGCATTCCTTTGCCCGACTTACCCTTGTTCACTAGTGGCTGGAACGTGGAGATGCTGAGGCTTTTGGGATGCTCTGACACTGCACACCTTTTATACTTCTCAAATCCCTCTTGGAAGCCATGAAGTGGCCTACGATTGGTGCCTGCTAGGCCCTAGTCACAATAGGATGCATCTGCCCTTCCTCAAACTTGAGGTTTTACTCATCTCCTGGGCTGCCAAACTCACTCTCGGTTTGATGGCACTTGGGGATGACAGTGCCTTCACACGAGGCCTGGCCCCATTTCCCTATCACTTTGCGAGCTGTGGCTTCCTCGTGTTTCCAAACCCACTCGTGATGTTTTCCCTAGTACCTTGACGTCTGGGATGGTGCTAAACAAGCATGCAGGACACCGCTGGGTGTTGGAGCAGTGAGGGTAGTTTTCCAGGATATTCTGCTTGGTGGGGGAAGTGGTGGGCTGCCCCAGTTACCCAGAGGTCCTTGTTTTAAGGAAAACGACTACTGAGGGATGAGTGGTTCTCTGGGAGATCCATTAATCTCAGTAATGTGCTGACCTTGACTTAACATTGACTCAGAGCCACATTCAGCCTGAACTGGAAAGAAAACATGTCTAGTCACTATGATGTTTCACCTGTTGTAGTATAAGCAAAAAATGGGTGCTGCAGCCCTCTCTCCTGCCTCTTAGTGAGCAAACCATTAGGCTTCATTCAGAGAAACTGGGTGTTTACAGTAGACAGTATGTATCTCTCTACATGTTTATAAGTCACCCAGACTCCAGGGTCCCCAACAAAATGATTATCATGAGGTGGAGAGACTGGGGAGCTAAGAAATATTGACTTGGCATGAGCTGCTGGACGAGTCACCTGGGCTGTCTCCTGGATTCTGAGATCCCAGGGCTTGAGGCCTGATTTTCCTTCCTTTTCCAGTTCAGGATTCCAGAAAAAAGGGGGATGACACAGGTACGTACTTAGATGAAAATGATGAAACAGCATCTGACAAAGGATGAAGCATATCTTTAAATTATCCCCAAGTAATGTTCAGACTGGGGCTCTGACCTTTACCAGTTGGGTGACTTTGGGCACTATCATCTCTGAGTCCCACTTTCCTCATCTGCTAAAGAGGATAACACCGTTCTTTTTTTTATGGGAATTCCTTTTAATTTAAATATAGCAGTGTATACATGTCAATCCCAAACTCCCAATTTATCCCTCCCCCCTACCCTTCCCATCTGGTAACCATAAGTTCACTCTCTAAGTTTGTGAGTCTGTTTATGTTTTGTAACTAAGTTCATTTGTATCTTAGTTTTTAGATTCCACATGTAAGCAATATCATATGACATTTGTCTTTCTCTGTCTGACTTACTTCACTTAACATGATATTATTCAGGTCCATCCCTGTTACTGCAAATTGCATTATTTCTTTCTTTTTTATGGCTGAGTAATATTCCATTGTATATATGTACCACATCTTCTTTATCAATTCATCTGTTCTTGGTCTTTTAGGTTGCTTCCCTGTCTTGGCTATTGTAAATAGTGCTGCAGTGAACATTGGGGTGCATGTTTCCTTTTGAACCCTGGTTTTCTCTGCCTATATGCCCAAGTATTGGATTGCTTGATCATATGGTATTTTTACTTTTTTAAGAACCTCCATACAGTTATCAGTAGTGTCTGTGCTTATTTACATTGCCCCTAGCAGTGTAAGAGAGTTCCCTTTTCTCCACAGCCTCTCCAGGATTTATTGTTTGCAGATTTTTGATGATGGCCATTCTGGCTGGTATGAGGTGATACCTCATTGCAGTTTTGATTTGCATTTCTCTAATAATTAGTGATTTTAAGCATCTTTTCTTGTGCCCCTTGGCCATTTGTATGCCTTCTTTGGAGAAATGTCTCTTTGGGTTTTCTGCCCATTTTTTGATTGTGTTGTTCATTTCCTTTTTTTGATAATGAGCTGCATGAGTTGTTTGCACAATATATTTTGGAGACTAACCCCTTGTTGGTTGCCTCATTTGCAAATATTTTCTCCCATTCTGTAGGTTGTCCTTTCATTTGTTTATGGTTTCCTTTGCTGTGCAAACCTTTTGAGTTTAATTAGGTCTAGTTTGTTTATTTTTGTTTTTATTTCCATTACTCTAGGAGGTGGATCAAAAAAGATCTTTCTGCAATTTATATCAGAGTGTGTTCTGCCTATATTTTCCTCTAAGAATTTTATAGTATCCAGTCTTACATTTAGGTCTTTAATCCAGTTTGATTACATTTTATTTAATGCATTTTATTTTTGTGTATGGTGTTAAAGAATGTTCTAATTTCATTTTTTTACATGTAGCTGTCCAGTTTGCCCATTACTATTTATTGAAGAGACTGTTTTTCCTCCATTTTATAGTCTTTCCTCCTTTGTCATAGATTAATTGGCATAGGTGTGTGGCTTTACTTCTGGGGTTTCTATCCTGTTCCATTGATCTATATTTCTGTTTTTGTGCCAGTACCATACTGTTTTTATGACTGTAGCTTTGTAGTATAGTCTGAAGTCAGGGAGTCTGCACATCTGTAGTAAAGATTGTAATGGACAACATACATAAAGAATGTGCCTAGTGTTTGGTGCAAAATTAGCGCTCAACAAATTTTGGGTGCTCCATGGAATTAGGCTCTGAAGACTAGGGCAAAGCACACTCTCAGAAGTAGGGAGTAGGTCATTTCTACATTTGAATACAAGTAGTGGCATTTGCTATCAGTGTCCTAAGGCCTTGACTGACAGAAATGGAAGTAGGCAAGGTAGTCCTGAGGATGGACAGGATGACATTTTTCCTCTCAAACATGGAATTTAGCCATAGCTCTGCTGAAAGCCTTACAATATCTGTAGATCTTGTGAATTCACACTGCAGCACGAGAATACAGGCTTAGAAATCAATGGTCTCTCCCCTGGGACTCACCAGAAGGGCAGGCTGTGCATGGGCTCAACACTGAAGGAGACCCAGAGGAACCCATGTCTTCCTGGGAGAAGAATCCCTTCCACCTGATGTCACCCTGACAGAAACAACGCTGGTAGCCTTTGAGAGGGATTTCATATCAGGTCCCTAGTAGCAGAGAAGAAAGGCCACATGGGGTAGCTATCCTGGGACATTAATTCATCAAGAAGTAGTGAGCTCACACAATGTGCCAGACACTGGGGCCAGTGGTCAGCAAGAAGGGCCAGACCTTCGGTGTTCCCTAAACTCCTTCACATCATCTTCTCCACCTACTCCTTCCAAAGCTGTAGATACTTTTTAATGGTTTGGCTTGGATTAGCAGAAGAACTCAAACCCACTTGTTGCATTAGCAATACCTGTGTAACTAGAGAAAATATGAACATCAGCAGATCCATAAGCTTTGGGTGTTACATCCTGTCAATCTTTTCTGGCCTAAGCCCTCACTACCCAGAACAGATTTTTGGGGGGTGGAATCTGCTATCCCAAGTATGCATTATGTAGTATTGCATCTACCAACAGATGACATAGGAACATGTCCTCTAGGAGCCACAGGTACAACTAAACGTTAATCCTGGGCATTGGGAATGGTATTGTTCCCTGACTTTTGTTAGCATCACTCTTTCTTTTTCTCCAAGCCTCTGTCTCTCATGTACACATACACACACACACACACACACACACACACACACACACACACACACACACACTCTCACATACACACACATGAGTCTCACCCATACTGTAGCAGTAAGTGTTTGTGGGGGCATAATGTCAATTCTCGGTAAAGGTGGTTGGATGGGAGGTGGCATTTTCTACCAATTTCCAAAACACATGTACATACTCCCTACCTACCACTGATCCATGTCTAGCAGGCATGTGACTCTGCTTCCTCTGCATGCCTCCCATACCCTAAGACTCCATATGGTTCTTGAGAACATTTTTCCCCTTCAGGTTTCCCTTGGTGTTCATATCATCTTCATTTTACTTGCATGAACATGAACATTTTGGTGAGGTATTGGGGATGAGAGGAAGGAGGTGGGTGCTGGACCTTACTCCCCCGGATGTCTCTGTCTTGCAAATAGACAACTACTAGCTTGATTTCTAGTTCTAGGCACTTGGTAGCACATTTTACCTGAGAAAGACCAGGACCTAGCTGGGTAGAAGGTGAAGGGGCTGAGCTTTGTAGGGATCTAGTCAGTCATCAAATGCACAGGAAGCAGACACCATGCCTAGTATTCTGGAGTCTGGGGAACTGAGTGACACACAGGCCCAGACTTCAAGGAGCAGATGATCTTCCTGGGGAGATAAAGTCAGCCCAATGTGACAGAGGCACTGGATCTGGGAGGCAAACACCATGAATCAGGACCTAAGGGATGATATGGAACAAGGGAAGCACAGGACTCAGAGGAGTGGTCACCCCTCTGGGCTGGGTCAGTGTTGACAGTGAAGCATCAGGGCAGACAGGAAAAGCTCCTTGACAGGGGGCTCCTTCAGGGCAGAAACACTGACTTCATCTCTGTATCCTGGTACCTAGCAAAGGTTCTGGCTCAGATTCAGAGCTAAATACATTTCTGTGAAATGAATGAGGACATTCCAGGCAAGGGAATATAGACTGAGAAAACACGTGAAGGTGGGAAGATGCTATGTGTGTTGGGGGAAAAAAAAACAGACCAACCTGGCTGGAATGGATGGTCAGTTCTAGTGAGCCATGGGCAGTGGAGGTGGGACCAGACCCCAAGGAAAGCAGAGCAGCCAGGAGAGCTAAAGAGCTGAAGCCAGGAGAGCTGAAATTGCAGGGCAGAAGGCACAATTGGGAGGCCTAGGTTTTGATTCTAAATACTCAGAGGTGCCCCTTTATCACACGCTATACGTTTAAAAAACATTCTATTGGTTAGCTTAGAGAGACAGATAGGCATTGGCTTATAGTCAGAAGGCCTGAGTATATTTCTGGCTCTCACAATAATTAACTGTGTGCTTTTGGACAATTGGCTTTCCCTCTCTGGGGCTCTAATTTTCTACTCTGTAGAACATGATAAGTCCTAAGGCCCTTTCCTGGTGTAAGCACAGCGTGATTTTCCCATAGCGAGTGGGAGCCAAAGGAGAGACATGACTAAAAATGTGTTTTTGCAGGCCAGTGTGGCCGTAGTGCACACAGTGAGGTGGAAGTAGGGGTGAAGTGGGAGAGATGGAGGCGGGGGACCCGACCTAATGTGGCAGTGATAGGAGTGGAAAGGGGGAGACAGGTTTAAGAATGTTTTTGAATTAAGAACACACAGGACTGGAGGACCAAGAGGATGGAGGGAGAGGAAGGGAGGAGTCAGGGGAACCCTCCTGATTCTATGTGACAAAAGTGGGGAGTGCAGAGATTAGCGCTGGGAGGAGGGAAAAGGAAGACAAGATGCCTGTTCATACACGCTGTGTCTGGTACAGCAGGACCCCGAGGGAGTTGCGATTACCATACACTGTACACATACTGCTGCATATCATATGCGTGCTGTATATCAACAGTGTGTATACACTATTATATATTGTATATGCATTGCATATAGTGTACATATGTTGCTGTGTATTGTATATACACTGTATATAAACTGTGTATACACTGTTGTATATTGTATATATACTGTATATAAACAGTGTGTATATATTGCTGTATATTGTATGTACACTGTGTATAAATGGTATGTATACACTGCTGTGTATGGTATATTGTATCTAAACATCAAGTACACACTGATGTGAATTGTATGTGCACTGTATAGAAACAGCATGTATACACTGTTGTATATGTACTGTATATAAAGTACACACTGCTGGGCAGCAGTAGAGGAGGGAGTGGTGAGGGAATGGAAGGAGAGAGATTTCACCTATTTAGTGCCAGCACTAAATAGGTGCTGTACTGAGCACTTAGAAAGAAACACGAAAGGCAAAACAAGGAATTTCTAGGTCCCAGAAGTCCCATCCTCCTTCGTGGTATCAGGGCTTGGTCAGGGAACAGGAAAGCATTCTAGACTAGCAGGTTCCAGGGCTGGAAGGAGCCCAGGAATCAGACAAAACGCTCCCAATTTGTGGTTCAAGGACTGCGTCAACACTTGATGACACTCTCAACAAGCCACTGAGAAATGAGAAATGTTACTATAGTTTGTAGAGGTTAGTATACGGTTGTTGACTTTTATTTCTTTGGAAGGTCTTCTTTTTTGTTTGCTTTTCGAGACTATACTCTTTCCAGAGTTGTTGGTTTTAATATTACCTTTATGTATTGAAGTGATGGCAATCATAAAAGGCCTTTGTCCTTACTTGGAAAATAAAATGTTGGCCCTCTTTACTGAATGCATTTTTTAAAAAATATAATTTTAGTTTTAAGTGAAATCCAAAAGCTTTGGTATCATTAATGTGGGTCCATCCAGTCTTTTTTTCGGTTGGCTTGCTTTTATTTTTTCTTCTTTTTTATGTTATTGAAGTATAGTTGATTTACAATGTCATGTTAGTTTCAGGTATACAGCACAGTGATTCAGAAATATATATATATATATATATATATATATATATATATATATATATATACTTTTACAGATTCTTTACCCTTATAGGTTCTTACAAAATATTGAATATAGTTCCCTGTGCTATACAGTAGTTCTTTGTTGGTTATCTAGTTTATATATAGTAGTGTGCATGCGTTAATCCCAAACTCCTAATTAATCGCTCCTCCCCCCTTTCCCCTTTGGTAACCATAAGTTTGGTTTTCTATGTCCGTGGGTCTATTTCTCTTTTGTATCTTTTTTTTTTTTTTTTTTTTTTTGGTTTTGGGTTTGTTTTTGTTTTGTTGTGGCCCAATTTATCAATCTTTACTTTTATGAAACACGTTTGATATCAGTCTAAGAACTTTTTGCCTATCTATAGATACTGAGCACAGGCTCCGGATGCGCAGGCTCAGCAGCCATGACTCACGGGCCCAGCCGCTCCGCGGCCTGGGGGGTCTTCCCAGACCCGGGCACGAACCCGCGCCCCCTGCAACGGCAGGCGGACTCTCAAGCACTGCGCCACCAGGGAAGCCCTCTCTTTTGTATCTTTTTTTTAAGATTCCACATATAAGGAATATCATATGATATTTGTCTTTTTCTTGTTTACTTCACTAATGTCTAAGTCCATCCATGTTGCTGTAAATGACATTTTTCATTCTTTTTTATGGAGGAGTAATATTCCATTGTATAAATATACCACATCTTCTTTATCCATTCATCTGTTAATGGACATTTAGGTTACTTCATGTCTTGGCTATTATAAATAGTGCTGCAATGTACATTGGGGTGCATGTATCTTTTTGACTTATGATTTTCTCCAGATATATGCCCAGGACTGGGACTGCAGGATCATATGATAACTCTATTTTTAGCTTTTTAAGGAACCTCCAGACTGTTTTCCATAGTGGCTGTACCAATTTACATTCCTACCAACAGTGCAAGAGGATTCCTTTTTCTTCACACTCTCTTCAGCATTTATTATTTACAGATTTTTTGATGATGGCCATTTGGACTTGTGTGAGGTGATACCTCATTGCAATTTTGATTTTCATTTCTCTAATAATTAGTGATGAGCATCTTTTCATGTGCTTGTTGGCCACCTGTATGTCTTCTTTGGTGAAATGTCTATTTAAGTATTCTGCCCATTTTTTGATTGGGTTTTTTGTTTTTTTGATATTGAGCTGTATGAGCTGTTTATATATTTTGGAAATTAATCCCTTGTTCGTTGCTTCTTTTGCAAATATTTTCTCCAATTCTGTAGGTTGTCTTTTCCTTTTGTTTATGGTTCCCTTTGCTATGCAAAAGCTTTTGAGTTTAATTAGGTCCCATTTGTTTATTTCTGTTTTTATTTCCATTACTCTAGGAGATGGATCAAAAAAGATATTCCTGTAGTTTATGTCAGAGAGTGTTCTACTTATGTTTTACTCTAGGCATTTTAGAGTACAGTTTTATAGTTACACCATCCAGTCTTATCATGAACAAATATGGAAAAAGTGAGGTAGACAAGGGAAGTGACTTCTGTGGTATAACAGTTTATAAAATGACAGAAACAGGACTTGAACTCTGGGTACCTGACCAAAACCCAGCCAAACTGAATGAAAAACAACCAACCAAACAAAGAAAACAGGACTTTGGCTGATGTCAGAATCTTAGGAAATTCTCCCCCTGTCCTGTCTTCCCCACCCTCACCCACTCTGCATCATCTTAAAGCCAGGCCCTTGCAGTGATGGCAGGACCAGGCTTGTGCAGCACCCACGCCACACACTTCTCCCAGACTCTCCCAGTCATGGTGCAAGGTTCTGGCTTGCCCTTCTTGGCCTGCCCCTCTCCTTGGGAGACACGCTGTGGCCTGTACTGTGACCTCATTAGAATGGAACCTCTTCTCTCTTGCCTTTCACCAGCCTTTCACAGCAAAGGGATTAACCCCTTCAAGTCACCTCTCCTCTTCCTGACTCTTAGGAAGCCCCAAATTGTGAGAAGTGAATAATTCACCTCCAAGCCCCGCACAGCTGGCTCCTCAGCCACCTGGCTTCTCCATGTCCAGAACCAGTGGCTTCACTGTCAATGATAGGGACGTCCTGGGATACTTTGCTGCCCCAGGGAACTAAGGCTTAACTTTGTTCTGCAGTGGCCCCAAGATATGGAATGAGGTCCCTAAAAGTTTGAGTTTCCACAAGGATCTGCCTCCAGATTCCTCACCTCCTTTGGTGATCTCACTCACTCCTGTACTTCTAATCATCACTAAGGACTTGAAAATCTGTATGTCCAACCCAGTCCTCTACCTCGTGCTTCAGATCCACGGCACATCCAGTTGCTTCCTCAGTATCTCTATCTGGATGTCTCAAAGGCCAACTCATCCCAACATGCCCAGAACAGAACTTGTCATCCCTCCCCTGCTCACTTCCCATTTCAGTGCACAACACACCACCTACTATGTACCCAGCAGACATGGCACCACCTCTAACCACACCCCACCATTGACCAGTCCCATTGATTTAACACCTGGATATGTAATGATCTAGATCTATCACCGCACACAATGTATGTGATTTTAAGAAACCCCTACCCTGGTCTGGCCTTCATCAGTTCTTACCTTGACTGCCAAAGAGATTTCTTAACGCATTTCCCTATCTGTATCTCTCTAGATGCAAACCATTTCCTACACAGAAGCCAAAATAATAATTTTGAAAGGTAAGTGTATGAGAATTTCTTGTTTTTAGGAAATATACACTGTAGTATTTAGGGGCAAAGTGACATCACATCTGCTATTTACTCTCAAAGTGTTCAGGAAAATGAAAACAAAACATAGATAAACAGATACAAATATACAGATATATATGTATATACATGTATATATCTATATTTATATAGATATGCCACAGCTTTATATCTATTTATAGATATACATATATACATATCTATATATCTATGAATCTCTCTGTATGTGTATATATATATATATATATGTCTTGTTTTCCTTTTCCTGCCAAAAATATATATCTGTATCAATATGTAAGTAAAGAGAGAGAGAGAGAGAAAGAAACATTTGAAATCTGGGTGAATCTACATAAGCTTATCCAGGAATTCTATGTACTGTTCTTGACACTTTTCTATAAGTCTGAAACTATGTTAAAATAAACAATTTTAAAATAAACACATTTTAAATGTAAGTAAGCCAATGTCATTCTCCTACAAAGAATCACTCAAGTGACCCTCATTCCCTTACCTACAGGCTAAAGCCTAAGGTCTACCTCTCCAGCTTTATCTCACCCTTCCCCGGTTCAGGCTTCTGCCCCATCAATAAGGATCTGCTTGTAGTTCCTGGCAGACAACCTGTCATTTCTCATTGCAAACTCTTTGCTCACATAGTCTTTCTGATGGGAATCCCTGACAGTCACCTGGCACTAAGTAAGTGGATAAGTCAGAGGAACTATTCACACTCAGATCATGGTGGATGGAGCTAAGTGAGCTTCCTGTCTCCCCATAACCTTTTCCCTTCAGATGGTTATGGTTGTTTCCTCTCTCCCTGCAGTACTGACACAGGGTTTCTGAGGAGCACCCTATGGTTCTAAGTGTGTTTGAGGCAGGTAAAGAGAACTTGAGAAGTGTCTTTGGTGAGAACACAGTCTCCCAGTGGGGTCCCTGGATCTTTGGTTTTATGTTTTGTCCATCGGGGAGAGGACAGTTGTCATTTAGTCTGGCCCTGCTCAATCCCTGATTCTCCTAAAAGAGACAAAAAAATCTCCAGGGAGTCCCCTTTAAAGTGCATCAAGTAAGTTTAAGCTGGGGACCAAAGGCATTTGTGTGCTCACACCTGTGTGTGTACATGGGTGGGGGAGAGGGGTAAGAGGCAGACAAGGTCACATTTCCTCTTCCTGGAAGTATCCCACCCTTCACCCCAGCTTCAGGGCTGCCAAGCAGTTAGTACATCTCATTTTAAAAGACATTAATGAGACATCCCCTTCCCATGCTAAGCTCCCATGACTGGGGAGAAAAGACATCAGCTAGCCTGAAAAGTCCAGATCTATAGGATACTGCATTTGCTTGTAACTTCTCTGACCTGGGAGGGATGAATTGAGCCAGAGATTTCTGTTCCCTCAGTAGCACTTGTAGAACCAGCTATCCTCTTGCTAGATTTAGATTTGATGAAGATTAAAGGGAAGCTATGATAAGTGGCTTCAAACCAGCTTGTTCCTCCAAATGGAGGGCTCTTACTTGTCTTTTTATATTGTTCAGAATCAGGGAAATGGGCAATTGAGGGAAATGAAAATTAAGCTGAAGGAAACAGAAAGGCTAAGTTGATCTCCATATTAAAGAACTGAGCCTTAAAAGAGAGGGAAAG
>NW_006787556.1:1430238-1454982 GCF_000442215.2 Lipotes vexillifer | reverse complement strand
GGGAAAGAGAAATGTGAGTGAATACACAACATTGAGTGCCTGGCGTCGGTACAGTTTCTATGAAATTTTAGAAAGGAAGGAGAGAGTTTTTTTGGAAGAGGGTGATCTCTGTTGATGATATCTACATCTACTTAGCTAGCTGTCTATATCTAGATAGGGTAGTAAGATATATAATTTTAAGAAATTTTGCTCTATGTAAGCAAAATGTAAGGAAAGAATAAAATTAAAGCTAACATGCAAAAAAAAAAAAAAAAGAAAGAAAGAAATTTTGCTCTGAGTGTTAATGGAAACTTTCCTTGGCATTCTTCTAGTGACCTAATTAAAACATTTAATTGTGTTTTGAGTACTTCTTTGGATGTGGTAGCTCTCTTAAGCCAGGCCACAAAACTGTCCAATTATATGCAGGTTTCCAAAAATTACATTTCAAATGCATTGTGGAGTGTTCTAAAGTTGGCCTAACATATTTTAGCTATGGATAAATACATGGAAATCTATAAACACATTATTATTTATCTATGTAAAATGTATTCTTACAATATTAAAATGTAGGCTGGCTCCTTGGTTCTTAATAGACCTAAAGAGAAATGCATTACATAATCAGTTTAAAATATAGCTCCATTTTAGGCAATAAAGAATCAGGCAAAAGGGCTGGGGACTGGTCTCTCAACACTTATGGGCCTGAGACAAGGGAGTTCCACAAAGCATGGAAGAGAAGATCCTGAGTGGGGTCCCAGGAGCCTCAGGTCACAACACCCCAGCTTCTGTTCTCTGGCTTACTTCCTTCTGCTTTCAGCAGTGAGGCTGGTTCTGCACAGACAAAGGTGATGAAAGACCCCCTCCCTGCATCCTTCTCCTTTTCCATGCATACCCTTCAGCTGGGATGATACTGACAAGTGGGTGTGTGGAATCTAGACAAGCAGTTCTCATGTTTGCATCTAGTTAGAGATATCAGACTTTGTGTCTGAAATTCTGAGTCATACCAAAGTTCTGTGAGGTTGGGTCTCTCTATAACCTGTGTTACACACACACAAACACACCCTCAGCTGGTCCATTACTATGCAGCGTACTCTCTCTGTGTACAATGTACTTTGCTGGCACTGAAGGAAGTACATAAAAATAAGATGCATCCCCAGGTGTTTGTTTGCTGAGCATCAATCCTGTAGCTAAGCACAGGGTTGGGTACCAAAAAGAATGGAAGCAGTGTAAAATTTAGGTCTTCAAGATGTTTAGGTCTTCAAGATTTTAGAGTCTAGCTGGAGAAAATAAAATTGAACAAAAGGGGAGCTCAGTTTTTATGTAAATAGAGAATCCTATGTTTCCACTGAAAATCAGGCTATGGACAGAAGGATAAGACTCTCTGAGGAGATGAGAGAAGAGTAGAACGGTGCTGAGTTGGGGAGAATGGAGTCGGGTAGAGGGCTGCACTTGTGCGTTCCCCATCATCACTGTGGATCCAGAAGGAAAAGCAGCAGGATTACAGTGCAAGGCTGACCTAGGGCTGAGGAACTCATGGGGGCCAAAAAGAAGGCCCTACTAGCGATGGAAACCTTGCAGGTGGGGTAGTTCAGACTGTGGTCCAAGGCTGGGGAAGGGGGCAAGTGGTGGAAATTTAGAGGTTACAACAGGGATGTGATTGATGATTCTCAGAGACAGTGGAGCCCAGAGCTGTAGTAGCAAAGAGAGAATGGAAGTACTGTCCAGTATGGAGGTCAAAGTTAACTTGAGAAGCAATTTAGTGCTCTTGGAAATGAAGCTTAGACAAACCCAGAGGGAGCGGAGAAGATGTAGTGAGAAGTCATCTATCTCCATGTTAAATGAGTAGCTTCTGATATTTTGAGTTTCCCACATAGAGTATAAAAAATACACTTGAAGTATAAAATTGAAATGGTATCTTCTTCATGAAGCCTTTTTCATCCCCAAGAAATATGTCCTCTCTGTCTAGAGAAACAACTCTCTCTCGCTTTCATAGCCTTTCCTACATCTACTAGGAAGTGTAGAATTTTCTTGGTTCTTGAGTATTTTGGTATTAACCCCAGTGTCAAACCTGTAGGACAAAGCCAAAGACCAGCACAGAACCAGGCACAAGATCCCAGTAAATATTCCAGGAATTGAAGTCATGCTGTGTCATGGAGGAGACCCATGGTAGAGGTAGTTTTTGCTTTGGGGAATATTAAATAGCAGTCTTAAGGAATAAAGTTATCCAAGATTGCCTACTAGCAAGCTCAAATGAATGTGGAGCTGAACAATAAATATTTGTTGAATGACTGGTCCAAACAGAAGGTTATGGGTGGCTGAGCTGAGGGATACAGTCATGCAGACGACAGCTTCTTCACCCTCTATCCCGAAAGAGATACCTGAGCACAAATGTGCCTGCACACGTGTACCCCAACCCCCCACAAGCATACTTGCAGACTTAGGTGTGTGGAGATCTTTCATGTTTACAAATATGTCTGTTTCTTTTCGAGGAAGGGTATCAGTAGAATGGTATTTTCATGATGCAAATCCAAGATTTGCCTCTAGGCTCCTCCTTTTGTTGTGAGGCTGTTTGGGAATTTGTCCTCACAGCCCATGGGTCTATGCTGGGGTGTGGTCTTGGATGGGCAACAATGAGTGGCTGCTTGCATGGAAAGTCCACCTCAAGAGTGGTATAGAAATAGAGAACTCACTCAGGCACACCCCAAAATATATTCACCCCACAGTTAGTGAGCACCTACTGTGTTCCAGGCACTGAGGATTCAGAGGTAAATAAGACATAGTTTCTGTTCTATAAGTCCCCAGAACCTAGAGCAGGTAGCAGGCTATATAAATGACTTCAGTAGTATATGGTGAGTGCTTTGGTGGAGTTATTTGGAGGTTGTTGTAGCAGGTAGAGGAGGACATAAACCAGCTGGGAGGCACAGCTGAAGGCTTCCTAGGAGACAGACCATGCTCTGTGTTGTCTCCTCAATGCTCTCATGGCAATCTGAGGTCAAGGACTCCCTCCTTTTTCTCCTAGAGCTTTCCTGGTTTGGGAGATAACTTTACCCATCCTTCTGGCTCAGAGAAATCTTCCTTCTTCGCCTATTCCCCTCTACTCCTACCCAACTCTCTGCCAAACCATTCCACCATACTATTATTATTCTAAGGAAAGTCCAAAAGTGCCTGAGGATTGGGCATCTGGAGAGTGAGTCCAGGAGCTGGCTCAAGGCACTGACCAATTTCTAGGTTCATGGGCTGTGGGGTAGGGTCTTGTTTTTATTACACCTCAGGGTCTTTGTGAGGCCTGATCCAGTGGAGAAGGGTGGGAATCAATAACAACACCCCACATGTAGAAAACTTGGTCTACAGAGAGCCACTGTGTCCATAGCAACACATGATCATTGAGTGCCTACCATGCCCTGGCCACCATCTAGGCAGAGAGAACACAGAGCACAGCGAGGCCCACACAAGCTCTTCTCCCTAGGAGCTTACATCCTCATAGGGAACGAGAGGTGATAAATACATATACAACCAAGAAACAAGTATTGGGGTTGGCCAAAAAGTTCGTTCGGGATTTTCCGTGACATCTTATGAAAAGCCTGAACAAACTTTTTGGCCAACCTAATAAAGAGTGTCAGGTAAGTCATGGGGGATATGGAGAAACTACAACATGGTTATGTTTAACTAGGGTGTGTAGGAAAGGCTTCTCTGAGGAAAAGACATTGGAGCTGGGTCTGGAGGATGGCAAGGTGGTCATACAAAGGTCTGTGGATAGAGACTGAACAAGAGCAAGTGCAAAGGCCCTGAGATGAGGATGGTCTTGATGTGTCCAGTGACCATGATATGACTAGAGCCTGGGGGACCAGGAGTGGGTGAGTTCAAGGAGTCAAGCAGGGACTGATTTCCATGGGGTGTGGAGGCTATGGAAGGGTCTGGGCTGGTAGTGACTTGATCTAAGATTTGCTTGAGAAACCTCACCCTGACTGCTCTTAGAAGGTGGACTGAGCCAAGGCATGAGTCGAGGCTTCTGTATTCTCCCTTATCTTGAATCCTAATCAGAACCCAGAAAGCATATTTCTATTCTAAATTTTTATTTTAAATTTTGTCAGGAGGAAACCAACCTTTAGTAAGTTAACGATGATACAATTACTAAGGCCAAGTGTAGTCCCTTTGCATTGTATTGTATGTCATGGGTTTTCTGGAAAAGTGTCCTGTTTTAAAAGTGTGTTCTTTGTCCTCCCAACTACATTTGACCTTGGTAGACTGCACACTGTCATTTGAGGTCCAGAGGAGAGTGTCACTGTACCAGGTGGACTCTTGCAAAAGGAATCCTCTCCTACTCTCCTTCTCCCAGGTGGAACTGCCATCTCACACTAACCCTACTGGACTTGTTAACTTGGCCTTCACCTGGTCCTCCCAATTCTGCCCCTCAGAGTGCCTGGCTGCTCTGGGGCATCCCTGCTGATCAGTAAGAGTCACACAGGGATGGTGGGTTCTGTCTTTCCACATGGGTTGGAAACAACACATCTTATTTCATTTTCAGCTGCCTTGTGCCTATCGCAAGGGACTTAAGAACACAGTGGGAAGAACACAGAACATAGTAACAAAGGCAGCCGGCATTTCCATTTTTTTCCCTCTGCTTCCTACACTGCAGCCAACCTGAACCACTCATTCCATTCACACCCACAGTGTTTTCTCAGGCTATGCCTTCATTCAGGTCGTTTCCTCTGGACCCTGTTCCATCCCCTTTTGGGATCCCTTCCTTGGTGTTCATTCTTCAAAGCCCAGATCGTATGTCATCTCCTTCAGGAAGTCCATCTCCTTTAGACAGTCCACAAACCCTCATGAGATTTCCCATCACTTATTCTCCAAAGCATTACTTGCTCTCTGGGTTCAGACATACACACGCTTGAGTTTCAGTGACTAGCTGAGTGACCTTGGGTGCATGACTTCTCCTCTCTGAACCTCAGTCTCCTTGACTCTGAGGTAAGGAAGCTAATCACACCTACATCATGGTGTTGTTGTGCCAGGAAGATGAGATCATGCATGTAAAACTTTTGATGCTGTGACTGATATATGGCCAGTGCTAAATAAATGGTGGAGGTTATTGTTAGTAGACTCATCCGTGCATTTGTCTTATGCGCCTGCTCACTCTGAATCCTTCAGAGCACAAACTGTCCTGTTCATCACCATTTCTTTGGAGGTGTCTTACATGGATACCCAAGCTTTGCTTTATGGAGCTTCCTTGGGTGGAGCCCTTCTCTTCCAGTCTTGCACTTCTGCATCATGACACTAGAGGGTGGTGAGAGACCACAGACACTTTGGAAGACAGTCCAACTTGGATGCCCTTCCTCTTGGCTAGCCTGTAACATGATGGGCCACCCATGGTAGTTTCTTCTCGCTTGGATTGTACACTCATTCCTTTGTGCTAGGAATATTCTAAAATCACATAAGCCAAGAGCCAATCATTGTAATCCTTTTGGGAAGGCTTCCTCACTCCCCAAGTTTGCTTTGGCTGATTGGTTAATCAAAATCAGCCAGGAATTCCTGATACTTATGTCTCCTTTACTATGTTTCATCTTTTAAGGATTAAATGGCTTCAAGAATGCAAAATGCTTTGAACATTGCCTGGCACATAAGAAAGAAACCAAGCTTATTTTAAAGGGTCAGTTAGGGAAGTGAATAAAAGGCAACAAGGAAAACAGAAGAAGCTTCTGAAATCCCAAATGCACAGTGTTTCATTTGCCGAGCTCTGGCTGTGTGCTAGATGGCTAGTGCCAAGTACTTTCCAAATATTCTTTCATAACCAAACCAATGCAGAAAAGTCAGTGCGTTTTAACCATTGGCATAGACTGAATGTTTGTTTCCACCCCAAACTCAGGTCCTGGCCCCTAATGTGATGTAATTAGGAGGTGGGGAGGGGGGAGTCTGACTCTAGCATGTATCTTTTGAACCTCCATAATGGTGCCTCATCTGTTTATTTGTTACCTTAGTATTAATAGTTATTACTATTATTATTGTTACCTAGTAGATTGGTCCAAATGTTTATCTCTGAGGGGTAAGAGCCAAGGTTGGCTTTCCTGTATGAGATATTGTGGCATTACAATAACATCTACTACTGGACATGACATTCAGGAGGAAATTAGAAAATGCTTAAAACTAAACAGTAACACAAACAATGCATACAAAAACTCATGGGAGGAGATTGGTTCAAGATGGCAGAGTAGAAGGACGTGCTCTAACTCCCTCTTGCGAGAGCACTGGAATCACAACTAACTGCTGAACAATCATCGACAGGAAGACACTGGAACTCACCAAAAAAGATACCCCACATCCAAAGACAAAGGAGAAGCCACAATGAGATGGTAGGAGGGGCGCAATCACAATAAAATCAAATCCCATAACTGCTGGGTGGGTGACTCACAAACTGGAGAACACTTAGACCACAGAAGTCCGCCCACTGGAGTGAAGGTTCTGGGCCTCACGTCAGGATTCCAACCTGGGGATCCAGCAATGGGAGGAGGAATTCCTAGAGAATCAGACTTTGAAGGCTAGTGGGTTTGATTGCAGGTGTTTGACGGGAATAGGGGAAACAGAGACTCAACTCTTGGAGGGCACACACAAAGTAGTGTGCACATCAGAAGGCAGGGAAAGACGTGACCCCATAGGAGGCTGAACCAGATGTAACTGCTTGTGTTGGAGGGCCTCCTGCAGAGGTGGGGGGTGGCTGTGTCTCACAGTGAGGACAAGGACACTGGCAGCAGAAGTTCTGGGGAATACTCCTGGGCATGAGCCCTCCCAGAGTCCGACATTTAGCCCCACCAAAGAGCCCAGGTAGGCTGCAGTGTTGGGTCGTCTCAGACCAAACAACCAACAGGGAGGGGACCCAGCCCCACCCATCAGCAGACAAGTGGAGTAGTTTTACTGAGCTCTGCCCACCAGAGCAACAGCCAGCTCTACCCACCACCAGTCCTTCCTATCAGGAAGCTTGCACAAGCCTCTTAGTTAGCCTCATCCACCAGAGGGCAGACAGCAGAAGCAAGAAGAACGACAATCCTGCAGCCTGTGGAACAAAATCCACATTCACAGAAAGACTGACAAGATGAAAAGGCAAAGGGCTATGTACCAGATGAAGGAACAAGATAAAACCCCAGAAAAACAACTAAATGAAGTGGAGATAGGCAACCTCCCAGAAAAATAATTCAGAATAATGATAGTGAAGATGATCCAGGACCTCGGAAAAAGACTGGAGGAAAATATCGAGAAGATGCAAGAAATGTTTAACAAAGATCTAGAAGAATTAAAGAACAAACAAACAGAGATGAACAATACAATAACTGAAACGAAAAATACACTAGAAGGAATCAATGGCCGAATAACTGAGGCGGAAGAACGGATAAGTGACCTGGAAGACAGAATGATGGAATTTTCTGCTGCAGAACAGTATAAAGAAAAAAGAATGAAAAGAAATGAAGACAGCCTAAGAGATCTCTGAAACATCATTAAATGCACAAACAATTGCATTATGGGATCCCAGAGGGAGAAGAGAGAGAGAAAGGACCTGAGAAAATATTTGAAGAGATTATAGTCAAAAACTTCCCTAACATGGGAAAATAAATAGTCACCCAAGTACAGGACGTGCAGAGAGTCCCATGCAGGATAAAGCCAAGGAGAAACACGCTGAGACACACAGTAATCAAACTGAAAAAAATTAAAGACAAAGAAAAATTATTGAAAGCAGCAAGGGAAAAACAACAAATAATATACAAGGGACCTCCCATAATGTTAACAGCTAATTTCTCAGCAGAAACTCTGCAAGCCAGAAGGGAGTGGCACGATATATTTAAAGTGATGAAAGGGAAGAATCTACAACCAAGATTACTCTACCCGACAAGGATCTCATTCAGATTCAATGGAGAAATCAAAAACTTTACAGAAAAGCAAAAGCTAAGAGAATTCAGCACCACCAAACCAGCTCTAAAACAAATGCTAAAGGAACTTCTCTAACTGAGAAACACAAAAGAATAAAAGGACCTACGAAAGCAAACCCAAAACAATTAAGAAAATGGTCATAGGAACATAAATATCAATAATTACCTTAAATGTTAATGGATTAAAGGCTCCAACCAAAAGACACAGGCTCAATGAACAGATACAAAAACAAGACCCAGGGCTTCCCTGGTGGCACAGTGGTTGGGAGTCTGCCTGTCGATTCAGGGGACATGGGTTCATGCCTCGGTCTGGGAAGATCCCACATGCCGTGGAGCGGCTGGGCCCGTGAGCCATGGCCACTGAGCCTGTGCATCCGGAGCCTGTGCTCCGCAATGGGAGAGGCCACAGCAGTGAGAGGCCCGCATACTGAAAAAAAAAAAAAAAAAGCAAGACCCATATATATGCTATCTACAAGAGACCCACTTCAGACCTAGGGACACATACAGACTGAAAGTGAGGGGATAGAAAAAGATATTCCATGCAAATGGAAATCAAAAGAAAGCTGGAGTAACTATACTCATATCAGATAAAATAGACTTTAAAATAAAGAATGTTACAAGAGACAAGGAAGGAAACTACATAATGATCAAGGGATCAATCCAAGAAGAAGATATAACAATTATAAATATATATGTACCCAACATCGGAGCATCTCAATACATAAGGCAACTGAGAACAGCTGTAAAAGAGGAAATCAACAGTGACACAATAACAGTGGGGTACTTTAACACCTCACATCAGTGGACAGATCATCCAAACAGAAAATTAATAAGGAACCACAAGCTTTAAATGACACAATAGACCAGATAGATTTAATTGATATTTATAGGACATTCCATCCAAAAACAGCAGATTACACTTTCTTCACAAGTGCACACAGAACATTCTCCAGGATAGATCTCATCTTGGGTCACAAATCAATCCTCAGTAAATTTAAGAAAATTGAAATTGTATCAAGCATCTTTTCTGACCACAACACTATGAGATTAAAAATAAAGTACAGGGAAAAAAACACAAAAACATGGAGACTAAACAATACGTTACTAAATAACCAAGAGATCACTGAATAAATCAAAGTGGAAATCAAAAAACACCTAGAGACAAATGACAATGAAAACACCATGATACAAAACCTATGGAACACAGCAAAAGCAGTTCTAAGAGGGAAGTTTATAGCAATACTATCCTAACTCAAGAAAAAACTCAAATAAACAATCTAACTTTATACCTAAAGGAACTATGGAAAGAAGAACAAACAAAACCTAAAGTTCGCTGAAGGAAAAAAATCATAAAAATCAGAGCAGAAATAAATGAAATAGAAACAGAAAACAATAGCAAAGGTCAATAAAACTAAAAGCTGGTTCTTTGAGAAGATAAACAAAGTTGATAAACTTTTAGCCAGACTAATCAAGAAAAAGAGGGAGATGACTCAAATCAATAAAATTAGAAATGAAAAAGCAGAAGTTACAATGGACACTGCAGAAACACAGAGCATCCTAAGAGACTACTACAAGCAACTCTATACCAATGAAATGGGCAACCTGGAAGAAACGGACAAATTCTTAGAAAGGTATAACCTTCCAAGACTGAACCAGGAAAAAATAGAAAATATGAACAGACAAGTCACAAGTAATGAAACTGAAACTGTGATTAAAAATCTCCCAAAAGGGCTTCCCTGGTGGCGCAGTGGTTGAGAGTCTGCCTGCCGTCGCAAGGGACGCAGGTTCGTGCCCCCGTCCGGGGAGATCCCACAAGATGGCTTCACAGGTGAATTCTATCAAACATTTAGAGAAGAGCTAACACTCATCCTTCTCAAGCTCTTCCAAAAAATTGTAGAGGAAGGAACACTCTCAAACTCATTCTAGAAGGCCACAATCACCCTGATAGCAAAACTAGACAGAGATACTACAAAAAAAAAATTTTTTTTCTTTTTTCTGCCAATATCACTGATGAACATAGACACAAAAATCCTCACAAAATACGAGCAAACAGAATACAACAGCACATTAAAATGATCATCCACCATGATCAAGTGAGGTTTATCCCAGGGATGCAAGAATTCTTCAATGTATGCAAATCAATCCCTGTGATACACCATATTGACAAACTGAAGAATGAAAACCATATGATCGTCTCAATAGACGCAGAAAAAGCTTTTGACAAAATTCAACACCCATTTATGATAAAAACTCTCCAGAAGGTGGCATGGAGGGAACTTACCTCAACATAATAAAGGCCATATACAACAAAACCACAGCAAACATTGTTCTCAATGGTGAAAAACTGAAAGCGTTTCCTCTAAGACCAGGAAGAAGACAAGGATGTCCACTCTCACTACTATTATTCAACATAGTTTTTGAAATCCTAGCCATGGCAATAAGAGAAGAAAAAGAAATAAAAGGAATACAAATTGGAAAAGAAGAAGTAAAACTGTCACTGTTTGCAGATGATATGATACTACACATAGATAATCCTAAAGATGTCACCAGAAAACTACTAGAGCTAATCAATGAATCTGGTAAAGTTGCAGGATACAAAATTAATGCACAGAAATCTCTTGCATTTCTATACACTAAAAACGAATGATCAGAAAGTGAAATTAAGGAAACAATCCCATTCACCACTCCAACAAAAAGAATAAAATACCTAGGAATAAACCCACCTAAGGAGGTAAAAGACCTGGACTCAGAAAATTATAAGACACTGATGAAAGAAATCAAAGATGATACAAACAGATGGAGAGATATACCATGTTCTTGGATTGGAAGAATCAATATTGTGAAAATGGCTACACTACCCATAGCACTCTATAGATTCAATGCAATCCCTATTAAAACACCAATGACCTTTTTTACAGAACTCGAACAAAAAAATCTTAAAATTTGTACGGAGACATAAAAGACCCCTAATAGCCAAAGCAATCTTGAGGGATAAAAAACGAGCTGGAGGAATCAGACTCCCTGACTTCAGACTATACTATAAAGCTACAGTAATCAAGACAATATGGTACCAGCACAAAAACAGAAAGATAGATCAATGGAACAGGATAGAAAGCCCAGAGGTAAACCCACACACTTATGGTCAACTAATCTGTGACAAAGGAGGCAAGGATATACAATGGAGAAAAGACAGTCTCTTCAATAAGTGGTGCTGGGAAACCTGGACAGCTACATGCCAAAGAATGAAATTAGTACACTCCCTAACACCATACATAAATATAAACTCCAAATAGATTATAGACTAAATGTAAGACCAGATACTATAAAACTCTTAGAGGATAGGAAGAACACTCTTTGACATAAATCACAGAAAGATCTTTTGTGATCCACCTCCTAGAGTAGTGGAAATAAAAACAAAAATAAACAAATGGGACCTAATGAAACTTAAAATTTTCTGCACATCAAAGGAAAGTACAAACAAGATGAAAAAACAACCCTCAGAATGGGAGAAAATATTTGTAAATGAATCAACAGACAAAGGATTAATCTCCAAGATATAGAAACAGCTCATGCAGCTCAATATTAAAAAAAACAAACAAACAACCCAATCCAAAAATGGGCAGAATACCCAAATAGACATTTCTCCAAAGAAGATATACAGATGGCCAAGAGGCACATGAAAAGCTGCTCAACATCACTAATTATTAGAGAAATGAAAATCAAAACTATAATGAGGTATCACTTCACACTGGTTAGAATGGGCATCATCAAAAACTCTACAAACAACAAATGCTGGAGAGGGTGTGGGCAAAAGGGAACCCTCTTGCACTGTTGGTGGGAACGCAAATTAATACAGCCATTATGGAGAACAGTATGGAGGTTCCTTAAAAAACTAAAAATAGAATTACCATATGATTCTACAGTCCCACTCCTATCTGGAGAAAATCATAAATCGAAAAGATACATGCACCCCAATGTTCACTGCAGCACTATTTACAATATCCAGGTCATGGAAGCAACCTAACTGCCCATCAACAGACAAATGGATAAAGAAGATGTGGTACATATATACAATGGAATATTACTCAGCCATAAAAGGAACGAAGTTGTGTCATTTGTAGAGACGTGGATGAATCTAGAGACTGTCATACACAGTGAAGTAAGTCAGAAAGAGAAAAACAAATATCATATATTAACTCATATATGTGGAATCTAGAAAAATGGTACAGATGAACTGGTTTGCAAGGGAGAAATAGAGGCACAGATGTAGAGAACAAATATATGGACACCAAAGGGTGAAAGTGTAGGGGGGGTGCGAGTGGTGGTGGTGGGATGAATTGGGAGATTGATTGACGTATATACACTAATATGTATAAAATGGATAACTAATAAGAACCTGCTGTATGAAAGAACAAATAAAATAAAATTGAAAAATTCCAAAAAAAGAACCTGCTTTATAAAATATATATGTATATATATATAATTAAATTTTAAAAAGAAGATACAACAGAGGAGAATCAACAGAGGCAAATGGCTTATTTGAACAGATGAAAAAAATTAGTTGAGACTGACAATATTTACCAGGGTGAAAAAGACAAAAAATAATATTGGGAATTAAAAAAAGGAGATCATGACTATAGTTAGAGCAGAAACTGCAAAGAAAAACAAATTTAACTTCAAATGAAAAAGGGAAATTACTAGGAAAATAATTCAGTTGCTGTCAAACTTTATTATATGTATTTTTTTTTTAGTAAGGGGAGACTTTATATGAAGCGATAATTTTAGTGGGGTTGGGGAAAGATGCAGCTGCAGTAGGGAGACTGCTCTGACCGTAAGGTCTCCAAGTGTCTCCTGTCAGACTTTTTAGATTCTTACTGTCTGACACCTTCTATGTGCCATTTCCCATTTTCCTGACCCCCTTTTTTGCCTAGGGGTGTGTAACTGTGCCAACTACATATGCTCAGGCGTAGTATGACAGCACTTCACTTCAGCCACACCAAGGATCTCTTCCTTCTCTCCCAGGGCATAGTGACAGGAACACTCAGGGGCCTGCCCCATCATGTGGGTGCAAGAACAGTGTGGAAGTCTGAGGGAGTTAGCACCCCCCACGGCAACCGCTTACTACAAGACAGGAGTCCAAGGAGAGATAACATCCTTTCCTATCTTAGATAGACCATTCGGACCCACGTTCTACACAGTCCTTAGAAGCTCCCGAGTGGGTACCTACAGTAACACCCAGCTCAATGACACACCCTTGGACTGACTTTCTTTCCTGTCTTGTTTTACTCTTTCTAGTGCCGCTGACTTCTGCTTCTTGGGGTCACTTATCAGAAAAACTACTTATCTCATAGTGTGTTTCTTTGGGGGAAACCAAGTGAAGACATCTCTATAAAATATTTCAAAAGTTCTGCTCTGCTCTTTACATTTCAAGTTACAAATCTAATCTTTTTACTCTATGTTTAGTTACAAAGGATACAATTTCTATATTGTATATATTAGCATTTTTAAATGTATTTTTTACTATCTTATGGGAAATTTTAAACATATACAAAAGTGGACAGAATAGTAAAAAGAATGTCATGTATATCACCCAGCTTTAAAAATTATCGAATTATGGGCAATTTCATTTCATTTATATGCCCATTCACTGTCCCCCTTCAGTATTTTTTAAAGCAAATTCCAGACTCATGTCACTTTATCTATAGATATCTCCAAATTAAGACTCTTTTTTTTCCCCTCCGAAGTTATAGTAAATATTATCACACCTTAAAAATACCAAAAATATTTTTTATTATGCAATGTCCACTCAGTGTTCACATTTCCAATGATCTCATAAAAGTCATTATTTTTCTAACAATTTATTTGAATTGAGATCAAAACAAGGTAGGTATATTGTTATTGGTTAATCTATCTCTTATTTTCATGTATAGATTCCCTATTTTTGTTTTTTTGCCTCCTTTGAATTTTTTAACTGAAGAAAGTATATTATTATCTGTCATACAGAGTGTTTCACATCTGGATTTTGCTGACCTCATCCTCATGGAGTTATTCAGCACCACGTGGGCTTTGGTATGGTTCTGTCTCCATTTGGTCACATGGCTGTGCTTCTTCAGATGACTACCCTTGAGCAACCTAATCTGCTCCATCCTCACAGGCAGAAAGCCTGAGGTACCTGGCATCGTATGTCTCCCTGGGGTGGCCCTCAACCAGTGATGTATAGGTGCAAGAGCACAGCAGCCCAGCCTCTTGCCTCCTGCCAACACAGGTCTGAGACTTGTTCTACATTCTAAAGTTCTCCTGTAGGGGCAGATGGATACTCCCCTCCCCCATCCATCTTTGACTGAAGCCACACCCACATGGCTCCTTCTCCTTCACAGTCCTGCTTCTCCTACTTCCTGACTAGTTTCCGCTAGAAACACAACCCTAATAAATTACTTGCAAATAAATCCTCATCTCAGGGTGGGAGATGATACCAGCTGTGGTTCCAGGAAGCTGATTCTGCTGGTGGAATTTTGGAGTTAGTTTGCTTGCTGACTGGAAGGAAACGAAACTCCCTTCACTGGTTTTGGGAGCTCTTGGCATGTTGCACTATCTTTTATGGTGCATTGAGGCAAGATCCAATGGAAGGTGATGCACTGGCTTGTGCAATATCTTTGACATTTGAGGTATATGGAGGAAATGGTAACCATAAGGATAGTGGGCTTGGGCAGTTGTTGCTGGATGCTGTTGGTGCTTTAAAGAGAAAAAAATGACAAACTCAGGTCATCCACTCATTAACTTAAGACGTGATGTGAAAGTCAGAAGGCATCCATAGTAGTGTTTAAAGATACCCTCATCAACTGCAAAGGGCAGATGGTCCTAAACGCCAGGCCTAGGACCTAATAGCAACCTTTATAGAAAGCTGAATTTATAGCATCCACATGTTTCTTATACCAAGGGCAGGTCCCTAACAGGGAAAGAATGGAACCTCAAAACTTGGGATGGGAACATATTCACGTCTGTACTTGATAACACTGAACTACAGAGTCCTCTGAATTTTCTCAGCTTGCAAAAGCAGGCCACTCTCCTTGGATAGAAGACATCAGTCTCCACATCCCCACTGGCTGAAGATATGAAGAGGATTCACCTGAAGCAGATGCTTTGTAAGGCATTAGCATCTAACTTAAGATCTCCCCCACCTCCTCTCCTGGCCATTGGTTCAAGTCTTAGCAAAGCCAACTGAGTTAATGCTGGCCCTGCTAAGGGAGGGAATAATTATTCACTGATCGATCTGCAGGAAATATGTACCAGCACATGGGAGCACTTACCAGATGTCATGATTGTCTATACAGAAAATCCCAAAGAATCAACAACAATAAACCTTCTGGAACTAACAGCAATTATAGCAAGATCACAGGATACAAGGTTAATATACAGAAGTCAATTGTTTTCCTATATCCCAGCAGTGAGCTCATGGAATTTGATATTAAAAGCATAATGTCACTTACCAAAAAAAAAAAAGAAAAGAAAAGAAACTTAGGTAAAAATCTAATAAAATATGTACAGGATCTATATTTGAAAACTACAATAATCTGAAGACAGAGATCAAAGTTCCAAACAAATGGAAGGATATTCCATGTTCATGGATGCAAAGACTCAATATTGTTAAGATGTGAATTCTTCCCAAACTGATCTATAGACTCAATGTAATCCAAAACAAAATCCTAGTAAGCTGTTTTGTGAATATCAACGGACTAATTCTAAAGTTTATATGAAAAGGTGAAAGACTCAAAATAGCCAACACAAGACTAAAGAAGAAGAACAAAGTTAGAGGACTGACATTACCTAATTTTAAGGCTTATTATAAAGCACAGTAATCAAAACAGCATGATATTGGTGAAAGAGTAGATCTACAGTTTAATGTAACTGAACAGAGAAGCAAAAATAGACCTACACAAGCATAGTCAACTGGTCTTTGACAAAGGAGCAAAGGCATTTCAGTGGAGAAGGATAATCTTTTCAACAAGTCATGTTGGAACAATTGGACATTCATATACAAAAATAATGAATTGAGACCCAGATCTTACACCTTTCATAAAAATTAACTTAAAATTGATCATGGACCTAAATGTAAAATATAAAATTATTAAATTTCTATAGGGTAACCTAGGAGAAAATGCAAGTGACCTTGGGATTGTTGATCAGTTTTTATTTTTTAATATTTACTTTTTTAATTAAAAAATTTATGCATTTTAAGGAAATTAACATTTTCTAATCACAACAGGTATCCACTACCACATTTCATTAATCAAAGCAGCTCTCATCTACCACCACTCTAGACCTTATTTTCACTGGTGCCTGCCTCTGTAATTAATTCTCTTCAGAGCTGTGGTCTCTTAAAAAATGTAAATCAGGTTGCCCCCCTGCTCAAATCCTCTAATGACTTCTGTGATCCTCCAAAATAAAATCCAAATGTATTGCCTTGGCATGCAAAGTCACATGTGATCTTTTCTTACCTCTCTAATTTTATCGCATATCATGTTGGTGAGTTTTCAGATACAACATGAAACCATGATTGCCCAAAGAAAACATTAATAAGTTGGACTTTATTAAAATTTAAATCTTGTGCTCTATGAAAGACACTATTAAGCCACAGACTGGGAGAAAATATTTGTAAAACACATGTCTGATCAACCCAGTATATACAAAGAATTTAAAAAACTCAACAATAAGAAAATGAGCAACTTAATTTAAAAATGAGCAAAAGATCAGGACACCTCACAAAACAAGATAGATAACAAATAAGTATAATGAAAATACGCTCAACGTCATTCTTCATTAGGGAATTGCAAATTAAAACAATAAGATACCTCTACAAACCTATTAGAATGGTTAAAATCCATAAAGTTGTCAATATCAAATGCTGATGAAGATGCCAGGCAACAGAAACTCTCATTCATTGCTGGTGGCAATACAAAATACTGCAGACACTTTGGAAGAGAGAATACCTGATTCTGACAAAGCTAAACATAGTCTTACCATACACTCCAGCAACTGTGCTCATAGGGGTTTTACCTAACTGGTTTAAAAACCTAAGTCCACAAAAAACCTGCGCACAAAGATTTATTTATAGAGGTTTTTTTCATAATTACCCAAAATTGGAAGCAACCAAGATGTGTTTTGATAGGTGAATGGATAAACAAATTGTGGTACTTCCATAAAATAGAATATTAGTGACAAAGAGAAATAAGCCATCAAACCACAAAAAGACATGGGTGAACCTTAAATGCCTATATCTAAGTCAAAGAAGCCAGTCTGAAAGGCTATATGCTGCATGATTTCAATTATATGACATTCTAGAAAGGCAAAACTATAGAGATCAGTGGTTCTCAGGGGTTCAGCAAGAGAAAGGGAAGGGTTGAATAGGTGAAGCATAGGAGATTCTTTTTTAGGGTGGTGAAAATACTCTGTATGATAATGTAATAGTGGATATATATCATTATGTATTTGTCAAAACCAGTAGAATTTTATAGTACAAAAAGTGAAACAATGTATGCAAAATTTTTAAAAATTAGGAAATTGGGGGATCCTAGGAAGGAATACACACTGTGACAATAGAATCTGTGTTACAAATGTATGAAACTACCTCACCGAGGGGTGAGAGAAAAAGACGCTAACCTAAATAACTTTGGAGATGAGAGAAATCTGTGGACTCTTAAAGGCAAAGGAACTGCTCTTAAGCACTGCGATATAGTTGATAAGGATACTTACACTGGAAGTATGGGGTTTCAGGTTAACAATTCTGATTCTGCTATAAATATAAACTGGAAATGAGCAACTAAGAAATGGATGGTGGGTGTGAGGTTTCTCACTGCTGGAGTCAGAATTTACAGATGAGAAAGTGGAAGAGGCTGGTGTGATAACGGATTACAGTTGGAGGCCTTAATATGAACTATGTTTAGCTTAATATTCTGTAAATATAGATGGTTACTTATAAAAATGCACACACACATGGGTTAGTATACACATATATATTTCCTTTGCCAGCCGAGAGGGCCCAAAAGAAATAATAAACTAGTAGCAATGAGCACACCAAGTACCTATATCTTAGTTTCTAATACCATTATCCAGTAAAATCAACAAGGGCTCCTTGAAGAAATTATTGACTCTAGGACTGGGGCAGGAATATACAAGATGTGCCTGGAGCACCTTGTAGCACCAGAAAGGATGGAAATGCTCAAAAGACAAAACAAAGGAACAAAGGAAAAAACAGAAAATAAAACAAAATTTTAAAACTCCACATTGATGTTTAATGAAGGACATAGGAGCCAACTGAAAAAGCTCCTGATGGCCAAAGCTGGAAGAATCTGAGCAACAAAATAAAGAAAATACTATTCAGGTCCTTTGCCCATTTTAAAATCAGATTATTTGTTGTTTGTTTTGTTTTATTTTTGTTTCTTGCTATTGAGTTGTAAGAGTTCCTTATATACTTTGGATATGAGCCCCTTATCAGATATATGGTTTGTAAATATTTTCTCCCATTCTTAATTTGCTTTGCATTTTGTTGATGGTTTCCTTTGCTGTTCAGAAGCTTCTTAGTTTAATGCATTCCACTTGTTTTTTTTCGCTCTTGTTTTCTGTGCTTTGGTGTCAGATCCATACTATTATTGCCAAGACCAATGCCAAGGAACTTTTTCCCTATATATTCTTCTAGAAGTCTGATGGTTTCAGGTCTTGCCCTTAAGTCTTTAATCCATTTTGAGTTGTTTTTTGTGTATCATTCTGAGAGTCTAATTTCATTCCTTTCCATGTGGATATCCATTTTCCTAACACCATTTATTGAGGAGACTATCCTTTCTCCATCGTTTATTCTTGGCGCCTTTGTCAAAAATTAGTTGACCACATAAGCATGGATTTATTTCTAGGTTCTCTATTCTGTTCCATTGATCTAAGTGTCTATTTTTATGTCAGCACCATACTGTTTCCAACAGGTATATGAAAAGATTCCCAGCATCACTTATCAGCAGGGAAATACGAATAAAACCACAATGAGATATCCTCTCACACCGGTTAGAATGGCTACTATAAAAAAGTCAAAAGCTAACAGGTGTTGGCAAGGATGTGGAGAAAAGAGAACCCTTGTACACTGTTGGTAGGAATGTAAATTGCTACAATTATTATACTAAACAATATGAAGTTTCCTCAAAAAATTAAAAATAGAACTACCATATGATTCAGCAATACCACTTCTGGGTATATATCTAAAGAAAATGAAATCAGTATCTTGAAGAGATACCCCATGTTCATGATAGCCAAGATATGGAAACAACTTAAGTGTCAGTGGTTGAATGGATAAAGAAAATGTGGTATATAACATATTATATTTTGATGTAATATAGATATAATACATCATATATTATTTTGTCTTAGAAAGGGAGGAAACCCTGATATTTGTGACCAAAAAAAGCTGAACTTATAGTAGCAGAGGGGAGAATAGTGGTTACAAGAAACAGTGGTGTAGGGGAAAAAGGGAGATTAAAAAAAAAGAAAAAATGTAGAACGGTGGTTGCTAGGGGTTGTGGGGAGAAGGTCATGGGGAATTGTTGTTTAATAGGTACAGAGTTACAATTTTGCAAGATGGATGGTGGTGATGGTTGCACGACAACATGAATGTACTTAATACCTCTGAACTGTACAATGATTAATATAGTAAATTTTATGTAATATTTATTTCACCACAATGAAATAGAAAATAAAGTACTACTGGGTTATAGCCCAAATTATAAAATAAATATTCATGAGTACATGCTGACATAAATAAATGATTAAATGCATATGTCCATACATATATACATACATAAGGAGAGGGAAGAGATACATTTCCTATACAGGAAATTCAAAATAATTTATGATGACACTCCACCCTCAGTGATGGGGAGCTTAACACCCCACTTTTTTTTTTTTAGATGTTGGGGGTAGGAGTTTATTAATTTATTTATTTATTTTTGCTGTGTTGGGTCTTTGTTTTTGTGTGAGGGCTTTCTCTGGTTGTGGCAAGCGGGGGCCACTCTTCATCGCAGTGCACAGGCCTCTCACTATCGCGGCCTCTCTTGTTGAGGAGCACAGGCTCCAGACACGCAGGCTCAGTAGTTGTGGCTCACGCGCCTAGTTGCTCCGCGGCATATGGGATCCTCCCAGGCCAGGGCTCAAAGCCATGTCCCCTGCATTAGCAGGCAGATTCTCAACCACTGCACCACCAGGGAAGCCCCAACTCCCCACTTCTTAATTGTGGGCTTTGCACAGTGACTTCCTTCCAAAGAATACAGTACAGTAATATGGGATGTTGGAGAGAGGATGAGGAGAGTAACTTTAGAGTGGCAAAGCCTGATAGATGTTACCTCAGCCAGGTGATCAAAGTGATAAATCATGTGAATAGTATGTACCCTTTAAACAATGTGATGAAAAAGGCACTTAACGTCTGTGGTCTTCCTCTTAAAAACCCATAACTCCAGTCTAATCGTGAAGAAAACATGAGACAAACCCAATTTGAGGGATATTCTATAAAATATCTGACCAGGACCGCTCAAAACTGTCAAGGTCATCAAAAAACAAGGAAAGTGAGAAACTGTCACCGTCAAGAGGAGCCTAAGGAGACAAGACAACTAAATGTAATGTGATATTCTAGATGGGATCCTGAAACAGAAAAAGACAGTAGGTAAAAACTAAAATAATAGGAATAAACCATGAACTTCAGTTAATAATAATGTACCAGTACAGTTTTGTTAATTATAATAATAAATGTGCTATACTAATGTAAGATGTTAATAATAAGAGAAACTGGGTGTGAAGTGTACGGTAACTCTTTTTACTGTCTTCTTGACTTTTTCATAAATTGGAAACTGTTCTAAAGGAAGGTCTATTACACCCTACTACTATATGTAAAATAGATATACAACAAGGATTTGCTGCATAGCATATGGAATTATATTCAATATCTTATAATAACCTATAATGGAAAAGAATCTGAAGTTGTACAGCTGAAACTAGATCAGAATTTTAAGTAGAACACCCTGTCCTCTGTATGATGGGTGGATTGCAGGGTGTGTGGAGACAGGGAGCAAAGGAGAACAGCTTGAGGGCCATTGCAATAGTTCAGGTGAGAAATTACCTCATTCAAAGCTTGGGAGGTGTGGGTAAGGATAGCAAGGACTTGGTCTCTGGTGGAGAGTAGGGAAGAAAAGGAAAGGAGTGGAGAATGATGTGTTGTCTCTGGCTTCAGTGAATGCAGAGAAGGTATCATTACCCGAGAGAGAGAATACCTAAGGAGGAATGACAGTGGGTGTCCCTGGAGTTGGGTGGGCAGTAAGAGATACTAAGTGCCCTTCAACCTATTGAGTTTGGGTGCCTGCGGCAGTCTCAAAAGGGATGTCCCTGACATATGCTCATGGCTGTGATGAAATAGCTTTGGGTAACTTGATACAGCCTGCCTGAGATGATGTGGTTAAATAGTTAGAGCCAGGTGATTCCCAGGAAGGAGAGAGCCCCCACATTCTGATGTGATTGATGGCAGGAAAGGCTACAGAAATGTCAGGGAGGGTAACCACTGCAATGACCTTGGATCTGTATTTCTCCAGGCTATTCAGCACTTTGGCTTCCATGATTCCAGCTGGCCCAACCTTTACTTCCTTTAGTGACACTGTCACTTTCTCCTTCAGAGACCAGTCCCAGGAGTCGCTCCTCTCCCCATCTTGCCCAGTTCTGCTTTTTTGCTTTCCTAAAGTCTTCCTTAACCATGGAGGTGGTTATTAAGACTCTTGGAAACCATGAGGACATTCTATGGAGAGAAAACCTGGGCAGGGACCAGAACCCAGCTGGAGCCTCCACTCCCTCCCCGTGCCTTTGGCCATGGGCTAGGATTGGGCTCCATGGGTATAATGTAAAGCAGTGTTGAACTGAGATGAATAGATCCTCTTCCCCCAACCAGAATAACCTATCTCCTCTTCATGACTGCCAAGTGCTACTTTCATGTGCATGAATGAAGTTGTTTCATGACTGCTAAGTGCTCCTTTCAGGTGCATGAATGAAGTTGTTTTGTTTTCTTTTGGTGTTGTTATGATTTCATTATTAGAAGCTGTTGAATGTATTGAATGGTTTGGGGAGCAGAATTAAAAAGGGGTCAAAATGTCTGTCCTCCTTTGGAAATTGGCCAAGAGTCATTTGCAACCATTAACCCCCACACAGGTTTTTATACGGTGAGCGACAGAGGGTAAAAAACCAAAGAGAATACAGGATCCCAGGTCTTCCAGCATTTATTCTGCATTATTGTACACACTCACAGATTCAGCAATAGTAGTGGGGATGCAGTCAGAGTTGCTGTAGTCACTGTCTCTTCAAGCAGAGGCTCTGGCCACCTGAGGTTGGGATTGGGCTCATCAGGGATGGGTGCTGGGCAATAGCTCCCCTCTCCCGCAAGCCCTATCCAAGAGACATGCAGAAGGACAGGGTCAGGCAGGTTCACAGATAAGATGGGCCACCCAGGCTGGGGACTGGAGGTAAGCCAGGCCACTGGCAATCTCTTCACTTGCGTGGGCTTTCCAGGCACCTCTGGGACCCTAGGGGTGGTTACTTATGTTTGGGGGACACTACACCTCCTGCTTCTTTAGGGGGCAAGACTTCTCCCTTCAGTGGCTGGACTGGGTTTGTCCCATAGACCTGGCCAGGAGTTGGAACAAGCAGAGGCTGCTTCAGCAGCCCCTCCTGCTGCTCCAGCAGTTGCTCCCCTTTCTTTTCCAGTTGCTCATCTTTCTTTGCTAGCTCTTGATCCAGCTGCTGGCCCAAGACCTTCTTCTCCTGTTTCAGCTGTTTCACATGCTGTTCCTTCTCCTGTGACTCTTTCTGCTGCTGCTGTTCCACATGCTTTTCTTGCTCCTGTGGCTCTTTCTGCTGCTGCTGCTGTTCCACATGCTTTTTTTGCTCCTGTGACTCTTTCTGCTGCTGCTGCTGTTCCACATGCTTTTCTTGCTCCTGTGACTCTTGCTGCTGCTGCTGCTGTTCTACATGCTGTTCCTTCTCCTGTGACTCTTTCTGCTGCTGCTGTTTCACATGCTTTTCTTGCTCCTGTGGCTCTTGCTGCTGCTGCTGCTGTTCCACATCCTTTTCCTTCTCCTGTGACTCTTTCTGCTGCTGCTGTTCCACATGCTTTTCTTGCTCCTGTGGCTCTTGCTGCTGCTGCTGCTGTTCCACATGCTTTTTTTGCTCCTGTGACTCTTTCTGCTGCTGCTGCTGTTCCACATGCTTTTCTTGCTCCTGTGACTCTTGCTGCTGCTGCTGCTGTTCTACATGCTGTTCCTTCTCCTGTGACTCTTTCTGCTGCTGCTGTTTCACATGCTTTTCTTGCTCCTGTGGCTCTTGCTGCTGCTGCTGCTGTTCCACATCCTTTTCCTTCTCCTGTGACTCTTTCTGCTGCTGCTGTTCCACATGCTTTTCTTGCTCCTGTGGCTCTTGCTGCTGCTGCTGCTGTTCATGCTTTTCCTTCTCCTGTGACTCTTTCTGCTGCTGCTGCTGCTGCTGCTGCTGCTGCTGCTGCTGCTGCTGTTGCTGTTCCTGCTGCTGTGGCTCCTGTTGCTGTGGCTCACACTCTTTCTGGGGCACCCCCTGCACAGGAGTTGTGTGTTTCTTCCCGAGCTCCATGGGATCCTTCCCTGGGAACTCCGAGGATACCTTCTGGCATGGGGCAGGCAGTGGAGTTGGCTGCTTCACTTGCTCCTGCTGGATATCAGTGGGAGGAGAAACAGGCTTGAGGGGCTCCTTACTGGGGGCAGGGGGCGAGGTCCCTGGCAGAGTACATTGCTGAGACATCTTGGAAGCTGCTTTAGGTCAACCTGAAAATCAGGATGGGTCAGAGGGTTAATTGAAGGCGAGGAAGTAGATGAACCCCTGGAAATATGCAGCAGCGCCTGGTTTCTCAGCATCCCCTCTTCCCTTGGGTGGGGGTACTCTCCCACCCACGCTGGGCTATCATTCCCCAGAAGCAGCAGAGTGAAGGGTAGGAATGGAGAGGGGCAGGGAAAGGCCCTCCTGGGAGCCTCTTGTTCCCAAGAGACAACAAAGAGGACTCTCCAGAGGTGCTCTGCAAAGGTGGGCTGGGTACCACTTCACCTCCTACTCTTGCCTATCCTTGTCTCTCCCTTGTTTCTGACCTTCACATACAAAGAAGAGAGATGAGCTCTGGGATTATGACAGGAAGAGGGAAGGTGCCAGGAAAAGAAAGGTCTCCTGGAGGACTCCTGAGTCCTGGAAAATCAGTAGCCCATCCCGAGAGGATCTGAGAGGTGAGGGTGCACGCCCTGGACTGGAGTCACATGACATGATCTCAGTTTAAATCTCCCAGTGAAATGCTGTGTGGTTCTGGGAAAGTCATTTAGCCCCTCTGGACCTCAGGTTTCTCCTCTGTAAAATGAACAGATTGGCCTATTCAGCTCCAGAGCTGCTTTCTCTCCTGACCATCTGAGCTTTAGCTGGTGATGGTGGGAGGGGGCTGGAAGGCTGCTGAGAGTTGGAGTTGGTTCTTTCAAGTCTCCTACTTCTAAGCTGGGTTTCCCTGTCCCTGCTCAGCCTGGGTTCTCCAAATAGAAAGTGTTCCCCATGCTGCATTTCTCCCTTTGGTAGCACAGCCAAGAGTTACAAGCATGTCCCCGGGCCCCCTGCCACCATAAAGAAGGCAAAATCACAGTCAGCCCAAATCAATCAGTTTTAGGAGAGAAATTGGCCATATTTCCCCTTTATCCCCACCTTACTCCTCTCTCTGTCTCTTTCTGTTTCTCTGTCTCTCTGCCTTTCTCTCTCTCTCTCTCTCTCTCTCTCTCTCTCTCTCTCT
>NW_006787556.1:1424810-1430228 GCF_000442215.2 Lipotes vexillifer | reverse complement strand
CTCTCTCTCTCTCTCTCTCTCTCTCTCTCTCTCTCTCTCTCTCTCTCTCTCTCTCTCTCTCACTCACACACACACACACACACACACACACTGTCTCTCTGTCTCTCTCTGTCTCTCTCTCTCTAAAATACGGTCCCAAGAAAGTATGGGGTAGGAGGAGATTGCTCTCTGTTCTGTGTTTCCATACCATGGCACCTAGCCCTCAGCACAGTGACCTGAGCCCTCCTAGAAGGACAGTAGTCCTGTTGAATCCAGCACACAAGTGACACCTACACCCACCTGGCTGGCCACCCCCAGCCATGTTCTGGCCTGTGGGAGACCCCTGGTCCCAACCTTGGTTCTGCCAGCTAACACTTACCTTACTCACAGTGAGGATGGCTGCAGAAGCTTCTAGTGGAATACTGAGCCGAGCAGGAGCCGGGGTGCCCTTTATACTGTTCCTCAGCCTGGCCTCTTTCCCAAGGTGAAGGAGATGGACTGGTTTCACCGCTCCTGTTGGTCAACTTCTTCTAGCCCCTTCCTGACTCATCATGGGAACCTTAAGCAAAAAACCCCTCAGGGCCCCTTTTCGCAGGGACACACAGCTCCTGCCTGGCCAGAGGGCTCTGGGGGCTCATTCACTCCTGTGATACTCGCGACCTGGGCACAGGGAGGTGAGGGAGGCATCTCAGGAACCAGGTCCCCTTTTCCTCTTGTTTTGTGACCTCAGCCAAGCTTTTCTTCTGAATCTCAGTTTCTCCACCTATAAAATGGGTTTTTCCTCCTTATTAGGCTGTGGGATTCATTTCCAAGGGCACAGAATAGAAAGTTATATGTCTTTCTGGGATGTCCAGTCTGGAGATGTTGTGTAAAGGTGGGAGGAATCACTTCTCATGAAGGGATGGGGCTGTTGGAGGATTCTCTTGGCCACTAGTCCACAGCCCATCTGCTCTCAAGACACATCTATAACTCCATTCTGTGTGGAAATAAACTCTGTCCTGTGATGGGGTAGGGTTGAGTCTGACAACTTTAGGCCCAAAACATCAAGCAGAAGGCTTTGCAGGGGCTACCATGTGCTAGAGGCTATCCAGGCCCTATGATGAAGGCTGTAGTTACAGAAGTTTCCAAGAACGCCATGCTCACCAAAACTCCAAGGCATGGACCATTCTAAGTCTTTAATATATAAATCTATATATATATTTAAAATAAATATATAGTACATAAAAATTAAATAATAAAGATTGCTTCTTATGGTGATAAAACAAACATTTCATACAATGTTTTGGGGAAATGCATGAAGGTATAAAATCAAAACTAGATCATCCATTACTATCTCTAAACTACTCTCTAAAAATAGCTTAAGCTAGCTTTCAGAGTGGGGATTAGAGCTTGCTTGTCCCTCCCCAGTGCTGATGATGACCTAACACTCCTGGAATACAATCCAAACCACTGCCTCAGGTTCAAAGACCCTCACTGAGGGTCCTCAGTTACTAGGGCAAGCCCAGTGCTCCCCACCTCTGGAGGCTCTCTGTGTCTTTCAGCTTCACTGTAAATGTGGGGACCTGCCAGAGAGCCTCCCTGAGACCCATCTAGAGAGTTATTCCCTGGTTCGCTTCATTTCACTAAGAACAATTGAGGGCCCTTTTATATGCTTTTGTTCACTCATTTATTTTCCATGTCTCCCATTGGAAAATAAGCTCTAAAAGGCAGGAGTTTTGCCTGTTGGGTTTTCCACTATGTCCCCAAAACCTGTCATAACCGTCGAATATAATCAGTGCTCTATAAACATTTGTCGAAGGAATGAAAGAACAGTGCATCTCAAAACCTGGAGAAAATTACCATTGAGCATTTTAGTGTTGTGTGTGTGTGTGTGTGTGTGTGTGTGTGTGTGTGTAAACAAAACTGAACTGTGACTTGCCTTTCTTTTTAATGATTGGTTAATAGCTTATTTTATGAACATCATTTGGACTCCCTTCTTCACAACCTAGAATAATATCAAGGAAAATACTCATTTCTGGGGCTAACTTTGAGATTCATTCTGATTTCCCCATAGTTTTCCTCACAGGCACCTCCCTCCCAGCTCCAAATAGATCTATTTATGGTGCTAATTTTGCCATGCTCCTGGAGCTTAGTCTGGAAAGACAGATGGAGGGACTCCTGCCTCCAGAATACTACCCTCTGCTCATGCCCTCTCTGGTCCCTGAGCCCACCTGGGACCTCACATGTTCTCTGCCTTAGCACAGGGATGGCCATCTTCTGGGGCTGGGAAAGCCCTCTCCACCCTGCCCCCTGCCATCCCCCTCCCCCATGCAGAACCAACCCTGTATCCTCACACATGGGCACCCATGCCCTGTGCTCTGCTGCTGACATCACACAGGAGGAATCTGCCCCTCCCCAGCTCATTACAGTCAGTCCCAGGTAGCCACACTGGTCTTATGGGTTTCCAGGGGCTAGTACCTGCCAGATCTACCTCCCGCCCTCTGATTCATAGCATAATGAGAGCTTTGCAGGGAAGACAGTGTGTGTGAGTCTTTGGCCACTGGGCAAAGCTAGGGTGTGGTGAGCTCCATGTGGTGAAGCATGGAGCTGACATGTGTGTGTGCAGGGGAGGGGTTGGAGGAGCCCCAGCCTTTTAGGGGCTCAGAGGCCCCATGCTCTGCCCTCAGGTTGCCCCATCTGGGGCACAGACAGGCATGTGTACGGGGGAGATCCTCTTGGTGTCTGTGCGAGTGACCCCACAGGCCCACATGAGGAGGCCGGGTAACTGCCCATCCCCCGCCCAGTGTAATGAGGATGAGCTCATATCCCATGACACAGGCAAAGGCCCTGACGCCAGCTCATCCCCAGTTCAAAGAGGCCCCAGCTCTTTCTCTTGCAGAGCTAGAAACTCCCCAAAAGAAACAACCTTCTTGAACTGTTGCTTAGCTGTGGGGGCAGGAGGAATGGGTCACGAATTTCACTTCCTGGGGGATGTGAATGGATGAGGACAACTCTTCGTAAGGGACGGGATGAGGGCAGATGGTCCTGAGAGGCAGACTTGGACCAGGAGGTCTCATGTTCCCACCTTGGCTCACCATGACTAGGCTGTTTCCCGAAGAGGCAATACCTCCATCCTCTGAGGCCACTAACTTCCTCTCCATCCCCTGACGCCTCCTCCTCTGCTCAGCGCACTGTTGCCTACATCATCTAACAATCTGCAGCCCACACTGGCCACCTTCCCACAGGCCCAGAATCCTCACTCTCCTCCTCCATGGCCTCCTGAACCTGACCTCCGTGCCTCACTTGTCTTTTATGCCTGCCTACTGCTCCAAGAAGGGAGAGAAGACCAAGAAAGGGCCAAGAGGCTGATTCTTCCTCTCCGACCTCCTGGGTTGGCCTGTCTGATGTGCCCTGGTTGCCTTCCTTATGTCTTCCTCTGGCTTCCCCTCCTTGGTCTATGAGGTTGCTGGTTCCCAATTTCATTCCCCATCGCTGGCTTTTGTTTGTGAATCTGATCCCTGTGGAGGGACAGTCACAGTTCTGCCCCTGGTGCAAAAAGTGGGGCAAAGCCAGGAAAGTTTATCAGTAGCAGAGAAAAGGAGCTGTTCAGTGTCCTCTCCTCCAACTGGCAGGATGCCCTCCCCTGGGGCTCCCTGGGACATCACATTCTGGGCAACATAGGAGTACTATACAGAGGATTGGCATCACCTGATCCTGGAGAAGAGGTTTTCACCAAGAGGAGTTAATTGCCTTGCTGGAGCCCTGCTCAGCCCCAGTGTGGCCCTTTTCTAACCTCATCTCTTCTTTGTATTTGTGCACTGTTTGACTGTCATTAAGCTGTCTAACTGCTCCAGGCAGCCAGATGGGTCTGTCTGGTGCAGAGCATCAAACAGTGCCTCTTCCTTCTTCCCTAAAATTTGCCTCCCTGCTTACTCTCTGCATCAAACCAAGCCACAATGCAGAGTCAACGCGAGTCTTGGTCTCTGGGGTCCCAATTGGGTCAGTGTGCTGGGGAGGGCCTTGGCTACCACCCCAACCTCCCAGGGAGTTACAACCTCTGACCTCAGAAAGCCCCAGATTTAGGGGGACACGGCTCCTGTTCCCAGGAAACTCCCATCTGATGGGAAGACAGGTACAGGAACAGAGTGATGGGTACGATTCAATGCTATGCCACATGAGCACACAACTAACTGGCCTAGGCATGGATGCAGGGGTGAACAGGCCAGGGCTGTGAGTCTCCCTGGGGAGAAGGCAAAGGAGGCAAACCTTCAAAGCCTACTGTTTACTAGACATGGTGCTAAACAAGCCTCATCCACTATCTCATTTAACCCTCTGCATTTCACAGATGAGCAGCTGAAGCTCAGAGCAAGGGTCCCCCAGCCAGCAAGTGGAGCAAGCGTGGGTGTGTGTGCTCCCAGGCCAGCCTCTCCACCAGGGAAGGCAGGGATGTCCATCAAGTGCAATAGATACCGGAGATACCGGAGAAGCAGCTTCCAGGGTTGCCACAGAGGAAGATTGAAGAGCTGCAAACCAGAAGATGCCTGAGCTGGAAACTGCAGGAGTGGCCGAAAAGTTATTTTCCTGCCACTCAGGTTTTACTAGAAAGCCTGCTTGGAGTGGGGTGTAGCGGGGAGGGCAGGAAGGAGAGAGAGAAGTCAGAAGCCTTTAGGGGACAAAGGTGAGCCCAGGTCTTCCTCTTACAGGCAAGTCCTTGCGTGCTCAGCTATAGCCTCGCCTTTTCTCTCCCCTGTGGTCCAGCCTCCAGTACTTCTGGGAGCCTCAGGCCCCAGGCATCACCAAACCAGCTCCTTTCCCAGCTTAGGATCCACATCTGAGAAAGCTGGTGCTGGAAGAGCCTTCACGGTCATCAAGTTCAACCCTGGCTTCATGAAGGATGACACAGTCTAGAGAGGGGAAGGAAGGGCAGGGATCACACAGGGGGTCAGTGGCAGGTCCCGGCCAGGTCCAGATCTCCTCATCTCCTGAGTTCACCTTTACTCACCTCTGTGCTTCTGTGCTGGAAGTCCCTTTATCACCTTCTGCCTTACTGATCTTTTGTCCATTGAGAGCAGATTGAGAGCTTCCCATGTGCCTGTGTTCCAGACACTTAGGGGTACAGCTTTGAACAAAACAGGTGAAAGTCCCCACCCTCTTAAAATTTTCATTCCAGTGTGGGAGGCAGGTGGCAAGTGAAATAAGCACATACCTGGAATATAAAGCGTGTTAGAAATACTGTGTAGAAAAATAGGGCAAAGAAGAGGTTTATGGAGCACTCAGGGAGGGGATGTTGTGTATTTTAAATGGAGTAGTCAAGAAAGGCCTACAGCAAGAACCTGAAGGAATGAGGTCAAGGTGAGGATAAGTGGGGGGAGAGGGAACAGCAGGGGCCATGTCCCTAAGGCATGTTCTGAAACCAGCAAGGAGGCCAGTATAGCTGGACATGTGTGAATGAGGGAAAGA
>NW_006787556.1:1421177-1424780 GCF_000442215.2 Lipotes vexillifer | reverse complement strand
AAGAGTTGTCAGAGGTGAGGGTGGAGGAGTAGGTGATGCCGGGCAGTGGGAGAAATCATGAAGCAACTTGGGCTTTTACAGTGAATGAGATGAGAAGCCACTGCAGAGTACTGCACAGAGGATTGGCATCATCTGACTTACTTTAAAAGGATCTCTTTGGCAAGGGTGGAAGCAGGTAGAACCGTAAGAGGCAACCACAGCCACATAGTAGCTGCTTCAAACTCGGGTAACAGTAGCAGAGGCAGGGATAAGTGGTCAGATTATAGATATGCTTTGACAATAGAATCAGTAATACTCACTAACAGATTAGATGTGAGGTATAGGTAAGAGCAAACAATGACTCAAAAATTCTTGGCCTGAATGAATGACTAAGGATGGAGCTGCCATTTAACAGATATAGAGAAGACCACAGGAGGGGCTGGCTTTGTGGGAAAAATCAACAGTGAGCTTTGTGACGTGTTAAGTTTGAGATACCCATTAGACACACCCAAGTAGAATTGTCAAGTAGGCAGTTAGATATACTAGTGGAGTTCAGAAGAAGGTTCATGCTGTAGACATAAATTTGGAAATCATCAGTGTATAAATGGCATGTGAAGTCATGAGCCAGGATGAGTTCATCAAGGGAATGAATACAGATAGTAAAGAGAAGAGGTTCAAGGACCATCCCCTGAATTACTCCAGTGTCAAGGGGTCAGATGAGAAGGAACAAGTCAAGAAAACTGGGACAAACTGAGAAGGAGCAGGTAAGAAACCCATCAGGAGAATGGGGTATCCCAGAAGACAAGTGGAAACGTTGAGGAGAAGGGATGAACAATTGGAGGAAATGCTGTAAAGATGAGGACCAGTAACACACATTGGGCTGGGCAACATGGAGTCCATTGGAGACCTTAACAAAGGCAGTCAAGGGCAGAGGTGAGGATGAAAGCCAGATTGCAGTGACTTCAAGAGCGAATGAGAAGAGAGGGCTTGGGACACTGAGAATAGACAGCATTTTCAAAAAGTCTTATAGGGAAGAGAAGCAGATAAATGGGAGAATAGCCAGTGCTGATTCCCTTCCTCCAGCATCTTCTAAACTCTGCTCATGACTCTACCCTTCCTCTGCTGAGAAGTAGTCACTGACAGACCAAAGTCCACGTGACCCTGACAGCTCTACAGCCCATGCTCATTTCAACCCCATCTGCCCACTCTTCTGCTCCTGCCTGTGGAGGTTTGGATCCAGGCTGGGACTTTCCCACTTCTTCTCTGTTCCTGGAGACCTCTTCTGCAAATATCTCCATGACTTACTTCTGCACCTCATTCAGACCTCTACTCGAAATGTCACCTCCCTGAGATGGCTCCTCCAGCCACCCTATCTGAAATAGACCGCTCACTCCAACATGCTATTTATCTCATTAGAGTGCTCATCGTCATTTGAACTTATGGTTTCCATTTGTGTTCTTGCTTCGCTAGAATGTAAGTTCACAAGAGGAGAGCTCTTTACTGTATTAATTTCTCGACTTTCCCAATACTTAGGACCGTACTTGGCACATGGTCTCCTCAACATGTCCAATATGTCTGTCACCTACGTAAATACTTCTGGAAGGAATGTCTACTCATGTTAAAAAGATGTAACTGTGTTTTCCCATAAATAAATTTAACCTCTAATATCTAGTCACTGTTCTTGATGAAAGAAAACTTAATGCATTCAAGTCCAGATAAACTCAGCCAACTCTGGCTTAACCCCAGGCAAGGTAAGATCCCCTCTTCCATTCCTTCTCCTCTTACCCCTCAGATTATTTTAAGACTGCTTTCTGGAAAGTATAAGATTTTAGATCTGTTTCATGAATCCCAAAATCCTGCTTCAAAACTTAATTTTTGTTTTGAAGATCCAGCCGTAGACCGTCCTCTGGGGTCTGTGCTGCTGACAAGATGGAAGACGGCTCCTCAGCGAGTCTTGTGTGAGAGAAAGGATGGGATTAAAATATTCCAAAATTTCACCCCCCTACGTAGTCTCTCCTTCTTTGTAGCAGTAGTGATCATGTGACTTTGTAAACATTCCTTCCTCCACATTAATAGTCTCAAGCTTTAGAGAGCAAAACCAGGACCCCATTTTTCCTCTGCATCTGCCCTGGTGCTTTTTGGTGGTATTTCTGTGTTTAGAGTTTCATTTCTCCTCTCCCTGCCTCCAGCCCTAGCAATACAGGAATTCCAGCCATCCTCTGCCCCTGCCTCTAAGTAGTTCCAAGCAGCAGGTGGATCTAAGTGGCCATGAGGCCAAACAAAAGTGTGAAATCTGCATTCAGGGATGAGACTAGGAGAGACAGTCCTGGCATCCCTGCAGGCACTGAGGGCTAATAGAGCCAAGCCAGCCCCAGCCCTTCTGGAGGGTCTTTGCTATGCCCACCTCCAGGAGGCAAAAAAGATGACGGGGGCTGGAGCCAGGGTAAGTATAGTATTATTTTAACTGGGGAAGGAGGAGCATTCACTCTGGCTGAGGTTCAAGGAGCCCCATCTTCCATGCTTAACTTGCCATTGCAGCTTCCTGGGTCTCACATAGTACAAGCATCTCTGGTGTGTGCAGCAGGATATCAAAGTTTAAAAATTCAGTTTGTAATTTTAGTCCATGACTCCTAAATGTAACCCAACCACTTCATCCAATGCTTAATCAAGCAAACAGCAATTGATCTAGTGTTGAGTGGAGGGGAGAGGAAACATTTAAGTCTCCCCAGTTTGCACCTTCCTAACCTGAGTTTTCTGCCATTGAAATGGTTCCTCTTTTTTCCAGCTTTATTGAGATATAATTGATAAAAATCATGTAAGTTTAAGGTATACAATGTGATGCTTTGATACATGTATATATTACAAAGTAATTACCACGATAAGTTAGTTAACATATTTATCACATAATTACCATTTGTTTGTGTGTATGGTAAGAACATTTTAGATCTACTCTCTTAGCAGCTTTCAAATAAATAAGACAATATTGTTGCTTACAGTCACCATTTTGTACATTAAATTCCCAGAGCTTATTTACCTTATAAATGGTGGTTTCTACCCCTATTCCCTCCCCCACCTGCCCCCACCCAGTCCCTGGCAACCACCACTTCACTCTGTCTCAATGAGGCTTTTTTTTTTTTAAGATTCCACACATAAGTGAGAAAATATAGTATTTGTCTTTCTGTCTGACTTATCTCACTTAGAAATTATCCAAAATGAAATACAGGGGGCGGTGGAAAGATGGCGGAGGAGTAAGACGAGGAGATCACCTTCCTCCCCACAAATACACCAGAAATACATCTACATGTGGAACAACTCCTACAGAACACCTACTGAACGCTGGCAGAAGACCTCAGACCTCCCAAAAGGCAAGAAACTCCCCACGTATCTGGGTAGGGCAAAAGAAAAAATTAATTAAAAACAGAGACAATAGAATAGGGACGGCACCTGCACCAGTGGGAGGGAGCTGTGAAGGAGGAAAGGTCTCCACACACTAGGAGCCCCTTCGCGGGCAGAGACTGCGGGAGGCGGAGCGGGGAGCTTCGGAGCCGCGGGGGAGAGCGCAGCAACAGGGGCGCGGAGGGCAAAGCGGAGAGATTCCCGCACAGAGGTTCGGTGCCGACCGGC
>NW_006787556.1:1393392-1413309 GCF_000442215.2 Lipotes vexillifer | reverse complement strand
AAAAAAAAAAAAAAAAAAAAAAAAAGGTAATCCTTCAGCATGAATAGGAGTGATATAAAATGGAATTATAGATCCACACAAAGGAAGAAAGAGCACTCTACCTGGATAAAAACAAAAGACTTTGCTTACTATTTAAACCTACTTGGAGAGTAAATAATTATTTAAAGCAAAATTGATAGCAATGTATTATGAGGTTTTTAACATATGTAAAAGAAAAGTGTATCACACCAAAGCACAAAGGTCAGAAGGAAAGAAATGGAAGAATATTGTTTATGGGTTCTTAGGCTGCAAGTGAAGTGGTGTAATATGAAGGTAAACTATCCTAAGTGAAGGACGGATCTGTACAACACAATTTAACCACCAAAATCACACAAAGAGTTATAGAGAGTAAGTCAACAAAGGAGGTGAGATGGGATTATATAAAAGACTCAGTGGAAAGGAAAAACAAAGGCAAAAGAAAACAGAACATAGGTGAGACATAGAAAACAAATAGTAAGATGGTAGATTTAAACTCAACCATATCAATAATCACATTAAAAGTATTGATTTCAATACTCTGATTAAAAAGCAGAGATTATCAGATTGAATAAAAAAGACCCAAATATATATTATCTAGAAGGAACCCATTTTAAATATAAAGATGCTAATAGGGTGAAAATAAAGTGATGGAAAAAGAAATGTCTTGCTTATACCAATCAAAAGAATACTGAAGTGACTAAATTGACTTGAAAGTAGATTTTAGAGCAAAGAATATCACCAGCGACAAAGAAAGTCATTCTGTGATGATTATGAGGCAATTTATGGAGAGGATATAATAAACCCTAAATGTTTATGCATCTAATAAAAGATTTTCAAAATATATGAATCAAAACTGTTAGGGTTACAAGAAATAATAGAAGAGTTTATGGTTATCTTCAGAGATATCAACGCTACTCATTTAATAATTGATAAGTGGCCATAACATCAGTAGAAATATAGAAGACTGAAATCACACTGTCACAAAAATTAACTTAATTGACACTATAGAACATTCCGTGCAAAACAGATTCCACTTTCGTTTTGAGTGTACCTGGAGCATTCACCAAGACAGAGCATATTCTGGCCCATAAAACAAGTCTCAATAAGTTTAAAAGGGTTCAAGTAATACAAAGTGTGTTATTTGACTACAGAGGAATAAAATTAGAAATAACATAAAAATCTTTTAAAAATCTCCCAACATTTGGAAAAAAACAAAAAAAACATAAGTAACACATAGATCAAAGGACAACTCAAAAAGTTAGGAAGTCTTTTGATCTAGAAAGTTAAAACACAACATATAAAAAAATTTTGAAACTAGCTAAAACAGTACTGAGAGGAAAATTAATAGCATTAAATGTGCATACTAGAAGAGGGAAGACTTCAAGTTAATGGCCTTGGCTTTCATGTTAAGAAACTAGAAAAGAGAAGAACAAAGTAAGCCCAGAGTAAGCAGAAGAAAGGAAATAATAAAAATCAGCTCAGACATCAGTGAAACAGAAAAGTGAAAATAACATAGAAAACCAATGAAACAAAAAGCTGATTCTTTGAGATTGATAAAACTGATGAAAACACTAGCCAGACTAAGCAGGGAAAAAAGGGAGAAGACATAAATCACCAATATCAGAAACGAAAGGACTTCCCTGGTGGCGCAGTGGTTAAGAATCCATCTGCCAATGCAGGGAACACGGGTTTGAGCCCTGGTCCAGGAAATCCCACATGCTGTGGAGCAACTAAGCCCATGTGCCACAGCTACTGAGCCCACATGCCACAGCTACTGAAGCCCATGCACCTAGAGCCTGTGCACCGCAACAAAGAGTAGCCCCCGCTCACCACAACTAGAGAAAGCCCACATGCAGCAACAAAGACCCAACACAGCCAAAGATAAATAAATAATATTTTTTTTAAAAGCAATGAAAGAGGTCACCTTACTACAAATTCTATAGGTATTAAAAAATATTAAGTACATATTATAAAACACTTTATGCCAACAAATTCAAAAACAGATAATATGGATAAATTTCTAAAAAGAAAAAAATTAGCAAAGTTCATTCAAGAGGAAACAGATAATCTGAAACACTCTAAATCAGTTAGAGAAATTATATTTTAAATTAAAAACTTTCCCAAAAAGAAACACTGGTGAATTCTACCAAATGCCTAAGGAAGAAATATACCAAATTCTCCACAAGCTACTCCAGAAAACTGAAGAGAAGGGACTATTTCTCACTTCATAAGGACATTATTTTGACACCAAAACCAGAAAAATACATTACAAGAAAAGTAAACTATAGACCAATATCTCTCCTTAACATAGAGGCAAAAAGGTAACAAGAATTTAGCAAATCAAACTTAAACACATGTAAAAAGGACTAAACAACACAATCAAATAGGGTTTGTCTCAGGAATGCAAGGCTGTTTTAATATTCAAAAATCAATCAATGTAATTCACCATATTAATAGACCAAAAGAGAAAAACTGTATGATCATTTCAATAGATGCAGAAGAAAATATTTTTCAAAATTCAACATCCATTTTTTGTTAAAAACTCCCAGCAAAGTAGAAAGAGAAGAACCATCCTCAAATGGCAGCAAAAAAAGAGATAAAAAGCATCCAGATTGGAAAGGAAAAAGTAAAACTCTCTTTATGCTCAGATGACCTGATCACATATATTGAAAATCTTATGGAATTTACATGAAGCTATTGAAACTAATAAGCAGTATACAAGATTATTATACAAAAATCGCATTTTCATATACTAAAAATGAATAATCAGAAACTGAAATTAAAAACCCCATTTAAATTATGATCAAAATAGATGAAATACCTAGGGAAAATGTGACAAAATATGTGCAAAACCTTTTCACTGAAAACTACAAAACTTAAAAAGAAATTAAAATGACCTATATAAATGGTTAGATATTCCATGTTTATGAATTGAAAGACTCAATATTGTTAAGATGTCCATTCCTCTCCAATTTAATTTACAGATTTAATTCAGTCCCAGTCAAAAGCTCAGCAGGCTTTCTTTTTTTTTTTATAGAAATGGACAAGTTTATTGCAAAATTCATATGGCAGTGCAAAGGACCTAGAATAGCTAAAGCAACTTCGAAAAAGAACAAAATTAGAGGACTTACATTATCTGACTTCAAGACAATTTAAAGCTATAGTAAATAAGATGAGAGTGTCAGGAAGGACAAATAGATCAATGTAACAAAATAAGAATTTGGATGTAAATACAAACAAATATGGTCAGTTGATTTTTGACAAAGATGCAAAGGCAATTCAGTAGAGAAAGGAACAATTGAATATCCATATATCCCGCTCCACACTTCCCCCCCCAAAATAAATCCTTTGTCCAAAACTTTCACCATATACAAAAAATAACTTATAGGAGAAAATCTTTGTGTCCTAGGATTAGGCAAAGATTTCGTAGATATGACACCCAAAGCAAGATCCATAAAAGAAAAATAATTAATTGGATTTTGTCAAAATTAAGAACTCCTCCTCTTTGAAAGAAACTGTTTAAGAGCATGAAAAGATAGATAAGGCAGAGACTGGGGTAAATATGTGCAGATAGCTTATCTGATAAAGGACTTATATCAAAATGTATATATATCTTTAAAAACTTTTCAGAATTCAGTAATAAGAAACCAAACATCTCAGCAAAGTAATGGAGGAAATATTTGAACAGATAATTCACCAAGGAAGATACCTGGAGACAAATGAGCACATGGAAAGATGCTCATATCAGTAGCCATTAAGGAAATGCAAATTAAACTCAATTAACACATGTCAATTAGAATGTCTAAAAATAAAAAACTGAGCACACAAAATGTCGGCAAAGATGTGCAGCAACTAGAACCCTCATGTACTTTCAGTGGGAGTGTAGAATGGCATAACCATTTTGGAAAACATTTGAGCAGTTTCTTAAAAAGTAAAACATATACCTACCATATAACACAGTTATTTTACTCTTAGGTCTCTATCCAAGAGAAATGAAAGCATATACCCATCCAAAAACTTGTCATGAATGTTCAGGGCAGCTTTATTTGTAATAGTCAAAACCTGGAAACAATCCAAATGTCCATCAATAGATTAATGGATAGATATAATGTGGTGTTATCCGTACAATGAGGGCATTTACTACCCAGCAATAAAAAAGAATGAACAACTGATACATGCAACAAATTGTTTGAATCTGAGTAGTTTTGCTGAGTGAAAGAAGCCAGGCATAAGAGAATACATACTGGATGATACCACTTGTATAAAATTCTTGAAAGTTCAAACTAACTTATAGGGACCAAAAGGAGATTTCTGGAGATTGGTGGGCAGGGAGAATCATGAGGGAGGAAACACAAAAGGTCATTAGAAAAATTCTGAAGGTGATAAATATGTCAGCTGTATACCAAGAAAGCAGGAAAAAATGAAGTTTACAAGTATAGTGAATAAGGCTGATTTCCCTATTTCTACCTGTCCACCTAGATTAACAGAGGTGTGTTTTGGGGACAAATTACTGGAGCATGGTGTCTTCTTTGGAGAGAAATAGAGACCTGGTGACAGAGGGAAGTTTGAGGAGAACCATGCATTGCATATCAATGATGTGTCAGATCCTATGTTAAGCACTTTAAATGAATGATCCCATTTAATTCTCATAAAAACCCTTTGAAGTAAGTACCATTACCCTCATTTTACAGATGAGGAAATGGAGCCTGAGAGGGTCCAACAACTTGCTCCACCATTGTAGAGCTGGTATTGATGCCGTAAGACTCTGCTGCCTGGGCCAGCTGCAGTGCTATGCTGAGTCCTGGGAGCTCTATCTCTACGAAAATCTCTGGGATAAGGGAGGGGAATCACTCCTCGGCATGTGCTCTTGCTGGTTTGACCTCAAAGGTGGTGCGCAGGGACCCAGGGGCACTGGAATTCCTGCTCTTAGGTGACTGACTGCCCCATTTTCCTGGGACTGGAGGGATTCCTGGAACATGGGACTTTCATTTTAAAACAAGGATGAGTCAGTCACACTAATTCTGGCTCAGCAGACGCCTTGTACTTCTGGACTCTGGTTTTCTGAGTCCTGGGCCCTTGATGACATGCCTAGAATATTTTCTTGGACTTAGGCCGGACAAGGGAGATGGTTTCATAGGTAAAGGAGGAAACAGAGGCAATTCTGTATTGCTCTTTTATTTTTGTGCTATCTAATATCAGGATCGCTAGGCAAGATGTTTCTAGCCTCTTCAACCTTCCATTTCCAGTTAGGGCCTCCCTAGGTTGGGAGGCTATGAAGGGAAATAGGGGCTTCTGGTTGGGAGGAATTGGTGGTCAATGAGAATCAGCTTTTCTAAAAGTAGGTCTAGCCTGACTCTACCAGGTGGTTGGCATGGCACCGTCCACTTTTTGTGACAGTCTACTTGTTTGGCTGCTTCTGCCCCTGGGGACCTGATTTGGGCACCAGTTTTGGACTTTGGGACTGCTGTTGGTTTAGGGAGTTATTGTTCTGAGTTTTTGGTGCAGTGGGATCAGTCTCCTTATTAAGGCACGTGCACTCAGGCTTGGGCTCCAAACAGCAGCACGTGGGCTCAATGTAACACGGGGGCTTCGGCGGGCAGCATGGGTTTCATTTTGATGGGCAGCTTGGGTTGCACTTTGGTTGGTCACACATCTTCTCAAGTTTTGGAGTTCCTAGAACAAAAAGAACATTTTCAGAGGGAAAGCTGGCTGCCTGCATTCACTCCCCCCTTCTTTGACCTCCAGATACATCCATCTTCAGAGTGATGACACAGACCAGTGCTGGGAAAGCAAGGCAGGATGCTCAGAGGGAACCCAGTCCCACAGTTCTGTGCCTTCATATGGGTCAGTGTGCTGGTTCCTCACTAGGGAGCCGTTTTCCAGATAGAAAAGGAAAGACCGGAATATGTAAGAATTTTGCCTAAGGTGTCTTAGCTAATGAGGAAGAGTATGACCCTTGGCAGCCGAGTCTGAGTCCAGTGGCAGGCACTTCAAAAACTTCACCTCATGAATGGTTACAGCCAGCCTGAGAAGTCGGTGTTTTCACCCCATTTTACCTATGAGTATGATTGAAGTTCAGAGATCTATCTCAGTTGCTAGTAAGTGGATTCAAGTCAGGTTCCATCCCAACTCAGAGCATGTGCTTGGTCTGGTGTCCAACGTGGTACCCAGGGACCCAGGTGCAACAGCACTCTTTCTAGGGTGACCGACTGTCTTGAGACAGATGGATCTTTTGTCTTGCCCTTCCTGAAAGCATCATTCCCCCCCGCCCCGCACTCCCCTCAGCACGTAGGAAGTGTCTGCCTTGGGGGCATTTCCAGCAAAGGAGACGGAAAGGTCATTGCTCTTGGCATGGAGGGCCGAGTTCCAGGTCTTGCTCTATGACTCCTGAGCCGGGGCGGGGCAGCTCTCTTCACCTCTCTGACCTTTATCTCTTCCTTTGTGTGGGGGCAGCGTTAGGGGTGAAGAGGAGACAACTGGACCTTGTAGATGTCCTCAAATTCAACCATTCAGGGCTTCTGTAATCTCCTGATTCTTCTAGGAGTAGGAAAAACCCAAACAACTCTTTCTTTGCTCCTTATCAACCCACCTACTTCCCACCCAGGAAATCCAGGAAAGTTCTCCTTAAGTCCATACACCTAGGACTCAATATATGGCCCCTAGGGCAGCACCGCTATGGTTTCTGCCCAGTCCCTCTTACGGCACGTGGACAAAAGCCACTGGGAGGTCCCAGAGCAGGACAGAGTGTCTAGAAGTGGCCCAGAGTCAGCAGGCAGAGGGACCTGGGGGGTCTTCTAGCCCAGGGGGAGACGTGGAGGAGAAGAAATGAGCAAGCACTCCGGCTGGGGGCTCATCCCACAAGTCCACACACCCACGTCAGGGAGGTGCCAGGTCTGTCAGAGCCTGTCACCCGGGTGGAGGAGGATGTGTGTGGGAGTTCAAGTGACAACTGCTGAGATCAAGTTGCCACCACCCTCCAGCCTCCAGAACCCACAGATAAGACACTGGCCCAAAATGGTTTTCCTTTTTTTTTTTTTTTTTTTTGATTTTTAAAAATTTTTTCAACTGCGTAGTTTGTGGGATCTTAGTTCCCCGACAAGGGATCAAACCCGGACCCCCTGCAGTGGAAGTTCAGAGTCCTAAGCACTGGACGACCAGGGAAGTCCTTCCAAACTGTTTTTTTAAACTAAACCAGTTACTGCCGTGGGCTTTCCACTAGGTACACACACTTGTGTATCTGTGTGTGTGCATGTGTGCACCCACCTGTGTGTGAGTGTGTGTGTGTGTGTGTGTGTGTGTGTGTGTCCACGCAGAAGCACAAGCACAAGGAAGGAAGAACTTGAAGTTTATGACCATGGCTGCGGGGCTGGACCAAACTGAGATTTCATTGTATTTGTTCATCAGGCTTTAAAATTGGAGTCTGTGTGAATAACTCCTAAGGAAATCGCTTCTGTTCTGGCCTCAGCCCCTCCTGCCGGTGGATTCTTCCCCGTCCTCTATCCCACCCCTGCCCTGCCATCCACCACCCCCTCCCAGCCCTACTCCAAATACTCCATCCGGTGCTGAGAAAGCCATGGCTCTCATCTTTTTGTTCTTTTCTCTGTGTCGTGAGGATGGGGGGACTCCTGGGGACAGGAGTTACAACTCCCCCTCACACCAAAGGCTCCTTGAGGGCTCCCTGGGTGGGACGGAAAGCCTTACCATCCCCTTTTTGCCACTGAAGGCAGATCTGGTTCCTGGAAGGTGTGCGGGATTCTCACATTAGGTGGTTCCTGGAGGAAACCTGTCCAATGACCCACTTTGCTGTAGACCCAGGGCCTCGGCTGTCTTGGATGATGGATGTCAGGCCCATAGCTCAGCCCTTGCTTCTGGGGATCCACCTCACTCAGCTTGGGTGTGCAAGCTGGGCCCCACTGAGCTGGGCGTGGCTGACACCTCTGCCCTGCCCAGCCTCTCTCCACCTCAACTTTCAGAACCACCAGAGCCTCATGTGGGGTTTCTCTGGGGGAGGGAGCCACCGTCATGAGCCTGAGGAGGATGTCACTGTGCTGCTTGCTGCTGGCTGAGGACAGACTGGGGTGACTACCCTTTGGGGTCCACTAGGCTGTGCATCTCCTGAGCTAGAGCACCAGGAGGGAAAGAAATCTAAGAAGGGTCACCTCACTGGGTACCTACCACTGGGCCTGCACCCTCCACACTCCCAGGTCCCTGGCAGTCTGGCTGCAGCCTCAGCTGGGTCAGGGGCAGGTTCTCACATGAGAGGCAAAATTGACTTGTGGGGTAGGGTGTTGGCCTCAATTCAGTTGTGACTCTATGCCTGCCGGTTATTCAGGAATTAATTCTGTCATCCAGGAAGAGGTTTCTGCTCAGTTTTAGGCACACGACACTGGCCCAGGACTCCTAAGGGGTGGGAGTAGGGGACAAGTGACACAGTCCCTCCCTCCAGGTCAAGAGACGCTGCAGAGAGGCTGAGGCAGCAGAGTTCTGCCCTGTCGATGCCCTGACTTGCCTGGGATGGAAAAGGAAGGAGAAGCAGGGCAAAAGGAGACACACAGATATGAAAATAGAACCCAGACATCGGCAGGAAAATGGGGAAAAAGAGGGGAGAGTTAAGGGCCATAGGAGCCTTGCTCGGTGCCTCCTCCATGGTCTTTGAAGCTGTTTGACAGAAAGTCTGTGTGCACTTGGGCGCCCTGGAGCCGTGGGAGCTGAGTTTGTGCATGTGCGTGTGTGTGCACCCGCACGTGAGCATGTGCAAGGAGCCTGGTATCTGGCGCAGTCTCCTTGTTGTCAGAATCTGTCCCACGGGGTGGTCAGACCTGAGACCAGGGGAGAGAAGAAGGTGGGGGTGGGAGGAAGGTGGGGGGTGGATAGTGAGCCCTTTAAAATTTTTTGTTGCTTTTCTCTGTGCATGTTTTGCTTCCTTTACAATTTTTTCTCCCTGCCTCTCTGTCTCTCTCTGTCACTGTTTTCCATTCTCTCTTTCTCTCCTCCTCTGTGTCTGTGGTTTACCTTTCTCCCTCTGTAGCCAGTGCCCCTGGACTGACAGTTGGGAGCCTCCTGTCCACCAGGAAGTCCAGCATGTCAGGCTCCATCCTTCCAAGTACAGGCTGGGCTGTTTCTACAGGAGCAGTTCTCATCCCAGTGGCTAGAGGGTACCCAGAGCTCCCAACCAGGGGTTCACCTGGCTGCATCCAGACATCCCCTCCCAGCACGTTCCCTTTGGGCAGGTCCTGGGAACAGGTCCCGATTGGGGGTGGGGTGCCGCATCAAAGATGGAGAGCATCTTAGGAATCAGTCCTGTGCACTAAAGCACAGGGAGGGAAAGGACAATGCCCTCAGGTCCCATGCCTTCTGAGCCAGTGCTCTATCCTTTGTCTCACTGCCCTCTCCTTGACCTCTGCCCACCAGCCCAGCCTCATCTCTAGCCGCTGTTCCTTCCATGTCATCAGACTGGCCCAGAGCAGATCCCTGCTAAATTCTGCTGGCCTCTGTCTGGATCTTTGTACTGCTCTTCCCATGGCCTAGAACACCTATCCCCACACCCTCACTAAATATTATTCAAACCTGAAGTCTCAGCTTACACATCACTTGAGGAAAACAACACTAACCCGTAGGTTAGTTCTTGGTGCTCCCTATACTTCTCGCTACATTTTTATCATGATTTCCCTAATTGTCTGGCTTCTCCTCTAGTCTGTTAGTTTCATGGGCACAGGCATGGGCACAGGCATCCTTGCTGTCCTGCTTGCCACTGTTCTCAGCATCCAACACAGTGTATGACATTATGTGGACTTCAGTACTAAGGAATGAATGAATGGATGAATGGACAGCCATGAAGGCAGGACCCATCAACAAGATTTTTCCGGGTTACCTGCTCTGGACACTTCTTTTTTGTCTCTTTTCAATTCGTGGTTCTCATGCTTGGCTTCCAAAAACTGTCTTCCCTGGACTGGCAGCAGATATGCCCCTCCGTCAGCAGCCTAGTGAATCCATGACTATCAGAAGTCAAGTGGTTTCTGTTCCCTCCAGATGCCAAGCTTCCGAGGTTCTAAGTCTCTGTGACCTTGTCATTCTCTCTCCCCAATATTCTGTGACTGTGACTGACTCACTGGCACCCCCTGCTGTCTAGATAGCAAGGATCCTCTTGGTTTCTTCTCTCCTGAAGGGCACAGGCAGCTCTTGAGTAAACTCATAATGAGTTATTTGTAGTGAGGTGGATGGACCTAGAGTCTGTCATACAGAGTGAAGTAAATCAGAAAGAGAAAAACAAATACCGTATGCTAACACATATATATGGAGCCTAAGGGGGAAAAAAGAGGTCATGAAGAACCTAGGGGCAAGACGGGAATAAAGACCTACTAGAGAATGGACTTGAGGACACAGGGAGGGGGAATGGTAAGCTGGGATGAAGTGAGTGAGTGGCATGGACATATATACACTACTAAATGTAAAATAGATAGCTAGTGGGAAGCAGCCGCATAGCACAGGGAGATCAGCTCGGTGGTTTGTGACCACCTAGAGTGGTGGGATAGTGAGGATGGGAGGGAGGGAGACACAAGAGGAAAGAGATATGGGAACATATGTATATGTATAACTGATTCACTTTGTTATAAAGCAGAAACTAAGACAACATTATAAAGCAATTATACTCCAATAAAGATGTTAAAAAAAAAAAAACATAATGGTTCGATTACCTAAGGCATAAGCCTAACACACACATAGGTACTGAGTGTCTACTGTCTACCAGGCTCCAGCCTGAACATGAAGTGTACAAGCTCAATAGCTGACATTCTCAAAGCTCTTTTAATTCGGTGTAGAGACAGTAGACGCGTCAGTACTGTGTGATGAGAATGATGGCAGAGGAAGCACAGGTTGCCAAGGGAGCACATGGGGTCGGGTTTGGGGTCTGGCATGCTTTCCAGAAGGAGTGATGTTTAAGCAGGGATTGGGTGGCAACGGGAGATAGAGAGTGGGACATGGAGGTGTCCTGTGTAGGGGAGAAGCTCGGTGTGGCTGGAGCACAGCGGGGAGAAAGGAGAAAGTGTGGACGCTGTACCGATGAGGGCCTTATACACCATGGGAAAGGGTTTGGATTTAACCTGAGGACGATGGGAGCCACTGAGGGGTTCTAAACAGGGGAGAAACAAGGATCCCTTGGGGGGCAAGGACTCTGTTTTATTCATTTCTAGCTCAGCATAAACACCACACCCCTCCACCTAGGGCCCTTTGCTTGTACTGCCTGGAATAGTCTCCCCAAGAGATCTTCATCACTAACTCCCTTGCTTCCTTCAAGTCTTTGCTTAAATGTGGCTTTATAAGTGAGATATTACACCCTCATCTTCCTATTTAAAATTACTATCTGCCAATAGAGACACGGATGTAGAGAACAAACATGTGGACACCAAGGGTGGAAAGCAGGGGTGGAGGTCAGGGGTGGGATGAATTGGGAGACTGGGATTGACATGTATACACTAATATGTATAACTAATAATAACCTGCTGTATACACAGGGAACTCCACTTCACTGTACAGTAGAAACTAACATGACACTGTTAAACAACTATACCCCAATAAATTAATTAATTAATTAATTAAAATTACAATCTGCTACTCTTTCCCTCCCTCCAATCACCTTTATACAGATCTACTTTCTTTTCCTAGGTTAACACTTTTTATATACATACAATATACTCTACATATAATTTCTTTGCTCTTTCTTTGTCTATTGTCTTTCTTCTCTCACCAAAATGTCACCTCCAAATGGGCAAAGTTTATCATTTTTTTTTTCGCACAGACTCACCTCAAGCTTCTAGAATAGTCTCTGACATATAGGGAATAAACAATGTTGGTTGAATGCATGAATGCTGATTGTTAGTTACTTTTGTGTGTGTGGGCTGTGGTCTCTGCTGTAACTCCGAACTTCATTTGCACAAGGTGAGAAACCTGTTTTTAAAGTCTGTTCTCCAAACATCATCCAAACTAACAGAATGTGTCCCTTCACAGCCCCACTCCTACCTCCTATTTATTTATTTTTTTTTGCCTCTGTCATCAAAATTAGGGATGATTATGACCATCTTCTTTAGCTATAGGAGCTAAATTTATTGATGATGAGAAAATTGAGGCCAGTTTGCTCTGTAATGGAGCAAATCCTTGTGGTCTCTCACTTCTGGGTTCAGGTCCCTGAGGCCCAGCTTCCTGTACTTGTCCTTTGATATTATCCATTATTATCATATATTTATTTGGTTCGAAACCCAAAAGGTAAAAAGGATACATAGTGCAATTTCCCCCTGCTACTCCAATCCCTTCATCCAATAACAATCAGTTTCTCAAATATCTTTCCAGGGATATTTTATATGCAAAAAGCCGCACACAAACATGTATACCTTTCCTTCTTTTAACAAAATAAGAGAAACTCCATATTGTTTTGCTCACTGCTTTTTCTCATGTTGGGGTTCATTCCGTTTCGGTACATAAACAATACCTTCATTCAGTTTGCTGTCTGAAAAATAATCTAGAGACACATGGGAATTCCCAATTTGAGCTCTTGCAAACAATGCTGTGGTGACACACTGTACATACATCGTGCCTCGGGGAGAATGGATATAGCATACATTTCCCTAAGTGCAGTTGCTTCCTCAAAAGATAAAACTGAGAGACGTTGTCAATTTTTCTTCCATGGATGTTTCACCAATTTACATCATTCCTCACAATGTATAAAACTGCATATTTCCCCACAAACTCACACAATGAATTCATTATTAAACTAATTGTGCTCTATCAACCTGATAAGTTAAAACTGATATTTCAGAGTAGGTTTGAGTTTTTCTTAGTAAGTCAGCTCAATTTTCTTTCATTATGCTTGGGAGCCATAATATTTCTTTTTCTGGAAACTGCCCAGTTATGCAATTTACCTGATACTTAATTAATTTCCCCTATATATTTGGTCCCAGCTCTGAGCTTCCCATTGAGTCCTATTGATCTGTCTGTACATTCATGGTCTAGTACCACACTATCTATATAACAGCTTCATAATATATTATAAATATATAATATCTGGTAGAGCTAGTCCCTGAAAATTACCCCTGGTTTTTAGAATTGTCTTGGCCATTTTAATATTATGCTTTTTGTGCCCAACATCACTAATTATTAGAGAAATGCAAATCAAAACTACAATGAGGTATCACCTCACACCGGTCAGAATGACCATCATCAAAAAATCTACAAACAGTAAATGCTGGAGAGGGTGTGGAAGAACTGGAATCCTCTTACACTGTTGGGAGGTATGTAAATTGGTACAGCCACTATGGAAGTTCCTCAAAAAAACTAAAAACAGAGCTACCATATGACCCAGCAATCCCACTCCTGGCATATATCTGGAGAAAAACATGGTTCGAAAGGATACATGCACCCCAATGTCCATTGCAACACTGTTTACAATAGCCAAGACATGGGAGCAACCTAAATGTCCATTGACAGATGAATGGATAAAGAGGATGTGGTACCTATATACAATGGAATATTACTCAGCCATAAAAAAGAATGAAATAATGCCATTTGCAGCAATATGAGTAGACCTGGAGATTATCATACTAAGTAAAGTAAGTCAGACAGAAGAAGACAAATATCATATAATATTGCTTATATGCAGAATCTAAAAAAATGATACAAATGAACTTATTTACAAAACATAAACAGACTCACAGACTTAGAGAACGAATTTATGGTTACCGGGGCAGGGGGAGGAGGGGGGAGGAATAGATTGGGAATTTGGGATTGACATGTACACACCGCTATATTTAAAATAGATAACCAACAAGGACCTACTGTAGAGCACAGGGAACTCTGCTCAATATTCTGTAATAACCTAAATAGGAAAAGAATTTGAAAAAGAAGAGATACATGTATATGTATAACAGAATCACTTTGCTGTACACCTGAAACTAATACAACATTGTTAATCGACTATGCTCCAATATAAAATAAAAATTTTAAAAAAGAACCATAGTCCTGAAGGATGGGCAGAGCATTGCTCTTGCCTATGGCCCACTGTTGGGTTGGAAAAAGTACCTTGAGAACTTGCCCCCCAGCCCATGGCATTTGTCCCATTAAATAGAAGAGGAAAAGAAACCACATAGGGTGGATAGCAACACCAAGGCCCAAATGTCTCTCGGGGGTATTATGCTCACTGAACCGTGTTGTACATTCCCACCAGATTCTGGAGCCTGTGTGAAGAGAAGGCGTGAGGGACTCAGTCAGGAGGATTCACTCAAGGAGAGCGTTTTTCATAGCTTTTTGAACTGAGATCTGAAAACTACATCTACCCCTGTGGCATTTCCTTCTTAAGCATGTGATTCCCCCAAATAAAAATGATCTGGAGGCTAAATTCTGGGACTGGGAAGTATCGTGTCCTTTATGAGTAGGAAGAAATTTCAGTGATGGTGGCAAATGTGGCAATAGCAGTGGAACAGGGTCACTGATACTTTGGGAACATCCCCTTCTTATTCCCCTCTGGATATTTTTTTCACAGCCCTCTCAGGCTGCTCAGACCCAGGGTCTACCTAGAGAGAATTTCCCATCTGGTGGCTATTTGTGGGAATCTGCTTAAGAAATCCAGGTTCCTGGAAACTCCTCAAAGCTGAGGATGGGGGAAATCAACAAACTCTAAGAAGTTTTGGGTGCCAGGAAAGATAGGCTTTATTTGTGCACACTGATAAGGCTTTGGAAAGTAGAGTTTTCTCCAGCGTTCAGGTCTTATTGACCTAGGACCAGAGCGAAGGTCAGGAAGTGTGAGATTTTCAGGAAAAAGAGGAATCCATCATGTACACATCTAGGCAGCTTAATTCAGGAGGAGAGGGACGAATAAAACCGAGAGTGAGAAGTGACGTCAACTCCAGACTGGTCTTTGGCTGTGGCTCTTTTGCTCCTCCAAGGTTGCAGATCAGCTGTAGCCCCAAAACCATGGCAGCAACTGGAACATCCAGAGAGCTCCACCTCACAGCAGTTGGAAGGCTGGGGCTGGCATAGGTAGACACTTGGAAACCGGTGGGACACCAGAGAGCAGCAGCTTCCAAAGCCAGAAATACAGCAGCTGGGGACACAGCAGGAGGGGGTAGGATGGGGGCATGGAGCCAGGGCCTGAGGAGCCTTTGTGGGGTGCTTGGGTGGATATTTGGGGAGGCACTTGGCAGGGAGCTGGCACTTCTGTTGGTTTTGTTGGCAGGACATTTTGGAGAATGTTCAGTTGCTCTATAAAGCAATGCAGATATTTCAAAAGTTCAGTGATTATAAATCTCATTTCTATCAGTTTTTTTCCTACAGAGTCTGAAGTTCTGTAAATGATTTTGTGGTTCCAGGGCCCATGTCTTTACAGCAGAGTAGCCCTACTTTCCTGGCATAGGAGAAATCAGGCAGTTGGTAAGTTAGACTTTGGTAACACCTTCTCCTACCTGTCCTGGTTCTCCTACGACTCCTGACTTTAAAGGCAGTAACATAGGGCACTAGGCAGTTTCAAAATTCTTAAGTTTTTGGGGGGCTTCCCTGGTGGCGCTAGTGGTTGAGAGTACACCTGCTGATGCAGGGGACACGGGTTGGTGCCCCGGTCCGGGAAGATCCCACATGCCACGGAGCGGCTGAGCCCGTGAGCCACGGCCACTGAGCCTGCATGTCCGGAGCCTGTGCTCCGCAACGGGAGAAGCCACAGCAGTGAGAGGCCCGCGTACTGCAAAAAAAAAAAAAAAAAAAAAAAATCTTAAGTTTTTTTTATAACATTATCTGGTTTATGCATTCTAGAAACCACATGTTTAGCCTCAGCCCATGGTCACTCCACCTGTTTTCATCATCTCCCTTCTTTTCATTCTTACATCATGGGCTTTGCCTTCAGCCCTGTGTGGCTGTCTCTTATCCTACAAATTAGCCCCCACCACTGGCCCAATCTCTGGTTACCATTTATCCCCCCAGGATTGCTACTTCTGAGCCACCCCAATGATCTCCATGAGCCTTATCTTCCTGCAATTACCAGGTAGTTCCCATTCTCTCCAACCTGTCCCATTCAGCTGATGTGTGGCAGTCCCGGCCACCCCCAAACTGCCATCAGATCAATGAGGACACTCACTTTGTTCTTCTAACCTTGGGCAAGTGATGATATGTCAAATGCAATGAGGAGATAGTGTGATCTGACGTCTTTTATATATATCCTGCACCTAACTCAAGGGAATAAACCACAATCATGTGAAAGCTGTTCTCAACCAGGTGGTTATGATGACAATTTCCCACATTCAAGTGGCTCCGTCACTCTGTCACTTTGTCACACTGGGTCACTATTGGATGTTCATGAGTATCTTTCCAGAGCATCCCTCCCCTCCATAAGCCCTGGAATTATTTCCATAAAGATGAGAAGATCGTGATTTATAAGGGAGTTTATAATGGCACAACTTCGGGATTGAATTTAGGGTTTCTGGAGGAATCCAACGCATGCTTGAGATAAAAATCTAAAGCCACAAATGTTGGGTCACCCGAACATATGAAGGAGTTTCTGAAAACTCTATCAACAGGTTTGGGACCAATAATCCAAGCACACTTGGGCCACAATCAAAGGCTCAGTGTATCTGACTCAGATCCCAAAGTGCCTAAAACATTGACCAGCAATGTAACCTCATAGAAAGGCCCAGCTGGAAAGGATTTCAGGCCACTATTTACCCTCCACATATGGATGACAAAACTGAAAGCCAGAGAAGATGAAGGAGATGCTCCGAGTCCTGCAGAGTCTGAACTAGAAGCCAGGTCTCCTAACTCTGAGACCATGAATCCAGCCACCTCTTTCTTTGATCACAGTTCCTTGTTTCCAACTTGCTTCATTATATCCACTGGAATCTACTAGCGCCTTGCCCACCAGCAACCTTTCCTAGTTTGCTTTTCTTAGTTCACCATTTCAACCACTCTTTGGCCAATATAATAAACTTTCTTGCCCCTTCGGCTTGTTAATGCACTTGACGGACAAAAGCCAAACCCTGGCTGAATCTGCCCTGCTATGCCTAGCTGCTATGAAAATTAAAAACAAAACAAAAACAGATCCTTTAGAAAGTTGGCATTATCTTAAGATCATAATCATCCACCTGGTTGAGCCCAAAATACTGCTTGGCAATCCTGTATACTTCTCTGAATTTACTGTGCAAACACATCATGCCTTTCCTCCTCTCTTGAACCTCTGAAACACTTGCTGCTGCCTCTAGATAGATGATACTGCCCTTGCTTCATGGGATAAACAGCATCCGTCAAGTGTAAAGTATTCCACTTCCTATCACCAAGTCTACTCATGCCTGCAACCATCCTTTGTGACTTCCTGTGTTGGAGAAGGATCAGCTCCTTTTCTTTTCTAATGCCTGTCCCTACTTCTTTGCTCTGAATCCTTGTATCTCCTATGAAATGTTGCCACAGTTTCCTGTATTTCTCATAACACCATGCTTGTATTTATTTTTCTATATCTGTCACCCTGGATAGAGTGTAATCTCAGTGTTTGCTGGTTCACTCTTTATCCTCAGCACCTACACAGTGCCTGACATCTTGTAAGTGCTCAAAAAGTATTTGCTCAGTGAATTAATGAGTTGTGGTTGAGACAAAAGTCTCTCTCCTTTCACTCCTGGAGAGAGAGTACCTGGGAGGCCAGGTTAGCAGCAAGCAAATGGGTCGGGTGTGGGAGTCTGCTCCCAGGATAAAGTCATCAATGAAAACGAACCACAGGAACTTGACAGTGGAAGTCAGGAATCTAGTCCTGGCTCTGTTACTCCCCCTGGGTTTCAGAGGAGACTGGACCAGATGGTCTCAGTACATCTTCAAGTGTGTATTTGCATTTATGAGCATCAGACCTCCAAGGATTAATATCCAAGTGCTACCTTTCCTGGTTTTCTGTTTTCCCTGAACTCATTTTATCTGAGCTTGGGAGCAGTGGTGAACTTGACGAAGAGGGGAGAGATGATGGCTGGTGTGTATGTGAGGATGTGAAACATTGCAAGGTAAGCCACATGATGAAGAAGCAACTCCATATAGTCTAGTTATTTCATCCCACTTATTAGAGGAAATTATTTAACTTGCCTGGTTGTGACAAAGGAGAGTATTGTGTATATATGTGACTCTTGCTTAATCGTGTCCCTCCTATCTAAGAGTGTGAGCTATTGAAGCCCAGATCTGTGGGATGGGCAAAATTATGCTCCTTCTTTGAATGGCCCCCACTAAAATATTACAAATAATTTTCAAAGGTTGGAAAACATTGTTCTATTGTATTGATCCAAAATCATCAATGAATTACTGTTTCAATAATGAAAAATTATTTATCCCAACAGAAACTCCCTTCTTGCAGTAACTTTGAAATGACCATTTTAATGACATTAATTTTTCACTGAGTACCTGTTAGGTGCAGGGTTTTGTGAATTCAAAGATTAAGATACTTCTTTGCCCTTAAGGAATGAATGATACAAGTGGGATGATATGAGAGAAAGGAAGGGAATTAAGATTTATTCTCAACCTCTCATCCATCAAACATATTATTTTCATTATTCCAACACATTATTTCTTTGAGTTCCTTGCTGTTAATCCCATGTTACAGATAAAACAAGACTAAGGCTCCAAAACACAGTGCGAGTTAGTCAGGGGGTGAGAGGGAAACAGGCATTCTAGGTAGAGGGAAGCAGAACACATGCATAGGCATGGAGATGTGAAAGGGCTTGATCTTTTCTGGAAACAGAGTAGCCATACTATTGCATAAAAGCAAGAAGTGGGACACTAACTGAACAGAAAGGAAAGGAGGGTCCAGAGCATTAAGAGCTTTACTTGCTGGGTTGTGTACTTTAGCCTATAGATTAATGGCTTCCAAAATTATATCCTTTGGAACCCTGTTGCCCAGGTTGTGCAAACATCACCTCTTCAGAGAGCCACACCTGCAAACAGTATGAGTTGCTCTGTTGCTCTGGGGGCGCTTCCAGCCCTCCCTCCCTTCCTCCACCCTTGTCTATGTGTCAGTTTCATGTCTTTGCATGCACAGAAGCTGGAAGAAGATGGGTCTTGGAGTTGGGGCACTGGCCTTTGAACCATGGGTATGTTATTTAATATTTTTGAGCCTCATCTCTTTTTTTTTAACCTGTAAAATAGAGTTAACCATAAGAATTTCATAGAGCTATTTACTGTAATAATGCAAATAATGTTTGACAGGTAGTACATTGAAAATACATTTTAGTTTCCTTCCTTTCCCTCACCCTTTCCCTCATTCCTTCCTTTCCCTTCCTTTCCCTCATTCCTTCCTTTCCCTTCCTTTCCCTCATTCTACTGATATGGGGGTTCCTAAAAACTTTGAGTCAAATTTTAAATGATCGTTTATCCTAAATTCTTGACTATTTGGGCTACCTGAGAGGGAGAGCCTGAGCAGACAGCAATCTGGACCTTCCACTTACCTGCTGTTGCAATAGAGTCATTGCACCTTTACCCACTTTATGTATTAGAGGCAAACAATCAATTTCATCTGAAAACTAGATCATGCTGCCTAAAATCTTTTGACTAGAGACAACTGGGTCATCCTTGACCATTTAATCAAAAGAGGGACATGATGAGGTTTTTATTTTAGAAAAATTACTTGGGTTAGGTGGCCTTAGGTGCCTTGATTTGGTTACTTAAGCTGAAGTCTATGGTGACAACCAGGCTACAAATCTGATGTGAGGATCAGAGCTGGACTCGGGGGAGCTCTTCGTTAATGAGCTTGTAGACAGAGGGACTGGTTGCAAGGTGATTGGAGGGTCTTCTCTTCATCGAGGGCTGTCTGGACCTCATATATTCCTTGACTCTATCCTCATCTGCCCAAGCACTTCCTCACCATCCTGCCTGCCTGAGGATTCAAGCATGCTCTGGATTCCTGCT
>NW_006787556.1:1387543-1393295 GCF_000442215.2 Lipotes vexillifer | reverse complement strand
TTCCTGCTGTCTTGGGTGTGCCCTTAATAGAAGGGTGAGGTACCAATCAGGCCAGCATTGGTATGCATGAGATTCTTATCAAGCTAATTCCTAAGTGATGAAATAAAGGAAAATAAGGGTCTTCTTTCTGAATGAGTGGTCAGATCTTTGAACAGTCCTCCTATGGAACAGAATCCCAATGGGCAGGCAGACATGTGGGTCTGACTCTGGCAAACTGCACTGGGAGAGGATTCATGATCTTCTCAAGGGCAGTGGGATTCATATCCGCATTGCTGAAGGACCCATGCTGCTTGTGCTTTCCTTGGGGTGGAAGGAACAGTCATGACCCATGTTCAATGATCTGGCCCCGGGGGCCTGAGACCATCCCAATTAGTGGATGAAAGAAAGGGACAAGATCTGTTCAGCATAACACATCCCCATGACTTCTGGTGACATGGTCACAAAAGCCAATCCCCTGCCCCTGTCTGTATAGTGTCAACTAGAGACATAGGCCCACCATGTATAGGATGGTGGTTTGAATGAAGAAACCAACACCAGCATTGAATGGGGTTCTGTAAGCTGTAGGTACAGTACAAACATCATTCTTTATTACAGTCCCAAGTATTCCCCGGCTGCTGAGTCATTCCTGTGGTATTGGGGAACACACAGCAGTGTCATCTGGTGCCAGTATTATGGTCCCTCCTTTCTCTAAATTCTCCAACTGTAGAAAACTCCCTTAGAATGAAGTAGCAGGTCATCCCTGAGGCACAGGCCCAGTCCTGACACTGACCAGCTGTGGGTCACTTGCCTCTTCCAGGCCTCAGTGTCTTCACTTGTAAAGTGAGTGTGGTTATTTGTGTTGTTTTTATCTTGATCTCTGAGGTAATGATGAGACCTCTGTGCTTAGGGGCTGCTTGATCATATTAGGACCTGAGTGACTTTCTGATTGGTCATCTTTGATGGTTGTTGTAACAAATGTAAGCATCCCTCTTTGAATCCTGGGCTCTACCCTGGCCCCTCAGTTGACCTCAGTGAGTGGAGCAATAACTAAGACCTCCTATTGCAGCTTGTATTTACAAATGTCACCATCAAATGATACCTTTTAGTCCTAAGATCAGAAAGGATGCAGAGAGATCACCTTCCCTACGCTTCTCCTCCAGGCAATGATCCCAAGAAGATATTTATAAATCTTCCAAGAAATGAGACACCACAACCTATAGCAACAGAGCTTTCCTGCTCTTGTATAACTTCATCCCTCTCTTCTGATGTTCGCCAAGGTGAACAGAACAGATCTTTGGCTCCACCATCCTCCCATACTTAGTGACTGCTGTACTCATAATATCTCTGGCTTATCACAACCACATGCTAAAGACTTCACCATCATTCTCTCCACTGTGTCAAAAAGAGATAACCCAGTAGATTGTATCTTTCAGCTTGCAATTAACACATATTAAGGAAAAGGCAGGGATGGTAATACCACCCCTCACTGAAAAGCCAGCTTCCAGTTGGATCAGGAGTGTTATCTTTACCTAGGAAGGACAGTTCTATAAAATATAAGAGGATAGGGGGCAGGCATTAAGAAGTCTCAGGCAAGTTGCTCAGTTTGTGGCATCAGGACTTTCTGCTCTGTCAGTCTGTGAACCTGTAGTTCTAAGCCATTCATACTTTAGAGATAATAGTCCCACAAGGGGAGTCCCTCACATTCCCCCACATTTGTCTTACATTTCACAGGTTTTACTTTCTCCTCTGAACAACACTGTGAGTTAGGAGTTACTGCCTATGGAAAAACTGAATATTGGAAAGTTTATGAGCAAGTAAAGATCACACAGTTCTAGGCTGAAGAATAATAGGGTTAACCCAGTAAGGAACTGCATGAAGCAAGGAAAGAATTCTTTCAGTCTTGATCTTGGTGCTGTTATAGATCAGAGACTCTAAACCTTCTGTGCATCTGAGCTATCTGGGAAGCACAGTTAAAATGAAGATTCCTGGTTCCCAATTAAGACCTATTGAGTTATAATCTCTGAGTAGTGGGTCCTAAGTATTTACATTGTTTAAATATTCTCTGGGTGATTCTGCTAGTTTGGGAAATACCGTCCTAAAGCGTAGTATGTATGTATGGTAGTACCATAGAATGAAAGTCAGCCCTAGAACCTTCGGGCAGCAGTGTTTCCTCAGCCTCCTAATCCCTTCCTCCAAGCTCCTCCAGGGATCTTCACAGGCAGTTAAAAGATGTAAGGAGCACTGTCAACTCACAAACTCATTCCGCCTTGGAGGGGTCTTAGCAAACACCTAGTTAGGCGCTTATATCCCCTCTCCCATATGCCTAATGCTGAGCTTTCTGGCCTGAAATGAAATGCTTTTATTTGGAGAACTCATTACCTCACAAAGTAGGCCATTTCCTTTCTGTTATATTTGTTAGAAATTTTTATCTAATAAATGCATGAGATCAGGTAATAAAGAAATAATGGTAATACCTTGAAAACCGTTCTTGACATAGAGTCAGTACTTATTTATTTGTTGAATAGGTGAATTAACTGCAAATAAAATGTGTTGTTTGGCTTGGTTATATGGTTTCATTTCACACATGAGAGTTGAAGGATCAGATAAGTCATTTCACAGAGTTAAAACAGAGGCAGAATTATGATGACACTTAAGGTCAATTGACTTCACCCAGTGTTTATGCTTGGCATGGGCAGAGGGGGAGCACGACCCTCTTGGGAGCACAGCATAGGGGTTAAATGTCTAGTATCTGCACTCGGATCACCCAGCTTCAAATCCAGGTTCCATCACCTATTATTTGTACAACGTTAGGCTTGTCACTTGTCTTCTCTGTACTATGACTACTCATCTGTAAAATGGTGATAAAAATTACATCTACTTCATAGAGCTGTTGTGATGATTACATAAATAATATGCATACAGTCGTTAGAAGTCAGGTTGTACATAGTAGGTGCTCTATAAATACAGATTGTTGCTGTTTCTTTTTGTATTGTTGTTGGTATTATTATATTACTATTTGGCTAGTTCAGTGTCACTCAGTGCTGAGGGTCTATATTTTTATTTCTCTAAAGATTTATAAATAACAATGAATATCATGAGAACACATCAGTGACTGGGAAAAGCTGGTTTCACAACACTCTTCCCACCTCCCGCCCCCAACAGGTCCACCACCATCTCCTCCAAATATCCCCATGAGTCATGCATGTGTTGAGGCTGCAAGCTGTGACAATGGATACTGGGATGGATCAGGCAAGGATTCAGGGTTAATTGGAGTCATATATTTGAAAAATGGCTCTCATATATCAGAGCTATTATATAAAGCTATAATGAGGAAAGTTCCCTAAAAATCATTTGCCTGTAGGGTCTGAGAGCAAACTTATTAACTAGGCACTAGAGAAATGAGTAGAGTTAGTGTTCGATCCAGGCAGGGACTGAGTTTGTATGGGGTTCAGAGTATGTCAATCCTTCTACTCCACTGGCAATCAAAGCAGGACAGAGAGAACCTGTCAGAGATAAGGGTAGAACTTCTGGGACTTCAATCAGAAGGAGAAGAATGGAGACAACACAGGCCCATGTCGATAGGACATACTGAAGCTCAAGGGAGGAAAAGGGATCCGTGAGAATTCAGGAACTTGAGAGAACTGACAGAGCTTCTGTAGAGAGAGAGAGCAGTCTGGGACTTAGGTTCTGTACTTGTTAGGTGTTAGAAGAAGCCTGAGCAGGTGGTTAACAGAGCAGTAAGATAGGTTTATTTAGACCCCTTTATCTTATTTGAGCATCATTTCACACCAGAATGAAGAATGGAGGTACTTTTATTATCCATGTTTCACAGATGGGTGAGTTACATCCTTTGTGAACAAAGCTATGACTAGACCTGTAAGACCTTCTGTTTTCAGGCTTCCTTATACTCTTGGTTGACCCTCTCTGCCATGTTAATAAGCAACAATTTGTTTTAATGTGACTTGCTTTTCTCAATGGGAGGTAAAACAATAGTGGTTGTCATCCATCTGTAATTTTGTTCTAGTAATATTTTTAAGTGTATCCCTGATCATTGCAAACAATTTCTTTTAGAATCCATTGTTAGGAAGGGCAAGCCTTCTCTTGAAGACTATATATATCAGATAATTTGTCTCTTTAGATTTTATCCACCAGAAAGTTCAGAACTAATCATTAGTCTGAGGTATAATAACTATCTAGGTCACAAATTTAATACTTGTGTTCTTTTACTACCTATAGGCTGTCCCCTACTGTTTTCTGATCTCCTACATGTAGTTTTATGACAGAGATGCTATGCCCTCTCCTACCCGGATTCATAGAGAGAATCCAAACTGGTCCTAACCTATGCCTGGGTATGGAATGAGGCTTTCTCATGCCTATAGTCCCACACAAGGTGTCTGTGATCTCATGCTTTATGCCCAAGCCATGGGATGAGCTTGCTCCTGGGAAGTGAGTCTGCTAAAGTGGGATGGCGGGAGGAGGAAGCTGAGCAGAGTCTATGTTTAGCAGATGATTTCTGGGGAGTGGAATCTAGGTCTGCGGCAGAGAATATGCAAAATGAACCTGGATCATCTTATAATACCATAAAACAAGGAAGTGCTTAAAAAAGAATCCAAATGGGGTTAAGCCAAAGGGACACTGGAGCTCACTGAAAGAGCTCCCATGGAGTGACAGTCCATTTCAGTTTAGTCCCTTGGTCTTCAGGATGCCTGGTCTCTATCCTGACCCGTCTTTACCCAGCTTCAAGGACCCTGGCTCACCATTCTTCCCTCTTTAATCAATAGTCTATATAGCCTCCAGAGGCAAGAAAAAACGTTGCTTGCACAACATGAAATTACTTCTGGGCTTTCATAACTTTGTTTTCAAAACAGAGTATACCATTCCTGCATACTGGGAATGAACAAATAAGTGAATGTGTGGCAAATGGTGGGAGCTAATTTCTCATTGTTGGAGTGGACGATTACAGACAAACAAAGAAAGAGGCTAGGATAAACCATGAGATACTGAATTAGAGTTGAAGTCATCAGTATGAATTCATTTTCAGCTGAATATATATACCAATGGATAACTATTGAAAGAATTGCAGACCTGTGCCTAGTACGCACATGTATATTTCAAAGCTCCATCCACTGGGAAGGCCAAGAAGCAATGACACCCCAGTAGCAGTGAACACAACCAACACCCAGATCTTGGTTTATAATATAATTTCCCAATAAAACAAAGCAGGGCTCACAAGACAAATAGCTGAATCTAGGTCTGGGGCAGAGAATATGCAAAATGAACCTGGATCATCTTATAATGCCATAAAACAGGGAAGTGCTCAAAAAAGAATCCAAATGGGGTTAAGCCAAAGGGACACTGGAGCTCATTGAAAGAGCTCCCAGAGTTGTGGAAAGATGGCAGAGGAGTAAGACGCGGAGATCACCTTCCTCCCCACAGATACAACAGAAATACATCTACATGTGGAACAACTCCTACAGAACACCTACTGAATGCTGGCAGAAGACCTCAGACCTCCCAAAAGGCAAGAAACTCCCCACGTACCTGGGTAGGGCAAAAGAAAAAAAAATTAATTAAAAACAGAGACAAAAGAATAGGGACGGCACCTGCACCAGTGGGAGGGAGCTGTGAAGGAGGAAAGGCCTCCACACACTAGGAAGCCCCTTCGCGGGCAGAGATTGCGGGAGGCGGAGCGGGGAGCTTCGGAGCCGCGGAGGACAGCACAGCAACGGGGGCGCGGAGGGCAAAGCGGAGAGATTCCCGCACAGAGGATCGG
>NW_006787556.1:1376743-1387298 GCF_000442215.2 Lipotes vexillifer | reverse complement strand
CTCCGTGCCCCTCCCTCCCCCCCGGCCTGAGTGCGCCAGAGCCCCCGAGTCAGCGGCTCCTTTAACGCCGTCCTGTCTGAGCAAAAAGCAGACGCCCTCCAGCGACCTACACGCAGAGGCAGGGCCAAGTCGAAAGCTGAGCCCCTGTGAGCTGTGAGAACAAAGAAGAGAAAGGGAAATCTCTCCCAGCAGCCTCAGAAACAGCGGATTAAAGCTACACAATCAACTTGATGTACCCTGCATCTGTGGAATACATGAATAGACAGCGAATCATCCCAAATTGAGGAGGTGGACTTCTAGAGCAAGATCTATGATTTTTTCCCCTTTTCCTCTTTTTGTGAATGTGTATGTGTATGCTTCTGTGTGAGATCTTGTCTGTATAGGTTTGCTTCCACCATTTGTCCTAGCGTTCTATCCGTCCATTGTTGTTTTTTTAATTCTTTTCTTAATAATTAATTTTAATTTTAATAACTCTATTATACTTTACCTTCTTTCTATCTTTCTTTCCTTCCTTCCCTCCTTTAGACAACGAATCATCCCAAATTGAGGAGGTGGACTTGGAGAGCTAGTTTTATGATTTTTTCCCCCTTTACCTCTTTTTGTAAGGGTGAATGTGTATGCTTCTATGTAAGATTTTGTCTGTATAGCTTTGCTTCCACCATTTGTCCGAGGGTTCTATCTGTCCGTCTTTTTTTTTTAATTTTTTTCTTAATAATTACTCTTTATTTTAATAACCTTATTTTATTTTACTTTATCTTCGTTCTTTCTTTCCTTCCTTCCCTCCTTTAGACAACGAATCATCCCAAATTGAGGAGGTGGACTTTGAGAGCAAGATTTATGATTTTTTCCTCTTTTCCTCTTTTTGTGACTGTGTATGTGTATGCTTCTGTGTGAGATTTTGTCTGTATAGCTTTGCTTCCACCATTTGTTCCAGGGTTCTATCCATCCGTTTTTTTGTTTTTTGGGGTTTTTTTCCTCTTAATAATTATTTTTTTATTTTAATAACTTTATTATATTTTATCTTACTTTATTTTATTTTACTTTATCTTCTTTCTTTCTTTTTTTTCTTCCTTCCTTCCTTCCTTCCTTGCTCCCTCCCTCCCTTCCTCCCTCCTTTCTTTCTTTCTTTCTACTTCTACTGATTCTTTCTTTCTACTTTTTCTCCCTTTTCTTCTGAGCCGTGTGGATAAAAGGCTCTTGGTGCTGCAGCCAGGAGTTAGTGCTGTGCCTCTGAGGTGGGAGAGCCAACTTCAGGACACTGGTCCACAAGAGACCTCCCAGCTGCACATAATATCAAATGGTGAAAATCTCCCAGAGATCTCCATCTCAACATCAGCACCCAGCTTCACTCCACGACCAGCAAGTTACAGTGCTGGACATCCTATGCCAAACAACTAGCAAGACAGGAACACAACCCCACCCATTAGCAGAGAGGCTGCCCAAAATCATAATAAGTCGACAGACACCCCAAAACACATCACCAGACGTGTACCTGCCCACCAGAAGGACAAAATCCAGCCTCATCCACCAGAACACAGGCACTAGTCCCCTCCACCAGGAAGCCTACACAACCCACTGAACAAACCTTGGCCACTGGGGACAGACACCAAAAAAACAGGAACTACAAACCTGCAGCCTGCAAAAAGGAGACTCCAAACACAGTAAGATAAGCAAAATGAAAAGACAGAAAAACACACAGCGGATGAAGCGGCAAGATAAAAACCCACCAGACCTAACAAATGAAGAGGAAATAGGCAGTCTACCTGAAAAAGAATTCAGAATAATGATAGTAAAGATGATCCAAAATCTTGGAAATAGAATGGACAAAATGCAAGAAGCAGTTAACAAGGACCTAGAAGAAATAAAGATGAAACAGACAATGATGAACAACACAATAAATGAAATGAAAAATACTCTAGATGGGATCAATAGCAGAATAAATGAGGCAGAAGAACGGATAAGTGACCTGGAAGATAAAATAGTGGAAATAACTACTGCAGAGCAGAATAAAGAAAAAAGAATGAAAAGAACTGAGGACAGTCTCAGAGACCTCTGGGACAACATTAAACGCACCAACATTCGAATTATAGGGGTTCCAGAAGAAGAAGAGAAAAAGAAAGGGACTGAGAAAATATTTGAAGAGATTATAGTTGAAAACTTCCCTAATATGGGAAAGGAAATCGTTAATCAAGTCCAGGAAGCACAGAGAGTCCCATACAGGATAAATTCAAGGAGAAATACGCCAAGACACATATTAATCAAACTGTCAAAAACTAAATACAAAGAAAGCATATTAAAAGCAGCAAGGGAAAAACAACAAATAACACACAAGGGAATCCCCATAAGGTTAACAGCTGATCTCTCAGCAGAAACTCTACAAGCCAGAAGGGAGTGGCAGGACATACTGAAAGTGATGAAGGAGAAAAACCTGCAACCAAGATTACTCTACCCAGCAAGGATCTCATTCAGATTTGATGGAGAAATTAAAACCTTTACAGACAAGCAAAAGCTGAGAGAGTTCAGCACCACCAAACCAGCTTTACAACAAATGCTAAAGGAACTTCTCTAGACAAAAACACAAGAGAAGGAAAAGTCCTATAATAACGAACCCAAAACAATTTAGAAAATGGGAATAGGAACATACATATCGATAATTACCTTAAATGTAAATGGACTAAATGCTCCCACCAAAAGACACAGATTGGCTGAATGGATACAAAAACAAGACCCATATATATGCTGTCTACAAGAGACCCACTTCAGACCTAGAGACACATACAGACTGAAAGTAAGGGGATGGAAAAAGATATTCCATGCAAATGGAAACCAAAAGAAAGCTGGAGTAGCAATTCTCATATCAGACAAAATAGACTTTAAAATAAGGACTATCAGAAGAGACAAAGAAGGACACTACATAATGATTAAGGGATCGATCCAAGAAGAAGATATAACAATTGTAAATATTTATGCACCCAACATAGGAGCACCTCAATACATAAGGCAAAAACTAGCAGCCATAAAAGGGGAAATCGACAGTAACACATTCATAGTAGGGGACTTCAACACCCCACTTTCACCAATGGACAGATCATCCAAAATGAAAATAAATAAGGAAACACAAGCTTTAAATGATACATTAAACAAGATGGACTTAATTGATATTTATAGGACACTCCATCCAAAAACAACAGAATACACATTTTTCTCAAGTGCTCATGGAACATTCTCCAGGATAGATCATATCTTGGGTCACAAATCAAGCCTTGGTAAATTTAAGAAAATTGAAATTGTATCAAGTATCTTTTCCGACCACAACGCCATGAGACTAGATATCAATTATAGGAAAAGAGCTGTAAAAAATACAAACACATGGAGGCTAAACAATACACTACTTAATAACGAAGTGATCACTGAAGAAATCAAAGAGGAAATTAAAAAATACCTAGAAACAAATGACAATGGAGATACAACGACCCAAAACCTATGGGATGCAGCAAAAGCAGTTCTAAGAGGGAAGTTTATAGCAATACAAGCCCACCTTAAGAAGCAGGAAACATCTCGAATAAACAACCTAACCTTGCACCTCAAGCAATTAGAGAAAGAAGAACAAAAAAACCCCAGAGTTAGCAGAAGGAAAGAAATCATAAAAATCAGATCAGAAATAAATGAAAAAGAAATGAAGGAAACAATAGCAAAGATCAATAAAACTAAAAGCTGGTTCTTTGAGAAGATTAACAAAATTGATAAACCATTAGCCAGACTCATCAAGAAAATAAGGGAGAAGACTCAAATCAATAGAATCAGAAATGAAAAAGGAGAAGTAACAACTGACACTGCAGAAATACAAAAAATCATGAGGGATTACTACAAGCAACTCTATGCCAATAAAATGGACAATCTGGAAGAAATGGACAAATTCTTAGAAATGCACAAACTGCCAAGACTGAATCAGGAAGAAATAGAAAATATGAACAGACCAATCACAAGCACTGAAATTGAAACTGTGATTAAAAATCTTCCAACAAACAAAAGCCCAGGACCAGATGGCTTCACAGGCGAATTCTATCAAACATTTAGAGAAGAGCTAACACCTATTCTTCTCAAACTCTTCCAAAATATAGCAGAGGGAGGAACACTCCCAAACTCATTCTACGAGGCCACCATCACCTTGATACCAAAACCAGACAAGGATGTCACAAAGAAAGAAAACTACAGGCCAATATCACTGATGAACATAGATGCAAAAATCCTCAACAAAATACTGGCAAACAGAATCCAACAGCACAATAAATGAGTCATACACCATGATCAAGTGGGGTTTATTCCAGGAATGCAAAGATTCTTCAATATACGCAAATCAATCAACGTGATACACCATATTAACAAATTGAAGGAGAAAAACCATATGATCATCTCAATAGATGCAGAGAAAGCTTTTGACAAAATTCAACACCCATTTATGGTAAAAACCCTGCAGAAAGTAGGCGTAGAGGGAACTTTCCTCAACATAATAAAGGCCATATATAACAAACCCACAGCCAAGATTGTCCTCAATGGTGAAAAACTGAAAGCGTTTCCACTAAGGTCAGGAACAAGACAAGGTTGCCCACTCTCACCACTCTTATTCAACATAGTTTTGGAAGTTTTAGCCACAGCAATCAGAGAAGAAAAGGAAATAAAAGGAATCCAAATCGGAAAAGAAGAAGTAAAGCTGTCACTGTTTGCAGATGACATGATACTATACATAGAGAATCCTAAAGATGCTACCAGAAAACTACTAGAGCTAATCAATGAATTTGGTAAAGTAGCAGGATACAAAATTAATGCACAGAAATCTCTGGCATTCCTATATACTAAAAACTGCCAAGACTGAATCAGGAAGAAATAGAAAATATGAACAGACCAATCACAAACACTGAAATTGAAACTGTGATTAAAAATCTTCCAACAAACAAAAGCCCAGGACCAGATGGCTTCACAGGCGAATTCTATCAAACATTTAGAGAAGAGCTAACACCTATTCTTCTCAAACTCTTCCAAAATATAGCAGAGGGAGGAACACTCCCAAACTCATTCTACGAGGCCACCATCACCTTGATACCAAAACCAGACAAGGATGTCACAAAGAAAGAAAACTACAGGCCAATATCACTGATGAACATAGATGCAAAAATCCTCAACAAAATACTAGCAAACAGAATCCAACAGCACATTAAAAGGATCATACACCATGATCAAGTGGGGTTTATTCCAGGAATGCAAGGATTCTTCAATATACGCAAATCTATCAATGTGATTAACCATATTAACAAATTGAAGGAGAAAAACCATATGATCATCTCAATAGATGCAGAGAAAGCTTTTGACAAAATTCAACACCCATTTATGATAAAAACCCTGCAGAAAGTAGGTGTAGAGGGAACTTTCCTCAATATAATAAAGGCCGTATATGACAAGCCCACAGCCAACATCATCCTCAATGGCGAAAAACTGAAAGCATTTCCACTAAGGTCAGGAACAAGACAAGGTTGCCCACTCTCACCACTCTTATTCAACATAGTTTTGGAAGTTTTAGCCACAGCAATCAGAGAAGAAAAGGAAATAAAAGGAATCCAAATCGGAAAAGAAGAAGTAAAGCTGTCACTGTTTGCAGATGACATGATACTATACATAGAGAATCCTAAAGATGCTACCAGAAAACTACTAGAGCTAATCAATGAATTTGGTAAAGTAGCAGGATACAAAATTAATGCACAGAAATCTCTGGCATTCCTATATACTAATGATGAAAAATCTGAAAGTGAAATCAAGAAAACACTCCCATTTACCATTGCAACAAAAAGAATAAAATATCTAGGAATAAACCTACCTAAGGAGACAAAAGACCTGTATGCAGAAAATTATAAGACACTGATGAAAGAAATTAAAGATGATACAAACAGATGGAGAGATATACCATGTTCTTGGATTGGAAGAATCAACATTGTGAAAATGACTCTACTTCCCAAAGCAATCTATAGATTCAATGCAATCCCTATCAAACTACCACTGGCATTTTTCACAGAACTAGAACAAAAAATTTCACAATTTGTATGGAAACACAAAAGACCCCGAATAGCCAAAGCAATCTTGAGAACAAAAAATGGAGCTGGAGGAATCAGGCTGCCTGACTTCAGACTATACTACAAAGCTACAGTAATCAAGACAGTATGGTACTGGCACAAAAACAGAAAGATAGATCAATGGAATAGGATAGAAAGCCCAGAGATAAACCCACGCACATATGGACACCTTATCTTTGATAAAGGTGGCAGGAACGTACAGTGGAGAAAGGACAGCCTCTTCAATAAGTGGTGCTGGGAAAACTGGACAGGTACATGTAAAAGTATGAGATTAGATCACTCCCTAACACCATACACAAAAATAAGCTCAAAATGGATTAAAGACCTAAATGTAAGGCCAGAAACTATCAAACTCTTAGAGGAAAACATAGGCAGAACACTCTATGACATAAATCACAGCAAGATCCTTCTTGACCCATCTCCTAGAGTAATGGAGATAAAAACAAAAATAAACAAATGGGACCTAATGAAACTTCAAAGCTTTTGCACAGCAAAGGAAACCATAAACAAGACCAAAAGACAGCCCTCAGAATGGGAGAAAATATTTGCAAATGAATCAACTGACAAAGGATTAATCTCTAAAATTTACAGGCAGCTCATGCAGCTCAATAACAAAAAAATAAACAACCCAATCCAAAAATGGGCAGAAGACCTAAATAGACATTTCTCCAAAGAAGATATACAGACTGCCAACAAACACATGAAAGAATGCTCAACATCATTAATCATTAGAGAAATGCAAATCAAAACTACAATGAGATATCATCTCACACCAGTCAGAATGGCCATCATCAAAAAATCTAGAAACAATAAATGCTGGAGAGGGTGTGGAGAAAAGGGAACCCTCTTACACTGTTGGTGGGAATGTAAATTGATACAGCCACTGTGGAGAACAGTATGGAGGTTCCTTAAAAAACTACAAACAGAACTTCCATATGACCCAGCAATCCCACTACTAGGCATATACCCTGAGAAAACCATAATTCAAAAAGAATCATGTACCAAAATGTTCATTGCAGCTCTATTTACAATAGCCCAGAGATGGAAACAACCTAAGTGCCCATGGTTGGATGAATGGATAAAGAAGATGGGACACATATATACAATGGAATATTACTCAGCCTTAAAAAGAAACGAAATTGAACTATTTGTAATGAGGTGGATGGACCTAGAGTCTGTCATACAGAGTGAAGTAAGTCAGAAAGAGAGACACAAATACCGTATGCTAACACGTATATATGGAATTTAAGAAAAAAAAATGTCATGAAGAACATAGGGGTGAAACAGGAATAAAGACACAGACTTACTCGAGAATGGACTTGAGGATATGGGGAGGGGAAAGGGTAAATTGTGATAAAGCGAGAGAGAGACATGGACATATATACATTACCAAACGTAAGGTAGATAGCTAGTGGGAAGCAGCCACATAGCACAGGGAGATCAGTTCGGTGCTTTGTGACCGCCTGGAAGGGTGGGATAGGGAGGGTGGGAGGGAGGGAGACGCAAGCGGGAAGAGATATGGGAACATATGTATATGTATAACTGATTCATTTTGTTGTGAAGCTGAAACTAACATACCATTGTAAAGCAATTATACTCCAATAAAGATGTTAAAAAAAAAAAAAGGACTAGTGTCAAAAAACAGTGGGAAAATATCTTGCAAGTGAACCAAGACAATATTTGCCAGGCTGGAATTCTATATCCAGATAAAATATCATTTAAGGATGAGGGACAAATTAAAATATTTTCGATAAAGATGGATTTTGACAATCATAGATAGTAGCTAAATGAATTAGCAAAGTAGTTACTTCAGGAAGGAGGAAATGGAATCCAGAAAGAAGGAATGACCTGACATAGCAATTGGGAGGGGTGGTGGTGAAAATGGGGATAAAAATAAACAAGCATTGACAGTATAAAATACTAGAAGTGATGATGGCTAACTTGAGGGTGTTAAGATGAAGCTATAATATTGACCAACAGTAAAATGTAAGGCAGGAAGAGGACAATTAGGGTTACTGTGCTCTAGGGTGTGTCAGTGTAAAGAGCTGTCTAGCAGATATGATATCAAATTCTGACCCCACTACAGCTAGTTGTTTCCATGTTATCCCTTGTAGGCTTGGATTAAGATTTCCAACTCTAGCCCACTTTGGCCCCAATGACAAGTGTCTTTCCTGAATCCTTTACTTCCAAACTCCCTGCCCATTTTTTTGTTGAGGATTGAAAGACAATGGTGGTAGGGATAAAAAGAAAAGGGCAAAAGGGAGACCAACCTGGGGCGGAAGAAGCCACACAGCTTGGTGACCGGTCAGATACAAAAACAAGGAAAAGGGAAGACTCAAAGATTTCACTGCAGTTTTCAATGTGGATGGTGACAGAGACCCCACCATCTGAAATAGAAAAATCTGAAGGGAAAAAAACCCTCATTTGAGAGGTAGTTATGTTTAGTTTGAGATGTGTCTGAGATATCCAAATGAAACTATTCTATGAGAATCAGAGGCTTTCAATCTGTAATTGCAGGAAATGTCATAGCTGGATATGCCGATTTTGGAAACATTCATGTAAGGGAATCACCCAGATTGTGTCTTTCTGTCTGAAATCCTAACCAAGAACGTAGCACATATTAGGCCCTCAATAAGATTGTGAGGAATGAGTGAATGAATGAGATTTCTCTATAGAACGTTGGTTGGTTACGGGCTGAAACTTAGGCATAATACACAGATTTAGAGGTGGAGCTAGGAGAGATAACAGAAGAGAGGAAATTATTATAAAGCCCAAAGCACAGAAACACTGAGGGGAAGTGCAGTGTCACAAAGGGAGAGGCAGAAGCTGATCAACGGTGGACAGTGGTGCACAGAGAGCTAAGATCCTGGGAACTGAGGAAAGACCATTGGACGCAGAGCTTGAGTGATGACTTGGTGACCCTGGAGTGAGATCATCTAGCATAATGGTTGGTTGGTGGGACAAGCATTATTCAGCTGGATTAAGAAAGATTTAATAAAAGATAAAACAATGAATGGCACTTTCAAAACTGGGATAAGACACTAAGAATAAAAAAGATGGACATGATAGCAGGAGATAAAGTTAATGCCCTCATTTTTTAAGCAAAGGTAACTTTAGTATGATTGAAAACAAGGGAGAGAGACCTAATGAGCCCCCAAATATGGTTCACTAGGCCTCCAGGATAAAGTTCCAGGAGCTTTGGGTAGTTGCAAAAGGCCCTGCCTTATCTACTCCCTGATCAGCTGTATAATCTCACCTGCCCTGGCTTCCTTGAGCTCCAGTCATGCAAAACTGGGCTACAAAATATGTACTCACCTTGCCAGCCTTTGCACTTAAGGCTGTTTTTTTTTTTAATACATCTTTATTGGAGTATAATTGTTTCACAGTGCTGCATTAGTTTCTGTTGCACAGCAAAGTGAATCAGCCATATGTTTATATATATATCCCCATATCCCCTCTCTCTTGAGTCTCCCTCCCACCCTCTAGGTCGTCGCAAAGCACTGAGCTGATCTCCCTGTGCTATGCTGCTTCTTCCTACTAGCTATCTATTTTACATTTGGTAGTGTATATATGTCAAGGCTACTCTCACTTCGTCCCAGCTTCCCCCTCCCCGCCCTGTGTCCTCAAGTCCATTCTCTGTGTCTACCTCTTCATTCCTGCCCTGCCACTAGGTTCATCAGTAGCTTTTTTTTTTTTTTTTTAGATTTCATCTATATGTGTTACCATACAGTTTTTCTCTTTCTGTATTATTTCACTCTGTATGACATACTCTAGGTCCATCCACCTCACTACAAATAACTCTATTTTGTTTCTTTTTATGGCTGAGTACTATTCCATTGTATACATGTGCCACATCTTCTTTATCCATTCATCTGTCGATGGACATTTAGGTTGCTTCCATGTCCTGGCTACTGTAAATAGTGATGCAATGAACATTGGGGTACATGTCTCTTTTTGAATTATGGTTTTCTCAGGGTATATGCCCAGTAGTGGGATTGCTGGGTCGTATGGTAGTTCTATTTTTAGTTTTTTAAGGAACCTCCATACTGTTCTTCATAGTGCTTGTATCAATAAGTGGTGCTGGGAAAACTGGACAGCTATATGTAAAAGAATGAAATTAGAACACTACCTAACATCATACACAAAAATAAATTCCAAATGGATTAAAGACCTAAATGTAAGACCAGACACTATAAAACTCTTAGAGGAAAACATAGGAAAAACACTCTTTGACATAAACCACAGCAAGATCTTGTTTGACCCACCTCCTAGAGTAATGAAAATAAAAACAAAAATAAACAAATGGGACCTAATTAAACTTAAAGGCTGTTTACTTTAGCTTAAACATTTTTTCCTGTCTCCTCAGCCTGGCCAACTCCTATGCATCCTTCAGGACTAAGTTTAAACTATAGGTTTTGCCAAGCCTTCAGCAG
>NW_006787556.1:1344133-1376733 GCF_000442215.2 Lipotes vexillifer | reverse complement strand
CAGCAGGATGAGCGGTCCCCGCTCTGTGGTGCTGACTTCCAGCATTTAACCGTCTTGTGACATTTGACTCTCTCTCCCACTGAGTTATTAGAGAAGAGTTACTTGCTTGTATCAGACAGTACGTAGAGTATAGTAAGTACGTAAGTGCGTAGCGTGTAGTAAGTGATCAGTAAGATTTTCATGAATGAAAGATTGCGGTTATGAACAGAAAATCACCGGATTGGGGTGGGGCATAAAGGGAGAGGGTTGATTCCTGACTTTCAGGTACATGTAATCACATTTCATACCCATAGAAAAATAGCCTTCAAGCACTGCAAACTAAGTTTCCAAGCATGCAGAGCTGATATAGCTACATTATTGGCAATAGATCTTACACATTCTTAAGAACAAGATACATCATTAAATGAGATACATTGGGAGCGGTAGCTCTTGCTCTGATGCAATGTCTACAATAGAAGAGAAGATACTTGCTTTTCTAGGGTGGACTATCATACATCCTGAGGCAAACTGACGTATTTCAGATTTATCAGAGCCAAATCATTCTGATCTTCTGCAGTGTCATTAGAGAGGATGTTTTCCTCGCTCTATGAATGCCAGTTTTCCTGTTCAACAAGTTCCACTGCGTTAAGATGAAACTGCTGGGACTTCCCTGGTGGCGCACTGGTTAAGAATCCGCCTGCCAATGCATGGGACATGGGTTCGAGCCCTGGCACTCAGATCCCACATGCTGCAGAGCAACTAAGCCTCTGCACCACAACTACTGAGCCTTCCCTCTAGAGCCCGCGAGCCACAACTACTGAGCCCTCGCGCCTAGAGCCTGTGCTCCGCAACAGGAGAACCCACTGCAATGAGAAGCCTGTGCACCAAAACGAAGAGTAGCCCCCACTCGCCACAACTAGTGAAAGCCCGCACGCAGCAGGAGAGACCCAACGCAGCCAAAAATAAATAAATAAAAAATAAATAAATTTAAAAAAAATTTTAAAAGATGAAACTTCTATTCCCTCCTGATGGAATCTCTTATTATAACTGTTCAATTATTTAAAGAGTACAAGATAGATCATGCAACAGGAAGAAAGATCTTGTGTAATTAACTTGATTTGGATGAGATCCTTTAGCTTCTGCAATTCTGCACTCTCCTGGTTCTCCTCCACCTGGATTTCTAGAATCTAAGACCCAAAAATAGTTTTATGAATTGTCTGAGTAATTTCTCTGAGTAATTTCTCTGACTTCATCTTTGCCCTCTTCCCTTGGGACTCAGCTTCCCCTCTAAATGCTCGATTTCCCCCTCAGCTCAACTCTTGACTTTCTGTTTGCCCATTCATCCATTTGTTCATTCATTCACTCAACACATATTGACAGTGCCTTCTGTGAACCAGTCTCTGTTCTTTACACTGAGGTTGCTGCAATGAACAAGACAGGCAGACCAGGTCTGTCCTCTCAGTAGCTTTCGATGAAGAGGTGGAACCACATTCATTCCCAAGGAATTGACTCTCATCTCTGGATGACTTATTTCTGTGTTTATATCAATTTTCAGAGATCCTATGTCTGGACTTCCAGCCCCACATCCTGCCTCATGGTCATGTGTTGCTAGCACCTCAAACTCAACATGCCCTGGACCAAACTTACTCCTCCTCCCCACATCTCTTTTCTCCTGACTTCTTTGTTTTGTCAGTGGTATCATCATTTCCCAATCACCAGTCACAAAGCCTCAGAGAACCCTAGCTGCTTCCTCTTCTGCAGTCCCAATACATCACCCAGCTCTGTCTATTCTTCTTCCTTCTGGACAAATGCTTTTGACATCTGTCATTTCCTTTCATTGCCCACTGCCATGTACTGTGTTCAGATCCTCACTTCAAGCCTGGGCCATTGCACCTTCTCACAGTGATATACCATATTTTCTCAATTCACTTCCTCCTCCAGAGCATCCTAGTTACCACTGCCTAATTAATCTTAGGGTCATGTCAGAGAGTACTGTAGGTGTTCATGTAGACCAACTCCTATTTTCCTAAAGTACTTCTTTCAAAACCATTTTCCTACCGTCACTTGCCACAAATATATACAGTTTCAATGCCATGATTTGGCAACCAAAACCATCTGTGATCTGGCCTCATCTCTCCTCTCTAAGGATGTGTCCTCGTGGTGTTTCTACACCACCACCTCCACCTTGGATCTCCTTTCTCCTTCCTCTGTTCAAGCTTAAAACTACCTGCCTTCTTCACCCCAAAAAAGCAATTAGAGCTCAGTGTTCAGATCATTGGTTTTGGAGTCAGACATACACAGTTCAAAATCCTGTTCTGACAATTACAAGCTGTACAACTTTGGGATGGCTACCTATTATAATAATATCTTAGTTTTCTTATCCTAAATATGTGAGAAATAAAATTAGCTTGTGGGAGAGTTGGGAGGATTAAGTGAAGTAATGCCCAGTTCATAGTATCTGATTAATCTTACCATCAAATCTGTATGCCAAGTAACTGGAATTGCAAGTTACTCCCCTAGTAGTAAAAGTTTCTAATGGGGCCAACATAACTGTGTGCTCCCCTTAAATATCATAGCCTCAAGCTGCCAGCAAGGTAAGAACCCCATAATCATACGCTTTCCTGCTCTGTGCAATGATTCCCACCCTTTCTGCTCAAATAGTTCTTCCTCCGGGAAGCCTTCCCTGGTCCCTATCTAACATCTCCATACACCTTCGGTTCATGTCTGTATCCCTCTCTTCTTTATTTCATCACAGCACTTTTCATTATGTGAAATAATATGACTTTCCTGCTCACTTTCTTGTCTGCCTCTGTCCCAGAAGGTGAGGTCCATGCAGGCAGGGTCTTGGTCTCATTCTTCATCCTGTCCCAGCACTGCCAATGGCGTCTGACGGAGTTGAGTAAATGCATAAAAAAATGAATCTCTGCCTCCCGAAGTGTCTCCGTCCTTCAGACGCAGTGCAGATCCCTCCTCCGTGAAATCTTGTGAATAACCCAGTCCACAGTAACTTGCCCTCATTTGAAGTCCTGTAACAAATCCTCATCTAAATTCATTTGAACCCCCGTAGTGCTTATCTATGTCGTGTTTTGTTTTTGATGTTTCTTGTATTTGTATGTATTGTATGTATCAGTATGTGACATTATTTCTTGTATGTGATGTTATCATATCTTATATGATTATTTACCATGTTTCTCAACTCAGATTATAAGCTCCTTGAGGTAAAGACATACTTTTGTGCATCTCCTAGAATTGTTTAGGTCAATACTTTACACATGATATGTTAATTAACATCCATTTACTTATTAACTGCTAATATGTACCTGGCATAATTCTAGATTCTAGGAATGCAATTATAAATAAGGGATAAGTAAACACTGTCCCTAAATAATTAATTGGGTGACATTATTCAATTATCTCAGTGTACAGATTAAGAAGAGGGAGCTCTTCAGATGTAGAAAACAAACTTATGGTTACCAAGGGGTAAGCAGGGAGGAAGGATAAATTGGGAGATTGGTACTGACATATACCCACTACTATATATAAAACAGATAACTAATAAGACCTACTGTATAGCACAGGGAACTCTACTCAATACTCTATAATGGCCTATATGGAAAAATAATCTAACAAAGAGCGGATATATGCATATGTATAACTCAATCACTTTGCTGTACAGCAGAAACTAACACATCATTGTAAATCAACTATACTCCAATAAAAATTTTTAAAAAAAGAAGAGATGACTCTTGGCTTTCTTGGAAAGCGTTAGAAAGAGACTGCCACTTCTTGGCTGGATAACCTCAGGTGAATCATGTAAACTCTCAGAGCCTCTCCTAATCTGTTAAACAGAAAACAGAGACAATAATACTGTCTTACAGATTGTGGAGATATGTGAAAACACCTTATAAACTGCTAAGTTCTATATAAATATCAGTTGCTATTTTTATTACTATAATAACATAATTTAAGCAGGAACTGGAGCCATCATGAATAAAATACTTTCAACAGTGCTGTCACTGAGGGAAAGCCTGTGCCACGTATACAGCTTTACCTGCTGCTAGAAGTCAGAGAAGGCTATGGGGCCATGAACAGAGAACTCTAGCCCATCCAAAGTAGCTTTCCAGGTTTCTGTAATAAAACTATTCTTAGAATGCCCAAACCTTTCTCATCAAAGTCCCCCCATGTGTCCTGCTGGGGGTCACATACTCGAGCCTGGCCGTACCACCATCTCACAGTCAGCCATTTAATCTATATCTTTGTGCCTTGTGTGCAAGGGTGTGTACTGCTGTTTGGATTCACATGCCTCTCAGTGGTGAGTCACCATCTTTCTTTCCCAAAACTCATGCCTCAGCTCCCTGATTAAGAGTCACTCCCTCCACCCTGAGGTTGGCTTTCCAATCTGTCTGTTCTGAGTCAGGCAGTTCTCCCTACCCGCCTCACCCCTCCACCAAGTCCCAGGGCTTTTTGCCTCAACACACGTCACTGGCATTGGGAGAGGCAGCTCTATGGGTGATGTCATCTGTTTGTAAACAGTTTCCACAAATCACCTCTCACTGGAAATTACAGAAGCCCAGAGATGGAAACAAGGGCCCCTCTCATTCAGAGGAGGACTGCCTTTCAGAGCCTCCATGACAGGGGTCATTTGGTCTCAAGTATAAACATCCTGGATGAAATCAATGAAGCATTTCTGACCTTGCCTCAGAGCAAATACCTTTTGTTGGGTGGTTGCCCTGACAGAGCTTACCAGTCATTGGGTCATTGATGGAGCAGCAGCCAAGAAGCCAGGCTTCAATCTTCTAAGAGCCTGGGTGTGTCTGCAGTGGTCTGAGTGTCCCCTTCCCTGGGTGATGGTGATTTCTAAGATAGGAGAAGACAGTTTGAGTCTGTGAACATGGACTTTGGAGTCAGACAGATTCCAGTTCAAATCTCATCTCCCTCACTCACCATCTAGGGACCTGGAACATTCGCTAGCTGTGTGACTTTGGTCAAGTCACTGAAACTCTCTGAGCCCCAGTTTCATTACATATTAAAAAAAATAGGGAAATTCCTGTCTATGTATGGAAATTATTGTGAGGATTAAAGGAGATAATATATGTAAAGTGCCTAAACCTGTGCCCAACCAAGCATGAGAACAGAGTAAATGCCCAATAAGTGGTAGCTATTGTCACTATTATTATCACTGTTACTATTGCCTCTTCCCTTGTGAACCCAGCAGACACCACTGCAGAGGACATTGTTCTGCTTCCTCTTCCTGAAATGAGTGGATAAGATCTACACCTGCAGGCTGAGGTTTCCAAGCTACTCAGGATGACCCCACCACAACCACCACCTCTAGAGAATGACATTCCCATAATTCTGAGCATGGCACTTCTCACCCTGCAGAGTCCTGGAAACCCATGTCTCCCAGTCAGACCTCAGCTGCATGAATGAGGCCTGGAGGGGGAGGTTCTCAGTCTCCTGGCATGCTCAGCTGGCAAAGTTCCCTTACCCAGCAAGCAAAGCAGTAGGCTGGTGCTCTTCTGTGGCAAAAGTTAAGTCTCAGCTCACCTGATTCCAGAGCCCTTAAGAGTTGCAAATCCAAACCTTTGCCACGCAGCTGCCTGGGCCTGATGGGTAGGAGAGTGAGCACCTCAGTGGCAAGGCTCTGGAAGCCTTCTGGGGACCAAGCTGAGCAGTTAGGAGCATAAGCCCTGGCTTTTTCCATCATGCACCAGCTGAATGACTTTGAGCAAGCTCCTTAACCTCAGTTTCTCTTCTGTAAAATGGATATAATAGCACCTACCTCACTGAGTCGTTGTGAGACGATGCATGTCCCATAAAGCCTTCAGAACACTGTCTGGCTCCATTATGTGAGTTCTGCTATCACGATTAAGTACCAGAAAGCCACTCTTGTTCAGGCTTTCCAGGGAAATTTTTAGTTTCCCACATTTTACAAATGTGCCAAGCCAGAGCTGAGTGAGAAAATGGAGTGACAGAACATGATAATAAATACACAAATGAAAGAACAAATAGGAAAGGGAGTGCTCTCAGGAGGTAGAAGTTTTATTAAGACATGTCTTCAAAAGACAATCAAATCAGTAGGCATTTATTGAGCACCTACATATGCAAGTCCCTGCAGACAGTAAAGTCCAGTGTCCCACCCACGGCTTTCAGGTTCCCAAGGAGAAAAAGCACAAGGGGGGTCGGGGGAAGGGGTGGCGTGGTCAGGGAGTTTTGTGGGGCTGAGTACAGGGTGGGTGTCTGAAGACCTAAGAGCAGTTATCTTTAAGGGGGCAAGCTCTGAGGCCCTGTCCCGCAGGGGAGCATGGTACTGAGGGGTGCAGGCACGGGGTGGGAGCAGCTCTCGCTCAGGTGTGGGGCAGCCGTGGCCTCAGCATCCGCCACAGCAGCCGGAGCTCGAGGACCGGGACCTCTGGCTGCTGTCCGCGCAGCAGCAGCAGCAGCGGCTTCCCAGCAGGCGGCGCCTCAGGGGAAGGCAGCAGCAGCCGACGGAGCTGGAGCCGCAGCAGCCCGAGTCCCCGCAGCAGCCCAAGCCGCAGCAGGAGGAGGCGTCGGGCGCCGGGGTGGGACACGAACTCTTCGTGTCCTGCGAAGATCCCTTGGAAAAGTCTTTGCCGCTCTGGTGGGAGGACATCGTCACAGAGAACCTGGAAGAAAAGCAGCTTTTCACATGGGAGCACTGTTTCTTTCCAACACATGGCTTTTGAGATTTGACTTTGTGAGCACGTGAGCCCGGCATAATGCAAGGAAGGAAAACACACACACACACACACACAAAACACACACACACCCAAGAAAGAGGGGAAGCAAAGGAACAAACCCCAAACAAGTGTTCCAGCGAGTGAGTTCCACTGAGTTAAACCTGAATAGAGTGGCAAACAGTCTATGCAAAGAATCAATGGTTTTCCATTTTTTCTGACTAGAGTAAGGACCACCCAAGTTCACCACAGTGGAAAAGAAAGAGGATATTGTGGTAATTTTTCTGTCTGATCCAGTCCAAAGTCTCCTGGCTCTTTTCCCCTCCCCCATTTCGCCGTGGCCATAGACCTTCAAATGGTATTCGCCTATCATTAGCATTGCATCAACACTACCTCAGTTAGAAAATACCAAAATCACACTGTCCCAACGACCCAGATCTAAAGAATCCACGAACACCAGAAGCATGTCTTGGTCATTCTTTCCTGCCTGTGCCTCTCACTCCCCATGACCATAAGGAAAAAGAGAGTGGTGCAGAGGATGGTAATACATTCTAGGTCAGGGAGTCAAAGACCCGGATTCCGGTCACATCTCTGCTACAGACTTGCTGTGTCACGTTGCAGAGTCACCCCCACCACCCCCAATCTGGCTTCCATGTCCTCATGACACCTGGAGAGGTCAGCTCACTTGAAGCTTAAGGCACTCTCCAGAGCCCTCTTTCTGTATCTACCTGCTGGCTGTGTTCTGCCTTCTCCTCCCCTCTGCCTTCAACTCTTCCCATACTCCTCCCCCAGGTTCCACTTGGAGACTTACTAGACCCTGGTTCCACTGGAAGACTCACTCAGCTTTCTAACTGGAATGCACCACCTGCTAGGCAATGGACTGAGCAGTGTCCAGCCAGAGAACCTTTTATAAGATTCCAGTTAGGCGCTGGCTCTTGGGAGGGGCCCATTTCCCAATAGACATTGTCAACTGACGCTTACATCCCAGAGACATTCATCACTCAGGTAGCACCATAGGCGGTGCACATGGGTATTCAAGTCACCTCACAGAGGTGCCAGGATTGCTGTAGCATGTTTACTTTCCAAACAGGACTCTGTTCATAGCTGGGAGGGCTTTGGGTGTGCTAAGACAGGGCATTGGGGCTCAAGTGAAGAGAAGTCTGCCCCTTTCTTGGGACCTGTTCTCTTTGCCCTTTTCTACAGCGTACATGCACACACACACACTGTTCCCCTGTTCACACATTCATCCCAGTGTAGTCATCTAGATGGTAGTTTGTATTGGGTTGGCCAAAAAGTGTGTTTGGGTTTTTCTGTAACATCGTACAGAAAAGCCCAAACGAACTTTTTGGCCACCCCAATAGTTCACTTGTTATCTTAGTTCACATCTCTCAGGATCTTGGCCCTTGGCTCCTCTGGGAAGGCCACAGTTTATGCAAAAAGCCTGCTGGGTTTCATCCAGATGCTTCTGGGTGGGATTGAGTGGAGATGATGGTGAAGATGTGCCTATGGGAATCTCAGTGGCAGTTTCTTTGTCACTGGAGACCGGAAGAAAACCCCAGGCAAAGTTGTGGAATAATTAAGACCAGGAAAGCTGTGAGTGTAGTCAGGTTACCATACCCCCATACAGCCCTGGTGGGCCTAAAAGAAAAACTTGTGCAGGATGCTGGTCGAATTGCCAAATACCAAGCCAGCTTATGAGACTCTCCACTCCTGACCTCATCTCAAACTCCTCTTGAAGATAGGTTCTCCCTGGGACCACTGCCCAATGTGAAGAGAAAGAAGGAAGGAAGGAAAGAAGGAAGGAAGGGAGGGAGGAAGGGAGGGAGGGAGGGAGGAAAGGAGACCTCTCCAAAGGTCCAAAGTGCCCATGAAAAATTGTGCCTTTAGAATAACTAACTATTAAGAATTGGGAAAGACTTTGGAGGTCAACTGCTTTCAGAACTGCTTCTTAATCAATGCAACAGCCCACAACCATGAATATGAGGTAAAAGTGAAATCCAAGACTAAGAATTCAAGAATTGATGGTGAGATATAGGTTTGGGAGTGAGTGAGCTGGGAGAGGCATGAGTGTGCACACAAGGAAAGGTAAGTCACAAAAAGATATCAGTTTCATTTAACATGGCTTTAGAGCCTGATTAACAGGTTACATGTACCTAGAGCCACCTGTTGGTGCATACAGATGAGACATTTGAAAGGTGAGGTCGGTATTAGAAAAGAGGAAGTAATGAAGTAACAAGATGGAGACAGGATCTGCTCTGGGAGATGATTTGGGCAAGTACATGCTCATTATATGGACTTGCTGTAGCCTCATATACTAACTTACTTTACCATCACTGTTAACTCTTATCAAAGGAAGGTTTAATTGTTCATCTTTTACATAAAAGCCGGATTCAGAATTATCATTTCTACAGTAAGTCCCCTACATATGAACAAGTTCTGTTCCAAGAGCATGTACATAAGTCCAATTTGTTCGTACGTCCAACAAAGTCAGCCTAGGTACCCAACTAACACAATCGGCTATATAGTACTGTACTGTAATAGGTTTATAATACTTTTCACACAAATAATACATAAAAAAAACAAAAAATAAAAATAAAGAAAACATTTTTAATCTTACAGTACAGTACCTTGAAAATTACGATAGTACAGTTCAACAGCTGGCATACAGGGACTGGCATCGAGTTAACAGTCAAGAAGAGTTACTGACTAGAGGAGGGAGAGGAGATGGGAGATGGTAGAGCTGAAGGATCGTCAGCAGTAGGAGATGGAAGGCAGGCTGCATGTGACAATGTACGCCAGATGTGTGAACTAACTTACATGATTGGACATGAGTACGCACATTCACATCTTTGAAAGTTCACAACTTGAAGGTACATATGGAGGGGACTTACTGTATCACTACTGAGTCTTTCCTGAGGAAACATCCTATTCGTAAAGGAAACAAAACCCAACGCAGTGACAGAAGCCCCCCGGCTCCCACTTCCATCCCCTCACACAAACACAAACACACACACACACACACACACACACACACACACACACACACACACACACACCAACCACATGGAGACAGTCTTTGGCAGAGGAGGGGGTCCTTCTTTGTTCCCTACTCAGACCCAAACTCAGGCTTTCAGGAGCCAGGGGAAATGGGCTCAGACATTCCATACCTGCCTCCTAAACAGTCCCCCAGAAACTAACCCCCAACAGCTTTCCTCTCTAGTCAACTGATGGAAGCACCCAGGATTATAATAATCAGAAAAGTAAAGGTGTCCATTCATTGGAGCCCAGAATGAGCACTTTAGGTAATCTTATTGCCCATGACTAGGAAATAAATTCTTTTTTAAACCATCACCCATGCTTGAAAGAAGCCTTCCCAGAGTCATCTCACTGAGACCTTTCTGGGTACCACCTTTTCCTCTCTGAAAACCCGTTCCTGGCCCTCCTCATGGAAAGCTTGTGTCAGAGGAATGGTCTCGGACATGATCTTTTCCTTCAAGCTTAAAGTTCCCTCCTTCAGATCATAAAAGGGAATATTGTTTCCCAGAGGTCTAAGTAGCTTCAGTGCTGAAATCTGTTTGCCAAACTGATTTTTTTAAGTGTTCACTTACATTTAAAAGAAGGGAAGGGAGGATGGCTTGAGGCAGGGGGTGAGGAGTAGGAGAGGTGAACAAAATAATCAGGAGGCAGTGACATCAGGAAGAAAACGCTTTATTGTTACAGGGAAAACAGCTTCATAACCAAACTCCAATCCAAGTCCTCCAAAGAACTATATCTGAGAGGGGAATCAGACCAGTGAAGGTCAGAGGTTAAGCATCTCGACCTCACAAAGGAATGAACATGGGCAGGAAGAAGAGGGAAACGCTAAGCATTTCAGAAGTGCTTCCACGCTTCTTCCGTTCTTCCAAACCAGAAAAAGAGAAGACCTGTGCTGGGCAGGTCATCAGCACCTGGGCTCCTGAAGTGTTACTCCTCAGTGGTCTTCATGGCCCAGTGCGGCAGCGGCCCCCAGAGCAGCAGCCAGAGTCTCCAGGATGCTGGCCACTGCCGCTGCCACAGCAGCCAGAGCTATGGTGCCAGCGTCGAAGAGATCGGCGAAGCTTGTGGTGGCCCAGGCAGCAGCCCCGACCCCCAGAGCTACAGCAGCCTCCAGAGCTGGGGCCACAGCAGGAGACTGGAGGTGGGCAGGGGGCTGTGCACTTGTGGGGGCACATGGGGAGACACTTGGCTGGGCCTTTGGGGGCACACTTGGGAGGGGGCTGGCACTGCTGCTGGTTTTGCTGTTAGGGCGTCTCAGCAGGAGCTGAATGAAGCTGGAAGAAAATACAGAAGTTTTAAGTTCAACTAGCCCAAGATAACTTCCTTACATTTAAAACTGAACTATGAATTCACTAGATTTCTTCTTTATAATGATCAGATTTTTAAAACCCAATTTCCCCAAATGAGTTACAAGAGGCATGTAAACAGTTTCAACCTAGGAACTCCATAGTTTCAAATGAATTTTTTGCAACCTCAAAAAACGCCAATCCTTCTTTCCCTTCCACTAATCCTCCCTCCCCTTCCAGCAGAATCCTCCCTTTCAAACCCACTTTTCTCCTTGTCTTTCTTCAAGGTTGTCCTCAGCCTCCACCCAGGGCTTCTGTCTGCCAAAAGCACCAGCACCAAGAGTCCCTCCTGGTCCTCAAGATGCCTTCACCTGGTTCAGCACTGGAGCAGACACCCAGGAGGCAGGTGGACTGAGGTGCCCTCAGGAGCTTCAGCCTTTTATACAGCCTCAGCTCTGACCTGGCATCAGGCGATGCAGACCATGGGACAGGATGCTGATGGCATCTTTCACAAGGGGCACAGGTAACAACACTTCCCTCACATCCCAGGTACCCAATTCCTCCCTCCGTAAGCAGGTCAACTATTAACCCACAGGAAGATCCCCTGAGAATTGCTGCCCTCTAGCTAAGATAAGGATGGAACTTTGCAGATTTCACACAACGTCTGTCAATCTCACAGGCAGCTCTGCTATGCTCCCTATTTCCCAGGCTTGGTCAGTAGGGTTCTAGACCTTTGAAATGAAGAGAAGTTCTCTCTTCTCGTTGGTATAGGAAATGGTGGGGAAAATTCCCAACCTGAAATTAAATGAACTTTTTTGGAATAAGGATTGAGATCCAAAATAAAGTGTCAAGCCCAAGCCAATAATCTAATGTGACTTTCTCATTTTTAGATGATGCCATAGCCTGGGCTAAGAATGCTTGCTATCTTTTTTTTTTTTTTTTTTTTGCGATATGTGGGCCTCTCACTGTCGTGGCCTTTCCCGTTGCCGGACGCGCAAGCTCAGCGGCCACGGCTCACGGGCCCAGCCGCTACGCGGCATGTGGGATCCTCCCAGACCGGGGCACGAACCCGTATCCCCTGCATCGGCAGGCGGACTCTCAACCACTGCGCCACCAGGGAGGCCCTGCTTGCTATCTTAGTGATGCTATTTTAAGCAGGTCTCATGCAGATGGTGTGGGTAGTTGGGCTTCTCTCCTTACCTGAACTTGACCCTCCAAGAGAACTCACAAATAACACTGATTCGGCACCAACAATCCCTTTGAAAGGGTAGAAAAAGTCTAGGAATGGCTTCTCTTTCCACATATGGTCCTAAACAAGGCAACTTTGGCCTGCCCAAGGTGAGACGGCAGGGACCAGGTATGTGCTGCAGGTGGAGAAGAACTAGATTTCAATGGAAGTTGCCAGAAGTGAGGCATGAGTTCTGGTCATAACTAAGAAAAGAGCATCCAACCTGGAAAGATCCTTTTTGTATAGTTTTGCAAAGCCTGTGATGGAAGCCTACAAAAAATATTCTGAGGACAAATTAGGTCCCCAGGAAAGTCATCAAACTCTGGTTAGCTGAAAAGGTAGTCAAAATTTGGCATATTCAGAATGAAAACTGCAATGAGAGGAAGTAAGACAGGGAGAAACATGAGACACCTCAGCTCTAAGCTGGACAGAGAGACTGTCTCCCATCCGTTCCCAGCTCTGCAAACTCAGGCAAGTTACTTAATCATCACTATAAAAGGGGCTAAAACAATTCCTAGCTCACTAAATAAGGAATTATAATGTTCTTAGAGCAGTATCTGGGACTATTAGTTCAAAATGCTGGTTTAAAAATAATTTTATCACTATGGATACTCATATCCATGAGAAAAGAGCTTTTAAATTTCAAATTATTGATCTGCCAATTTTTGAAGCCAAAACTATTGTTTGCAGTATCAGAGCTTAGCCCTAATGTTTTCTTACAGAAAAAGAGTAATATCTTACTTGCCACTGAAGTATGAGATTATAGGAAAGCATAGTCTCTATGAAAAAATACAAAGAGGAAGAATTTTAAATTCATTTGTAAAATCCCATCTTCTGAGTATTCTTAATATTTTGTTATTTTCCTTCTGTCTCTTTTTATGACTATATTTCAATCTTTTCCACTGTGTACAGTTTTTTAGTGATTTTTCCTTTTTTTAACTTTACCCAGTCTTTGATCAGGTACTTTTATGAGTTTATCTTACTAACTTTCCACCTAACATTGTAACATAAACATTTCCCATGTTACTCATCCTTTGGAGGCATTATTATGGGCACACATGGAACATTTCACGGAAGGCCCAGAATCCATTTATAAGTGGTTGGGAGCATGAGTTCTAGAACAGTCTCCAGTTCCAGCTCCCCACTGAGCAGCTTGTGACCTTGGGCAAGTGACCAGAGCTCTCTGTCTCACTGCCGTCATCTGGGATATGGGGAAGGTAATAGTGTTTATCTCATAGGATCATTTGCAGATCAAATGAGTTAACGTCCATAAAACTCTTGGAATAGTGTCTGGCACATAATAAGCACTCAGTCAACATTAAAAGTGAGACCTGATGCTGTGTCACTTCTAAATGTTCTATAAAGACCACCAGGTGGGGAGCCAGAGAGCTTGCTTTGGCTGCTACAGCTCTGTTCACCAGGGGATCCTTCTCATCCCCCATTTGCTGAGAAAGATAATGTAACGCAGGCTCTGAATTTCTGAAAAAAGAAGCCCAGTAGAGGTTAAAGGAATTATTCATTTAATACATGAGTGTGATTAATTTTAAAAGGAACAGTGTCCATCCCCTTTTACCTATAATTATTTGGGTACGTGGCCACCTAGCTGACACACAGTAAGGTCTTTGAGTGCAGGCACCCCTAAGGGATCTAGTTTAGTGCTTTGTTGGTAGTAGACACTCAATTTTCATTTCCTTGTCTTGTTGAATTTGCTATTTAGTAAGGAGGATGGATGCCTCCAAACCCAGATTCTTATTGACAAATTCCAGACCTTTCATGGAATGAGAGAATAGAAGATGTAGAAAGGACCTTGGCGCATTCAGAGACAGTGGTACCCCATCCCGGTGAGGCCTGGGCATCGACAGCCTCCCAAAGTTCCCTGGGTGGTTCTAGTGTTCCATCTGGTTGAGAATCACTGATTTAGACCATGCCCCTTATTTTGCAGATGAGGAAACTGAGGCTCAGAGAGAGAAAGAGGCTTGTCCCAGATCACACAGGGACTTAGAGGCTGGATTTCAGATCCTGCTATCAGCCCTCTCTCCACAGCACCTTGCCTCTTGAATATTTTATTTCTTCTTGTGATGTTTTTTCTAGCAAGCTTTATTTTACATAATTTCCTTGTTAAAAATGCCTATTGAAGTGGGGTGAAAATAGTAGTAAACATGATGGATCGTTGTCTGAATCTCATGGTTAGAAAATCTGGACATAGTTCTTACTGTTAGTTGCTCTAAGTAACCCGGAGTCAAGTACCTATATCTGAAAGGCAGTGTCTGGCATCACCAGGGTTGGGCCAGCTGGAAGACCCCAAGAATGCTCCCTAAGGTGGCACTACCTTGATGATGGCTCCTTGACCCAGAAATTCAACCTTGTCCATGTCTTTGAGTTTATCAGTGCTGGTGGTGCTGAGTCACTGCAGCTAACTCACAAGAGACTGATGATGTCAATTTACAAAGAGAAACATGAGTATCAAACGCTGGCCTGATGGGTACATTCTCTTCTGGCAGGAAAATTTCTCAAAGAAGTCGAGTCATAATCTGGAGATGCTTGGTGATGGGGGAATTACATAATGGTCTCAGGTTTTGATGGTAAAAAAAAAACTAGACATCCCCATCAGATCATCTGAACATCTCCAGCCCTAGACAGATTAGGGTGGTGCTGAAAACATCTGCCACCTGGCTGCCCTTCCTCTGTGCTCTTTAGTAGATCATTCTTCCCTCTGCTGGAAGACACCTCATTGGGCGGCCTTTGCTGAGTGCTGCTCTCATCTGCTACATGCTGTTTTGGGAGTTTAACATTGGGAAGATAATTTTATTATTTATTTGTCTTATTTTTACTGTTCACTATTGCCCTGACACACACTGTGGTAGACAGGATAAAGCCTCTCTTCACAAATATGGCCATATCCAAATCCCCAGAACTTGTGAATGTGTTACCTTATACAGCAAAAAGGACTTTGCAGATGTGATTAGCCTAAGGATTTGGGGATCAAAAAATTGTCTTGGATTATCCAAGTGGGCCCAGTGAACCTTTTTTTAAGAGGGAGGCAAGAGGATTGATGTTAAAGAGGAGACGTGTGACAACAGAAGCAGAGGTTGGAGTGATGAACTTTGGAAATGGTCATGAGCTAAGGAATGCGAGCAGCCTCTAGAAGCTGGAAACAACAAGGAAATGGGCTCTCCCTAGAGCCTCTGGGAGGAACACAGCTCTGCTCAAGCACAGCTCTTGATGTTAGCTTAGTAAGACCCGTGTTGGACTTCTGACCTACAGAACTTGTCTTAAGCAACTAAGTTTACTTATGGTAATTTATTATAGCATCAATGGGAAACTAATACATACATTTAGATTTTTAAAACTAAATTTCATAACATGACTTAATTACTTAAAAGGAGATCAAAGTATTAAAATTATTTCCACTGACATTTGGAATTGAAGGCTCACATATCTGATATTGACTGGATGTCTTTGGCCAAAGGGAAGTTCAGTTAAGAGATGACAGAGAAAATGCTCAAAGATAAACAAAGATGCAGCCTGGGCTTATGTCCCAGCTCTGGCACTTACCAGCTGTGTGATCTCTCTGAACCTGTTTTCTCATCCACAAAATGGGGGCAATAACAGTGTCCATCTCATAGGGTTGTATGAGGATCCCTTGAGATAATGTCTATAAAGCCCTTAGCCCCAGACCTGGCATGTAGGAAGCGCTTGGTAATTGTTAGCCACTCTTATTCTTGTTATAATTGCTATTGCCTTTATTAATAGTTATCAGTGACCACTGGAAACCCAGAGATGTCAGGATTGTTGCTAGGGCATTCTCAGGCCCTAGAGACAGGGATGAGGAAGCCACTATCACTGCCCACTGACAGTTGCCCCAATGAGCTATAATAGGAGCAGACTGATGACTATGGACCAAAGCTTAAGCAAAGTGGATTAGAAATTTTTTTTAAAAAAGTTTATAACAAGTTACAATAGCATACAATATGGCCATTCCATTTATATAAGTCTCTCCAAATATGTCTGTATATTTATATGTAATACATGTAAATAAACAGAAAAAAGTCTGGATGGATCTGTATTAAAATGTCAACAGCATGTAATTCTGGGTGGGGAATACCAAGCATTTCTTTTTTCCTTTTGTTTACTGACATTTTCTAATTTTCCTGCAATAAGGAAAAATATGGATTTTATTATCTATGTTACTTGGATTATAAAATGTCTCAGGACATTCTAAACTCACTGAAAGTATCAGAGAAGTCTTCACAAAAATGGCATTTGATGCTTCTATTCAATGTTGCAGATGTTTTGAGCTTCTATTAAGCACCAGGCGCCATGCTTGGTGCTGTAGGCGCAGGGAGAGAGCTATACACAGTCCTTGCTCCTGGGACTCAAATGCTGCCCTCCCTTCTCCTCCACCTGCAGCTCAGATGCCACCTCCCTACCTGTCCGGTCCCAGAAGCCCTCTCTGTCAGACTCACTGTCTCAGATGCTTCGTCACACCCTACACAGCTCTGTATATGGATGTCATTTACCCCTAAGATCATGAACTCTTTGGAAGCCGAAACTATATGTTATCTTTCTATTGAATTCCTAAAGCTGGGGGAACATGGGTGCTCCGGGTGGCATAGTGAACGGAGCCCATTGGAAGGAAGTGGGTATCGTGGTCCAGACAAGAATCGGTCTCAGTGCCAGAGGCCTGGGGAGCCTCATTGTTCCCGACTCTTGAGCCCAGCTGGGAACTGAGGAGGGGCTGCCTCACCCCATGCTCTGCACACAGAAGGGCCCCAGTGTTTATTGAACTGAAAAGTGACCACTCCAGAGGCAGGCCCTGCACCCACATTTGGGAAAAAGGATTCTCTCCACCCCAAGACACCACCTTCTCTCAAGGGCACAAAGCTCAACTGATTATGTTCACATTCAGGGACTGAAGACACTTAATCTGATTGTAAACCTGGAGCCTAGCTCCAGACTGGATACATGGTAAGTGGGAAAGGAATCGAGAAAGGGAGAGAAGAAGGAATGAGGGAAGGAAAGAGGAAAAGAAAAAAGGGGGAAAAAGGAAAAGAAGGAAAGAAAGAAATGAACAGAGATGGGAAATGAGTGACAAATACAGTTCTCTCTTCATTCTGCTTCAAGTAGTGGAGATTCTGTTGACAAATAAAAAAAATAATAATAAGGCAGGTAGTGAATATCACTTGTAACAAAGAAGAAAGACACCCACACACCCGAGCAACTAGGACGTGCAACTGTAGGTTGGAGCTGCCCCTTGTCCCCTTTCCTCCTCCAGTATGTGATCCGCCACCCATGCCCACCACAGCCTGACTCTCCCCGCCCTGCAAGGCCAAGACTTCATGTCTTCTGTCACGCTCCCAGCTCTGGCAGATAGGCGGAGCAAGCCTGAGTCATGTAATAAGGGTCTGAGCAATTTACCAGATGCTTGAAGTCTCTAGCTTAAAGACAAAGTGACCAAAAATTTCCTGCTGCCTTTGTGCCAGTCTTTTCCACCCAAATCCAATGAGTGATCTGGGAATATGACTGGCTCTGTCCTAAGACTGCCGTCTGCTCCATCCAGGGAATTCAGTCTCCAGAACCTCTTCTTACTCTCCTTTACTCATCCTCTGCTCTCCTTACCTCTGCCTCAATATCCACAGACCCTCTCAATCCTTAAATGTTCTCCATCATAAGGGCTCCCCATCACTGCCATGTGAGGGCCTCTCTCCCTCCTCCCCACTACCTGTTCTTTATCCGAACCCTCTGATTGCATAAACCATGTTCCACAGTTGACAGCAATCCATGCGCACAGAACCCACCATCACCACCTCCCCTCCAGGCCCCTCGGTTCCCTCAGTAAATGGTCCCAAGACCCAAGACTGAGAGCCATCCTAGCTTCTCCTTCTTCCTCATCCCACATCCAAAGATGCACCCAGGTTTCCTTTTCCCAGTTCTACTGCCTTCTTTCTGTGGACGCTTGCCATCTGTGTAAAATGTAAATCTGAGCCTATTTAAAACTTTCAGTAGCTCCCTATTACCCGCAAAGGGGAAAAAATCCAAGTCCCTCCAAATGGTGCCTGAATTCTTTGTACTTTGGCAACTTCTACCTCCCCAGGCTTGTCTCCCCTACATGGTAGGGACACTACTGCCACATTAAACTATTACCACCCCGAACGTGCCTATATGCACCCCCTGTTAGAACACCCTTTGTCCCCCACCCCTACATGCTTCCAAAGACTGTACTCTGAAACACCTGCCCAGGTGGGACCTCATCACTGGCTCCCTGTAATGGAGTGCCTCTCTGACAGGGCACCTGCTGTGCCCTGTGTTCATGACTGGCCTCCACTGTTAGATTCTGAGACCCTTCATGTTAGGGTCTGGGTATTCTCCCTGTGACCTTGGGGGCATATCACAGTGGCTAGCACATAACAGATGCTCAGTAGGGATAAGACTTCCTGAAAGAGTTCCTCAGGGGCAGATGCCTCACACTGTCCATCACTGTGTCCTCAAGGATGCAGTGCAGAGCACATAGTATTCAGCAGATACGTGTTATGTGAAGAATGAAGGAAGTAATGAGAACTAGTTGTCATTACCAGGGAGGGAGGAGGTCCACAGGGCCATCATAGTCGCTGCAGAGCATGATCTGACCTTGACTCAGTCTGATTCAGTGGAAAGTGTGACTGAAGTCACTTCCCTCCAGCATGTTGCCTTGGTCTCCCTGGGATACTGGGCAAACAGGAGACTTCAAACCCTAGAAATTCTGGATCCCTTCTAGATAAATGGAGAGATATCAGGTCCTGCTTGAGTCATTCTTAGACAATCTGGGTCACCTGGAATCTGTCAGAGATCTGGCTCATCCCTCCTCATCTAGAGGATGAAACTGCCTCTGGAAGTCAGGACCAGGGCTTCAGCCACTGAGCCCCACATCCTTTCCATCTCTGTTGTCTGAACCACCTATTTCACTGGCCACAGCTGAACTGAGGGAGGACCTGGGGAGCTGTAACATGAGAACAGAGTCCGGCAGTGCCTCACAGAGTGTCCACTTGACTGCCGGCTGCCCAACTGAGGGAGGGGGAGCCCACGGACTTTGAGAGGTGATGGGAGAAAGTCACGCCTGTTTTCTGTGGCTCATCTCTCCAATGGACTGCAGCCTGGGGGAGCAGGAACTGAGCCTCCGATGTGGTGTGTTCAGTCACTGCCCTCCCAGGGAGGTTATTCTGTGGAATCCCTCTAGGTGAGGCCAGCTTTCTGAACTTCTTTCAGTTCCTGGCAGGTATAGCAATATTCCTAGTGCTCAGGGCTTCTCTGGTGCAGAGAGAACTTGGGCCCAGCACCAAGCTCTTCATGTACCAGATAGTTGATCTCTTTAGCTTCCCAGTTCATTGCTGAATCCCCAGGACCCAGAAGATGCTTTGAGCATAGTAGAGGCTCATAAATATTTGTGGGAAGAAGAAGGAAGGAAGGAAGGAAGGGAGGGAGGGAGGGAGGGAAGCCATGTGCCACTGTTGGCAGCAGCTACCACTGAGCTGGCTGAGAGCAGTGTGAGCCTCTATCACTACCTGGGTACCCCTGCTGAAGCCAACTTCCCAGAACAGAGGCCACCTCCCACTAATCTCAAGAGTCTTGGACACACATTTTCATTTACTGGAGTAGAAAGTCTCTTGGGTCAGAAAGCTTGACAGTCAATGAAGCGCCCTTTGTGGCACATGGCAAGGGCCCTATAATCCTTTGCTCTTAGGTCGTGCCAGCTCTGTCTCTTCCTGGGGTTTTCAGCACATCTCTCCCACAAGCCCCACCCCCACCCCAGCACCATGCAAGGAACTTGTCTCAGAAGCACTGTGGGCCTCAACTACAGAGGTGCCATGTTTCTCACTGGGATCCAGGAGACAGGGTGACTGAAGCGAATCCTGTTAGAAGTGGAAGACTCAAAGACCAGTGGTGCACCATTAATAACCTTAAAGTGGAAAAAGAAGAAGCTGAGCAGAGTGAGGACAGTGGGATAAAATCGAATATGAAACAGGGAAATCTGCTCTTGTGTCTCCGTTCTGCCATATTAACTCTGTAACCTTAGGCATGTCACATTACTCTTCTGAATCTCAATTTTCTCATCTCTAAAACAGAGGCTACTTACATGCCACCCAATCCAAGGAGATCACATGTAGCAAAGTACTTGGTGAGCCATAAAGTACTATAAAAATATAAGCTAATAATATAATCATAATCAAATAATGGTGATGATAATCAACATCAACCTATGAGTAGCTCTGTCCCTCACATAACCCTGCAGCCTTATGTGATGTCAGTGAGCTCGAGGCAGGGTGGAGGGGGGTGGAGGAAGGGAAGGGAAGACCCCAGGTGACAGCTGAGTGTCAACACTCTGCCAGGGCATTGCTGGTTCCTCTCTGGATGACAGTCCTAAGGGCAAACACTGCCCTGGCCCAAAGAGTGTGAGAAAGAAGGAATGAACTTGATGGCTAATCTTTGTGACCCAGCTTTGACCCACGTGGGACACTTCTGATGACTGGGAAATGAGTTCTCTAATTTCTCAGTTAGTTTTGCAGGCCCTTGGGAACCAGAAGGTCGGGCTGGGGGTGGAGCCTGGGCTCAGGCAGTCACTCTGCCTTTGGAGCAGTATATCGCTAAGATAAGAAGAAGCTGGATGAGAAGACCTCTGCAAGACCCTCCTGCCCGAGAGGATCCCATGGATCAGTCCTGCAGGTTTCCCACAGGCTCTGTCTTCAGGGGCTCATAGTCTTTGGAATGGTACCCAACACCCAATACTGTTGACACCACCCCTGCACTGGTTCCACTAAGGGGCACACCTGGCTTACAGGAGACTCACTCTGACCTTGCACCAAGAGTGTCATATCCAAAAGACACTTGGAGCTGCTACTGGAAGGTTCATCCATGAGTCAATCATTCCATCCTCAAAAACAGATGGAGTACCTATAATGTGTCAGGCATTGTGCTAGACCCTAAAGATACAGATGAGAAGAAGCCTCAGCCACTGTGCTTAAGCAGTTCCCATTCTGGGTCAGAGTAGGGTTGGGTGGAGAGACACATAAACATACATATACGACAGCATGATATGTGCATAGACCCTCCCAAGACATCTCTGTAGAAGGAAATGGGGTGGGGAGTGATAGGGGAAGTAACACTCAATGTTCTGTCTTGGGAGTGACAGCCCTACTCTGCCATGCTTGATAGGAGGTGAATGACCCTTGCCCACTCCTTCAACCTTCTGAGCTAGGAGCCAGAAAGAATCCCATTTCTGCCATTGATTAGCTAGGTGACTTTGAGAAAGTCACTTGGCTTCTTGGGGCCTCAGTTTCATCATCTTTAAAATGGAAACTATGATGGCTCTTCATCTAGTCACTCAACCAAACCACAAATATTTTTTGAGCAGCAGCTATATGCTAGGCTTTGGGAACACAGCAGGGAGCAGACACACGCCTCTGATCTCATGAAGTTTTAGGTTCACTGGGGAAGACAGACATTAAAGCAGGACAACACATTAGTGCTGACAGCTAAAAAAGGAGAAGCACAAAGTCCTAGGGAAATGCAAGAAGGGACTCTCACCCAGTCATGGTCATTCTCTCTGATGTTATGGGCATCAATTAGACAGTGAATATGAAAGTTTTCTTTATACTGTAAAGTTTTGTGTAAATCTGTGCTGGCCTCTCCTGTGTTTTCCCTCTCTCACTCAAAGCTGGAAGGGTTAGAATGTAAGAAAGATAAAAAGGAAAAGCAACATCAATTGAGGTCTTATTATATGGCAGAAAGGGATGCTCAGGAGGCCATGCAGCTTAGGGCTTAGATGCAAAGTTCAACCAGGTGTCTCTCAGCTGCTCCATAGTAGACAGGAGAATGATTCCCTTTAGTGTTTCCACCTTCAGCCCTGTTCCTTGGCTTCTAGTTAGTAGGAAAGGGGCAGACTGATGCCCAGCCAAGATGCTGAGAGAAAGAAGAGGTGCACCCAGGAGAGAGCAGGGCAAGAAAAGGTATCCTGGCAGGGATGCCCACGTGGGAAGATAGGCCTGCCCAGCTTTGAACAGAATCCAGTCTGGCTTTGGAATACAGTGAGTGGACAGATGTGGAAACTGAGGTCCAGAGAGGATAATTGGGTGGCCGAGGCAACACACTGGTGAGTGCCAGTGGCCTGTTGCTCAATCTGCTGGTCCCACTACACTGTGAAGTCTGGTTGGTGATGTCAACCTCCCCCTGTTGGTCTCCTCATTTCATGCTCCTCTTCCTCGGCCAATGCCCTCAGGCTCTCTCCTGTCCATTCAAAATCTGCTGTCTGAAAACCATCTGAAACTTACATGAAGTATGGCCCTTTCCTGGGGAATGCATGTGTGTTGAAGCAGGTACTGACCCCAAGAAACTTGCAATCATGGGGTTTCAGGTCTAAGCCCTAGGAGGAACCCCACACAGTGGTACATGGTGGTGGCTAAGGTAGACTTCTCTCCAGATGAGGAAACCAAGGCCCAGAGCCAGAGAGGAAAGCAGCTCACCTCGGGTTACACAGCTAGTAAGTGGCAGGACCAGGCCTAGAACCCAGGTTTTCTGAACTTCAGCCCCTTCAAGAAAACTGTAGATGGTGTAGACCTTAGGGCAGCCGGAGAGGACCCCTCCCAAGCTGGAAAGCTTTCTCATGGGATGGCAATCCTGTCCCCATATGACAAGGAGGAAACTAGATACAAAGAATGGAAATTTACTTTCCCAACATCCAGAGGTCTGGGGAGGAATTTTGGTCCCTATCCAGGGCTTTCCAGGTTAGCTGCCCCAGGTCCCTTGCTTGACAGCCACAGTGCAAACACAAGCCCTGGCATCCCCCAGAGTCAGTATTTTCTTCTCTGAAGGTGTCATCCTGTTGTTGAGATGGCCCCTGGTGGTGGGGCAGGAAAACCCAACCTTTGAAGTCATACTCCTGTTTGACTCTCAGGTCTGTGGTCTTGGGGAAGTTATTCAACCACTCTGAACCTTGGTTTCCAGGTCGATAATGATGGGAGAAATACTGCCTAAATTTGGGAGTTGGTCTGACAATAAGTGAGATAACAAATCTGAACTCGCTGCATGGTACCTGACACATGGAAGTGCTCAATCAATGTTTTCCTTTCCCCTCTGCAAACCCTTCCTTTCTATAATCACCAGAATATTTCATGGAGTTAATCTAGAGAAAGTCAGTGATGTGATATAGACAAGACATACTGAAAGTGGAATCTTAAGGGAAATCTCTGGGTATCTTTATTAATACAGGTTCCTACTTCTTTGGGCCTGAGATACTTCAGAACTTGACCCAGCCAGTCTTTACAATACCTAGGGGTCAGGATGCTTGGGTTCTGGTCTTGGATTTGAGGGCTTTGCTCCTGGGTCTTAATTTCCTTGTCTGTGACATGAGAAAATAGGTCAATAATTCAGCAAATTTTTGTTAAGCTTCTAATGTCTTCCAAGCACCAAACACAAGGCTTGTGTTTGGTATTTGGTGCTTGTGAGGAAAGAGAGATTAAAGGCATGGACATGAGGATGGGTAAGATGTGGTCGCTGCCATATAGGGACATAAAACCTGGTAGTAGAAGTCAAGAAACCCATGAGGGAGCTAGTTTAAAAGCACAGACTTGGAAACCAGTGTGCTGAATCTGAATGCTAACTCAACCTTGGGCAAAATACTTGACTTCTCTGGGTCTTGGATGCTATAAAATTGTTCCTATAAATTATATATCATATTAATATTATATTAATATACATGGTACTATTTATAAGATTTATAGCAATAGTATTATATATTATACTTATCTGTAATATATATTACTTATTTGTAATATATTTATATTATATAATTGTATTATTATTTATTATATATTTATATTATTAATTATATAATATATTAATATATAATATAAATTTATATTATATATTAATATATAATATAAATTTATATTATCTAACTTAAATATATTATATAAATATAATAACTATTATGTATAATATATAAATTTATTAAAGCACTTTAAATAGTGTCTGGCTTAAAGTATAAGCACCATGTAAGGGTTTGGTATTATAACCAGGTTTACAACATAGAAGGCAGACCATAGTTGCATGCTTTGTAGAGGAAGGCACAGTCAGTTCTGATTAGTTGAGGTTGGTAGCATTACATCAGGCCTTAAAGGAGAAGGAGGTTTGTAGTGACGTCTGAGCAGCCTCCTGCTCTTTAGGTCAGGTCACTGGAATCCAGCCAAATCTCCAAGATGGTCCACCAGTTTTGGACTGATGCTTTTGATTTTGTCTCCCCCTACTGTCCAACATGTATAAAGCAAGTTGGATGCTCAATCTCGTCACTAGAGAGACATGTTAAAACCCTGACTTGGAGAGCTTACAGCCTTATTCAAGAGACTTGGACAAGTATGTGACATAGCTGTGGAATAAGAAAAAACAATAAAGAGAGGAGAAGCTGAGTTGAAGGGAAGTTTGGAAAACATGTATTCGTTTGCTAGGGCTGACATAACAATGTACCACAGACTGGGTGGTTTAAAACGCAGAAGTTTATTGTCTCACAATTCTGGAGGCTAGAAATCCAAGATCACGTTGTCTACAGGGTTGGTTTCTTCTGCAACCTTTCTCCTTGGCTTGGAGATGGCCACCTTCTCCTGTGTCTCCACATGGTCATTGCTCTCTGTGTGTCTGTGTCCTAATCGCTTCTTTGTATATGGACACCAGTCATATCGGATTAGGAACCACTTGAATGGCCTCATTTTACCTTAATTGCTTTTGTAAAGGATCCATCTTCAAATAGTCACATTCTGAGATACTGAGGGTTAGGATGTCAACATATGAATTTGGGGATCACAGTTCAGCTCTTAACAACAGATGAGAGGAAAAGTCTCCAAAAGTGACTCCTGTACTACCACAGATATCCATGGACAGCAGGACAAGGATGGAGATGAGGCAGAAACAAGCTAAGATCCATGCCCACCTGAGAAGTGTTCAGCAGACTTTAGAATATGGAATGGAGATTACGTTGAGACTCAGGGAACAGCGAGGTGAGGCAGCTTCCAAGCATGAGCTTTGAAGCTTCTGCCTCTTGGGCACCAGGAAGTTAATCCCCATCATACTCCCTCTCCAAGGCACCTTAACATTTCTACTGAAGCACCAAGGAGTCTGCAGGTATTCCTCCAGACTTACTGAAAAAGAGGAGAGCCATCATGAGACCATCACTGACCCATCCCACCAGCCTATAAAGACTGGACGAGACATTATAGAAGCATTCCCTGAAGTGGGAAAGTTGCTTGGAGTAAGGAATTGATATCTCTGGGGAAATGGCTGTGGTTTATTTCCCTTTTCTCCCCTTGTGAGTGTGAAGAGTTAGTTTTTACCGCCTCTCAAGCCAAGCAAAGGGAGAAGAAAACCACTCAGAGATTGGCGGTACCTGCAGGAAAGTGAAATGGATATATCCAATCCCATCTGGATGCTCGATGCGCTGCAGAAATTCAGAGCCCAGAATAGAGACCAGTGAGGGGATGCTTTGAAGAGCTTACCATGTGCCCCTGCAGTTTGGGAAGCATTCCTGGCTACAAAGGCTGGATTACTACAGCACCAGCCCAATCCATCTCCTGAGATCCCAATGCACAGAAGATGAAAGGATGCCCAAAAGAAGACCAATGAAAGAGGGAGAAGGAGAGAACCTGCAGGAAAGTGGAAGCTCAGACCATCCACTTCTCCCTACTTACTGCAGGTTCCCGGGCCATGGGTTAGGTCTGAGCTCATGAGGCAGGAAAAACCATTAAATTTAGTGCTAGACTGAAGTCTTCAACCCCTGAAAGTTATCAGAAAGCTGTATCATTTGCCAGAGAGATTAAGGGACAAAAAAAGAGACTGAATATAACATTTTTAAAGTATACAATTTAATAACTAGATAAATAACCCATTTTCTATCTATGAAATACTGAGTTCAAACTTGCAGTAAGTACCAAGAGCCATTTTCCCACTATCAGAAGTTACTGCTGACCACATACATGATTACTGCTCCTCTTATATGGCAACTTTCTCCACCCAGAGAGTTCGCCTAGTGGGTTATTTTTCTGAAAAGGTCATCCATACTGTTTCTGTGTATGTATATAAAAAGACTCTTGTCTTGTAAATGAGTGTTCATAACATTATTATTCATAGCCAAAAGTACCTATTCATAAACGAACAAAAAGTGGTATATCCATACAATGAGGTATTTTTCAGCCATAAAGAGGAATAAAGTGTTGACACGTGCTAGAACTTGAATGAACCTTGAAAACATTATGTTAAGTAAAAAAAAATCCAGACAGGAAAGACTACGTATTATATGATGTAATTTATACCAATTTCTAAATAGATAAATCCATACAGATAAAAAGTATATTAGTGGTTGCCAGGGGATAGAGATGGGGAGTTAGAGGGTGGGAACAGGAATGGGAGGACTGATTAATTGCTAATAAATTTCTTTTTAGAGTGAGAGAAATGTTCTGGAATCAGATAGTTGTGAAAGTTGCAAAGCCTTGTGGACATACTAAACATCAGTGAACTGCACAGTTTAAAAGGGTGAATTTTATGGTATGTGAACTTCTATCTCAATTTTTAAGGAGCTCCTAGGGCCTTAGTGGGGTTCTGGGAAGGCTTAGTTCCAAAGTCTTCCTGCTGCTGACTCAGACAAGGAACTGTATTAACATTCCATTTCGTTTAGTGTGCACTAATACACCAAAGAATAGCTATTACATTAGACCAAGGAAATCACATTACAGAAGAACAATGCCAAATGGTGCGGTAGATTACAGAGTACAAATACCCAGCATTCTAGCAGGTTAGGAGGAGAGCACAGTGGAGACTAGTTGGGGAATGCGGTGGAGTGACTTGCGGCAGGACTCAGGAAGCCTTCTGGGAGGGGTGGGGCTGAGCTAGACCTTGATGGACGGGTGAGGCACAGCTAAGTGGGTTGAGGGGCCGGTGAGAGGGTTGAGCATACAAGGAGTCATGTAGAGGTCAAGTGATGAGACACATCCAACTTCCTTCCATGCTGCCTCTGAGACCTAGAGTGGGTGGGACATGGGAAAGAGCAAAAACGGCAGGGGGCGAGCCAGAGATGGAGAGATGTACACCTTGTGGGTGTTTCCCAGGAGAGCAGGGTGCAAGGAGACCAGGCTTTGTATAAAATGTGGTAGGTTGGCAACATTTGTACATTAAACCAAAATGTGGAAAGAACTAGGGCTTCGTTCATTGAAATGAATATAATATTGTTCCTTGAGCAATTGGCCCACTTAGGATGGGGATACAGGGGAAAACACACTTAAAATTACTAATTAGCTGCATATATTTCTATCTCTTTTAAAAAAATATCATTTTAGGAAATAATCCAAAGTAAATCTCACCTCCCTATTAACATGTTTTACCCCTCTCCCCCTTGTCCTGCCCATGCTGGCATCTGGGTTCATGAGCAGGGAAGCTTATATGGCCTGTAAGCCCCACACCAAGGGAAGCCTGGCGTTCTACCGTTCGATTTTGGGTTTTTGCTGTCCCCTACTGTCAAAGGACTGAACTGACAGGGTTCTTGGGCTGGGGCCAGGTGGTCAGGGAAGCCGTGTTCTGTTCCCATGGCCTGAGCAGGTGCAGTATCCTCCTGGCTCATTCCAGTTCCCTCTAGCTCCTCCTGCAGCTGGGGATCTCCCTGAGCCCTGGCTGTGACTCCCGAACAGCCTGTCCCCAGCAGCCCACCCTGACACTTTCAACTGTAGAGGCACAGATCCTGTTCATCCTGGCTAGGGTCACCCTCCCACCTCCCAAGACCCCACACCCCCAGCAAACTTTCTGCCAGCACCGTGAGTTCCTTCCATCTCCGCGGGACAGATGGGAACCTCTGGATCCCTTTCACTTCCATGGGAGCCAGGGAAGCTTGGGAGGAGTCTCAGCTCCTTCCACAGCACCAAGTAGGACATAAGTCACAAGACTGCTGTTTCCAGTTTTCTTCTCACCTGATTATTTATCCACTTCCAGACTGCAGCCCCACCGATGAGGGAGTCAAAGCACGCATCTATTTGATTAGCCATCTCCATCCCCTTCTCCCACAGGACCTCAGGACCCGCTGCAGGACCAGAGGAGCTTTTAATGACCTACCTGTGTAGAAGGGAGTTCCTCTCCATCACATCCTCCTCCTCTTCCCTTTGCCCTTTGCCCTTCCTGAGACCCAGAGGGTCACAAGGTCATCAGCTCTCCGAAGTCCTCAGCAACCCCAATATTACAAGCAGGTCCCAGATTTTTACTCCTTCCCCAGGCTCTTTGTTCCCATGTGAAGGGGGCAGATGCCATGGAGAAGGAAACTGTGAGAAATGTGTTCAAGAGAAGAGCAGACGTGTTGGCTTTGGGTAGAAGGGGGAGAGCAGGTGGGGGTCCTGAAAAGAAGCCTGAAGGCCCACAGAATGGACAGGTAACAATGAGGAAAAGGGGAAAACTGTGGGTGCCCCTTAGAGTCCAGTCTAATGTCAAAGCAGCCCCACCCTTAGCTCATCGACAGAAGAGCACAGGGCTGATTTCATTCCAGCTGGGCTCAGAGACAGAGCAGGAGGCTGCCTTTAGTTCCCTGCCCAAGGTTGACCCCAGCAGGTCCGCTGTGCAATTGCGGAGGGGAAATACAGCGTTAAGTGCAGCCCTTACAGGTGAAATAGGGTGCAGAGAAAAAACAAGGCAGAGCCTCACTCTGACCCCTCCCCGGAGGTCCCCTTTGGTCTGAGACCTCGTAACAGAAAGACCGTACTTGGATTCTACTCTCTGGGAAAGACAGGGCGGCGCTCAGGGGTATGTTGGGGAAAATTGAGTAGTGTGGGCTAAAAGGAGCAGTGGAGTGAAAGCAGAGCCAGGGAATCCCACATGTGAGACTGGCTTCTGCTCTTTCCCAGCCTTTAACCCCCTGAGCTTCCTTATAGCCATCTGTTAAACAGGTGTGTTGTAGCTGTACTGCCTCCCTCGGTTATTGTGAGGATTAGAGAAAAAGTGATGACATGAAAACATGGATTGTCAACATTCAGGCAGAACTGTTTTCAAATAATCCTTTAGTATATCCAGAAAGAAAGTGAGTCCAGGCAGTAATTCCTAAATTATTTTAGCCTTGATTCCCATGTTCATTCCCTCACTGGAGAGAGAGAGACAGAGACAGGGAGACAGAAGAGACAAGATATGGGATTTACAAAGCAACCAACTTGGAAGATGCTCAGGCTCAAAGCTAGCAGCTGGCCCATGAGGTTAAAGAGGCATTTTCTCCAGGACCAAGGAAGCTGGATCATGGGCTGAATTGAGACGACAGGAAAGTTGTTTATTTATATGCTTCCAAGAAAGAACAGGATCATAGTGCTTTGAGAAACCAGGTTCTTGACCCAGGGGCTAAGAATCCTCATGATGCTACATGGAGTCTTGAGCCTGGAAAAGAATGTGGTTTGGTGAGGGTCAGGTCTCCAGCTTCAGAAGCATAACTCAGGCTCTCCCTGGGAGGAATGGAATGAATAGTCAGGGAGCTGAATGTCAAGAATTACCCTGCACGTGCCCAGGGTAGAAGGAGCCACTTCCTGCTCCTCCCAGAACCAGGAATCCCTGAAGCCTAGTCAGGTGGGAGCCTATAAAACACATCTCAGTCACCAGTTCCTCATCCACCCCCAACCTCTGGGACTGGCCGTACACATCTTGTTCTGACCAGGTGAGTGGGTCCTTTTGAACCTAGAGAGGACACAGCTGAAAGGGAGGGGCCTGTTGGAGACCATGGGGAAAGAAGAGGGAGGAGGGAGGAGGATAGATTTTGCCCTGGGGCTGGTGGATCCCCCTGGGAATTACACCCCCTAAAACTGGATAGTGAGTGATTAGCCGGCCTGAAATCTGGCCTCTGACAACTGAGACAGCTGGCTGGGGAGGGCGTATCCTAGGCCATTTACCTCTCACAGATGTATTCATGGATGCTTAGAGAGGGGGCGGGTACACATGGAGAAAATGGTGACACCCAATATTACCACGAAATGCCAACTGGTGTCCTTTTCTCTACTTGAATATAATGGCCTTCCTGCCCTCCTTTCTGCCTTTCTCCCTTTCTCCTTCACCTTTCTCATTCATATATTATTCATGTATTCAATTATTTATTGGGCTCCTACAAATCACCTGGTGCTGTTCTAGACACTGGAATATAAAGTGTGCAGGACTGAGTGGGGGGCTGAAAATCTCTGTTCTAATGGAGCCTCCATTTTAGTGTTCCATCTACATTTATTGGACATCTTCTATGTGATAAGAACTGTGCCATATCTTAGAGACACATTCATTTTTAATGAATGTGTGTGTACTTACGGTTACCTCCAGATATCAGCAGCCTGGGGATAGATTCCAAAGGAGGAAACAATGACCTAAGGTTTCACAAATCCATAAAGCATCTGGATTGGGTTTTAGGTTGACTGAATTCACACCTAGATGTCCTGCCAGCAAACCCAGCAGCCTTGCCAGCCTCCTCTAAAAGTGCCCACGACCAAGTGTCCCCCAAAGTGTCCCCAGAAGGGCCCTCCCAAGATGCCCTGCTCCAGTCTCTTCCTGCTGTGGTCCTGGACCTAGGGCTGCCGTGGCATCAGCTGACTGGAACATCAGAGATCCAGCTGTTTCCACAGCCTTGAGGCTGCTTCCCAGCTGGGCTCTGAGCATCACCCAAGTAACCAGCAGGCTGAGGACTGGTTCCAGTCCTGTGCTTCTCATCCCTCAGTCTCATCCACCCCTTGATGAGTCTCACCCTGGGGATAAGACCACACCAGCACTGCGCTGTGGAAACAGCTGTTGGCACAGAGACTCTGGGCTGGGCTCAAACTCGCTCTCCTGAGGTTTGGATGTGATTGCTCGGAATGAGCCGCTTTGCTACAATAAATGTTTTTAAACCCCCTGGTCCTGTTTTTTTAATTCAAGTTTTCACTCCGCTTACCAAGTCTTACTCCTTCTCTCTGAATAAATGCCTGGGTTCTTAACTTTGGCTAGATAGGAGAAAAAAATCAGTCTACCAAATGGAAATAAATTAATTTTTTAAAGTACATGTATGCTTTGTTTTAATAAACCTAAAATGTGGACATATTACTGAAACAAATAAATTGAGGCTATAATGGTGTATCAGGGAGAATCTTATTACAAAAATATGTTTTAAATGTCCCTATAATGATTTTTTAAATGACAATGACATAAAATGTCCTTTTATGTAAAAAAGACATGAATTTGGATATTATTTCATAAATGCGTTTTCAATAAAATATCATATTAGCTAAAAGTTTGTGTTCAGTCTTTGTTGCTAAGTTAGCTATTAACTGAAAGGATTTTTGCGAAGGAAAGCTCTGGCTTACTTGAGTTCAGATTAAGGAAACATAGAGCCACCCTTTCGGATTCTTAGATCCTTCCTATGCACAGAGAAGGCTAAGTGAATTAAGCTCTTTGACATCCACACATTAGAACAGAAGCCCGTTGTCAGGTGTGCAGGGATCAGGAGAGGATGCCTGTATGGATTTTCATTGTCCTGCCCTCTCCACAACCTCAGGGCTGTGTGACCCTGCTCCACTAGCTTATACAGCCCTCTGATGGGTGAGGTGGAATGAGCTAGAAAGCAATCTTGTACCCATCCTTGCTGGACCGCTGGCATTGTCATTCGGGGAAGGCCTGGGAATGGGGTTTGGTCTCAGTGAGGGTCCCCAGCACCATTGGAAGACCTCCAGTGGAATGACCCCACCCACCTGAAGGCCTATAATTATTAATTCTGTGTTTCCATTCACTTTTCAAACTTCTGTCTCTCCAGTGGAATACAGTCAAGGTGGGTAGAGGCTGTATTTCTTTAAGGCATGTTGGTGTCCAGAGTTGGCCTCATGGCCAGTAAATACTTGTTGAGTGTGTGTGGGAGTGAGATAATGAACTCTGACTCTTGACCTTACTAGTGAGGGCAGTCTACAAAAATCCTTGAATTTTTCCCTTTGGAGATGGTTTGCTCTTTTAATTCATCTGAGCATATCCCTCTCTCTTGTACTCTCATGAGATCTGCTTGATCTTTATCTGATTTGCTCAGCCCAGAATCTCTGAGAATAATTGCCTTGGTCACAGGTATTCCAAGGCTCAGATATGCAGTGTTTGGTAAGTATTTCCTTAATGCTTACGTATTCATCTAAAACATCTTCTGATTCCAGTGATTAAAAAGATACCAAAATTGAATATAAGTGGTCATAAGCTATCATGTGTGTGTAGTGATGGTACCTGATTAAGATAGTTTTATTCCATGATAGCCTATAATTAGTACTGTTTGAGTCATGAAAAATGATCAGTTCCATCTTTGACTTGATGAGAAGCAAGTGCACAGGTATTACATAGAAAAGAGGTTAAGCAGACGAT